>NC_091439.1:8622766-8951485 GCF_964237555.1 Oryctolagus cuniculus | reverse complement strand
GGCTATAGCAGAGAGCTGGAATGGAAGTGGAGCAGCCAGGGCTTGAACCGGCACCCATATGGGATGCCAGCACTGTAGGTGGTGGCTTTACCACTACACCACAGTGCCCACCCCTAGTAATAGGTTTCTTTTTTTTAAGAGTGATTCATTTATCTGAAAGTCAGAGCTACACAGAGAGAGGAGAGGCAGAGGCAGAGAGAGAGAGAGGTCTTCCATCTGCTGGTTCACTCCCCAATTGGCTGCAATGGCAGAGCCGTGCCAATCCAAAGCCAGGAACCAGGAGCTTCTTTCGTGTCTCCCACGCGGGTGCAGGGGCCCAAGGGCTTGTGCCATCTGCCACTGCTTTTCCAGGCCACAGCAGAGAGCTGTATTGGAAGTCAAGCAGCTGGGACTCGAACTATTGCCTACATGGGATGCTGGCACTGCAGGTGGTGGCTTTACCCGCTTTGCCACAGTGCCAGCCTCAGCAATAGGTTTCTTACTACCCACTTCCTTGATGTTGCTGAAGATGCAACACTGGAAGAAGCTTCAAAAGACTGTACACACTTCGCCTGGAGCAGAGGCATTGTACGGGCCATAAAGGCAGCATTTGGGGAGCCCTTGAACATCAAAGATGCCTACAAGGGAAACAGGGGCTGTGGGGCACAGGCGAGCCTCAGGGAGGGGATGTGGCTGGCCCTTTGGACAGCTGTGATTGCTGGAGACATGCAAGATGGGGTGTAATGATCTGAATATTTATTTAAACCTGGAATGGGTTGTAAGAGCTCTCCCAATGTTCCACTGCCACTTTCTTCACTGGTGGTGCAGTCATGGATGTGGGCTTGGGAGAAACCGCCTTTCTCCTTAATGATAGCTCATGACCGTACTTGTATCCCGTAATGTTATCCTTCCTCTTTTCTTCTGATCACTGAACATACTCCCCTCTGTGTTACCCCCAGGGAACTCCTGGTGGTTTTACTGAGACTCTAAAATATCATTTGTAGGTCCAAACAAACAAACCCATTGTCTTTTTTTTCCCCTTTATTCATCCATTCAATGATACCATTCCAAGTCCCACTGCTACCAAAGCATAATTTCTTTGCTTCCATCTCCCATTTTTTAAACAAATAGTTACATATGTTTTAAAAAATGACCAATTTTGCTGGAAAGTATTTTATTGGCTTGTTTTACCTTTTTCCACTTTTTCTATGTCCAGGTCTTCTAATATTATTACAGTTTATGCTGTAAGATTCTTCAACCTTCCCATTTAAAATGATCCTCATTATCCATAGACTTGTGGTTTTGAAACAAGGCATCTTAACTGAATGACTGTCTGTCTTGATGAGGAACTTCATAGCATCTGCATAGAACTAGGTTCTGGCTACCTAGTCTGTGGTACACAATAAAGATTCACTGGTAACTCTGATTTGCTTTATGTAATTGGAAAAGCCAAAACTTTTATTCACCCTGTATTCTTGGTGATTCATAAAGTACCTGACACACAGTCAGGTCTTAAGCAATATTGGTTGAATTAATAGTAGAAATGACACATGAGGCTGGCGCCTGCGGCACCAGCACACCGGGTTCTAGTCCCAGTCGGGGTGCCAGATTCTGTCCCGGTTGCCCCTCTTCCACGCCAGCTCTCTGCTGTGGCCAGGGAGTGCAGTGGAGGATGGCCCAAGTGCTTGGGCCCTGCACCCACATGGGAGACCAGGAGAAGCACCTGTCTCCTGGCTTTGGATCAGCATGGTGCACTGGCTGCGGCGGCCATTGGAGGGTGAACCAACAGCAAAGGAAGACCTTTCTCTCTGTCTTTCTCTCTCACTGTCCACTCTGCCTGTCCAAAAAAAAAAAAAAAAAGAAGAAGAAGAAGTGAAACATGAGTAGAATAGAAAGCAGATCATAATTGACAGAGATTAAAGAAAATGTGGAGGGGTTCATAGTCAAGATATAACATCTAGAAAAAGAAGGTGGAGATAGGTTTCTTTGAGGAATAATACCCTATATGGATGCTGAGATGTACATAATGTTTGAATAAATTGATATTCGTGCCTAGAGAGATCCTGTGTAAAGAGAAGTTTGGGAATTGGGACTGGAGATGTGTGGGTAAGAGTCAGCTCAGAGGAACTGTGGGGGAGGGGCGAGCTGGGAAATGACTGGGGTCTTGAACACCAGGCTGAGCAAGATATATTGATTCAGACCCAGGAGGAGTGTATCACCCAGCTTTCACAATGCAATGTACACTGTAAATTGCTACACTGAAAGCTGATTAATACAAGAGTTTTATTTAGCTCCCAGTTTTGGAGGTTCAAAGGCAGGTCTCCTGTGTCATCTGAGCTCTAAACAGGGCCTTTGTCACATCATGGCAAATGGCAATGGTAGGAGAACGTGTGGAAGAAAGAGTTCACATCTCCACACAGGAAACCAGAGGGCAGTTCTGGGGTCAGAGACTTCTTTAACAATTTGCTTTTTAGCTCTTTCTAGAACTCTACTGCAGGAGACTAATGCTCCCTTCCAAGGAAAGGGGCCCCAGTGACCCAAAGACCTGCAGATAGGTCCCACTCCTATTTTCTTGAGATTTATTTTATTTATTTTAAAGACAGTGTTACAGAGAGAGGTAGACAGAGAGAGAGAGAGGTCTTTCATCTGCTGGTTCACTCCTCAAATGGCTGAAACAGCCAGAGCTTGGCCCATTAGGAGACAGGGGTTTCCTCCAGGTTTCCCATGTGGGTGCAGGGGCCCAAGAACTTGAGCCACCTTCTGCTACTTTCCCAGGCCATTAGCAGGGAGCTGAATTGGAAGTGGAACAGTGGACATGAACCTGTGCCTATATGGGATGCTGCAGGCCAGGGCTTTAATCTGCTGCACCACAGCACCTGCCCCATGGGTCCCACTCCTTAAATGATCTATAGCACCCCCCAGCACCACACGGGGGACCAAGCCTCCAATATACAGATCCTTGAGGTACAGAATACATCCAAACCATGGCAAGGATTAATCAAAGATGTTTTGAAAAGAGGAAAGTAGGACTTAAACTGTGACTTAGACAGATGATTTTTACAGTAGTCACAAAACTAATTGTAGGGGAAAATACTGGAAGCTGGGGGTGGGTGGGTAGAAGATTGATCTCATAGCCTAGTACTTAAAGGCTTCTTCAAATGAAGAAGCAAGGGCATGAACTATGACATTGGCCTTAGAGATCAAAAAGAAGGAATGGATTTCAAATGAAGTATCATCTGCTGAACTTGAACCCTAATAAGAGACCAAAATGAGGGAAAAAGAGGACTCAGAGAAGCCTGAGATTTTGAAGCTGGGTGAATGAATAACAGGACTGGTGATGAGTACTGAGGGTGGGGACTTAGGATATGATGATTCAGGGAGGTTAATTACCTCCTGAGATGTTATGTCAGAATCGATTCTGAATAAGCAATGGCACAGCAGAAGTTATTCATGTTCTAAGGATTTCATTAGAGGCTGCAGGGGTCGATTTACAGTGTAATTTGCATTGTGATTGAATTTATATAGGCAGTAGCAAAAGTCAGTTGAGTGATGGAGAATTCATCATTCAGCCTCACCCACAATGTGAATAAACAAGATACTCTTTCATGGCCTCTTGTGAAAGTAGAATACATTGTAACATTTTCTGAGTCCTACTTCTTTAAAAGCAATTCAGTAAAACTGACACTCCACAGCAATATTCCTTAAGCTATTTGAACCATTTTAAAGTTGGAATACCGCACTGGAAAACAAAAAGCTAGCCATGGAATATAATAATGCTCACATTGAATTTCAACTTCTTATTAATGTCCTACCATCTTATTAATAAATGCTATGTCACCCTCAAGGAAGCTGCCTGAACAATGCAGGGGGTGAGGGTCACTGCACATCAGGGTCCAGGCAGCATTCACCAATGAAATGTTTCATTGGCACCTGTGGTCCAATTGAGAATCACTGGTCTAAGTTGCGGGCCTTGTTTTATACTTTGAATATAGGACTGTGGGGTTTTATCAGTAATAAAACTCAGGGTATGCTGCCGCTGACTGCAGGGCGGTCCGCCTGGGCTGGTACAATAGCCAGGGACGCCAGTTCCACCACCCGCGGTCTGCACGCCGGTGCCCGGTGGTCAGCTACGGCCCTGTGCCCTGCAGCCCCCATTTCCCTTGTAGGCATCTTTGATGTTCAAGGGCTCTCCAAATGCTGCCTTTATGGCCCGTACAATGCCTCTGCTCCAGGCGAAGTGTGTACAGTTTTTAAAAAATGAATTGCCAGAAATAATCAATACTTGGCTAACTCTTTAAAGCTTTATAATAGAATAAGATATAAAATGATGCAAAATTGAGAACGCAATTGTTTTATTACTGATAAAACTACGTAGTCCTATATTCAAAGCATAAGACAAGGCCCGCAACTTAGACCAGTGATTCTCAATTAGACCACAGGCACCAATGAGGCATTTCATTAGTGAATGCTGCCTGGACCCTGATGTGCAGTGACCCTCACCCCCTGCATTGTTCAGGCAGCTTCCTTGAGGGTGACACAGCACTTATTAGTAAGATGGTAGGACATTAATAAGAAGTTGAAAAGATACTGACCCATAAGAAGATGGTCAGTTCTTAATAAGAAGATATTAATCACAACAGTAAATGTGGAAGTGTGTTCCTTCTGAATGAAAACTAGAGATCCTCCAATACCTACACATCAGGTTGTCCCTAGATGTGCTCTGGTTCCCAAGTCTTAAGCCTCCCCTCCATTTCCCGTGTGAAAGATCTGCATTGTGCAAACATCCTTTCTCTCTAGTCAGCGGGAATGCAGAGTCCAGAGTCCTCTGCACACGACAGCCACCCAACGTGTACCATGGCTTCTTCAGAGCAGTGGAGCGTGCTAGGGCAGGGCCCCGCGGCCCCGCCATGGCCCTCACTACGTAGCTGCTACATGTTCCAGCCCCATTTCGTCCCCACCCCATCCCCTTTCTTTGTCCAGAAAAAAAAAAAAAAAAAAATTTCATCATACAGGTGTTTACGTATTTATCACCATCGCTTCCTAAAGAAATAGAAGCTCTCTCAAATTCTTGACCAGGAAAAATATGTCCAACGTGATTTCCAAAAGAATGCAAGACCGCTAGCAAGTGCTTTAATTTAGACAAACTTCCGGGCATCTCCTGGAGTCCCTGAGTCCATGGGGGATGGTGGGGAGCCTTTCTCCTGCTTCCTCCCTGGGGTTCCCCGATGTCCCTCTCTGGCTTTGGTGCTCTCTCCCCATTTCCTCCAAGGCTTCGAGACGTTACCAGCTGCGGCCCTGCGGACCACGCCAGGGTCGGAGGCGCACACCAGGACCACCCCCTCGCAGCCTCATCCCCGCCTCGTGGCTGCCCGAGGCTCGTCCGCTCTCCTGCTACGGAGCCACCTCATTGGCCCGCGGCTTTGGAGGGCGGGGCGATGCGCATAGCTGACCAATGGGCGCGGGAGGCGGGGCTGGCATCCCTGGCTCTGGTACCCACCTTGGCGGGCCTCCCTGCAGGCCTCAGCTGCATACCCTGGGCCAGGCTAGGTCTTGCTTCCAGACGGCTTCCTCCCGTGCCCCGTCTTCGAAGGTGTCCACCCGTAGTTTGCACACCTGCAGGCCAAGGCCTGGACGGATGAAGCCCAGGTGAAGGAATCCGGAGAACTGTGGAAACTTTACATTATGACCAGAGGGACCTTGGACCACTCGCCAGAGGACAAAGGCCAAGAAATACGGTGAGCGCGGGGCGGCTGCAGGATGCTCATCTGAAACTCAGGGACCGGGACCCCTCGGCGGCTGCTGGTTCCCCAGGCGGCCAGGCCAGGTGGCACTCCCGGGTGCAGACTCACCCCAGCTGGAGAAGTTCACTGCCAGCCAGTGCGTGGCTTGCACCGCCCCCGCCCCGGGGTCCGGGCCCTGGTTTTTGGTAGCCTGGGGCAGGGGGTCATTCTGGAACAGGCAGAGTTTGTATCTGCGGATTCTTTAGAAGTGTTACAGCATTTTCTCTCCACTGGGTTCTTTTTCTCACGACCATGAAGAATGAGGCACACGGGAAACAGCAAACGAGCAAAGAGAAGGAAATTTATTAAGTCAAAGCTAAGGCTCCCAGAAGGCGGCCTGAGAGGGCTGCCATTGAAGGGCTCTGTAGGAATTTTTATTTTCTCAATGAGGAACTTTGGCTCATGTGTATATGCAAATAAGGCAAGAATTTGTGAGCCCATCGAGGGACTGACATCCCTGTGACCTATTTTGCATACAGCAAGTTTGCAGAGTGCTCAGTCAGATAGACAATGGGTAAGACAGATGCACCATCTGCAGATATGTATGTCTATATATTTCTCCAGGCTTTCCCAGCTTCCAGATGGTTATACCGTGTGGGCTTCTTCATTTCCTTTCCAGAGGACCCTGAAGTCTATCAGTTCAACACCAGAGCGGCTCTGATCTTGCCTGGGGTGTGTATCTGATGGTCATCAGCCTTGTTGCCTGGTCTACACCCACCCTGGAGGCGCCCCTTGGGATTAAAGGGCACCACTCAGCTCCAGGCAGGAGGGAAGGAGAAACCACAAACCCCAAAGCCCATTTCCTTGATGACCACCAGTAAGATCACTTTTTGTTTTTTTCTGCTGTCAGGCCCAACTCAAAGACATGACTTTTGCCATTTTTGTATACACTACCTGTATGGTTAGTGCCCAGCATTTCCTTCCATGCCAGCCCCTTTCCCACCCAAAGACACCTCTCACAACACTCATATCCTCACACACCTTGACACACATCCACCCCTAGCGCATTCACACAGTCACACAGAACCTCAAATACATACCTACTCACATGAACACACGTTCACACTTACCCTCACATATGCAGGTATCTGCTCTCACAACACAAACGTCATCACAGACATCCTAACACACTGCCTTCAGTCCTGAGCTATGCACACACACACACACACACACCTTCAAACATACACCTCTCATCTCAAACACACACATACACACAGACCCTCACACATACCTCTCTGCCTTGGTGTCTCTCTGCCTTTTAAATAAAATGAAAACAAAGACAAGAATTGTTTAATAAAAGATGTGCACATGTTCCATGAACATTCTGAGGCCCCCTCATATGGAGTAGAATCCTTGTATCACATCAAGGCTGTGTAAATACAAGTGTGAATGGTACAGATAAAAATACTGAGAGAAGCATTTCTGCTTCTATTTATATTTTCTTTAAGATTTTTATTTATTTATTTGAGAGGTAGAGTTACAGACAGTGAGAGGAAGGGAGAGAGAAAGATCTTCCTTCCGTTGGTTCACTCCCCAAATAGCTGCAACGGCCGGAGCTACGCAGATTCGAAGCCAGGAGCAGGAGCCAGGAGCTTCTTCCTGGTCTCCCATGAGGGTGCAGAGGCCCAAGGACTTGAGCCATCTTCTACTGCTTTCCCAGGCAACAGCAGAGAGCTAGATTGGAAGAGAACTGGCGCCCATATGGGATGCCAGCGCCACAGGCGGAGAATTAACCTAGTGCACCACGGCGTGGGCCCTCTATTTATATTTAAAAGTAGGTCATAAACTGAATCCTAGACCAGCCCAGAGAATTGTATTACAGCTGGAAATGAGGGTGCTCTAGGTGATAAGCCCAGGATAAACAACAGTGTAACAGCAGGTATCCTATTGGTGTCTCCCTCCAGATCCCTCTCTGACCTTCTCCACCCACTTTGTGCCAGGAAAGCTGACCTTTATGGAAGAAATTAACAACTTCCCTCTGGCTTCCAGTAGCTTATCTAGAGTGGAGAGGGGCAGGTCACTTGAGCTTGCCAAAGGGAAGGAGGAGAGGTGATTGGGGGATCACTATCCCAGCTCCCATCTTGCAGGACTGCACCAAGTTATGTGCCTTCCTCTTTCCTGGGTTTAGTCAGGAGCCCTCTGCAACAGTTTTTCCACCTTTCCAGTCTGGTAACTGCTCTCTTACTAGCTCTAAGACTGTAGTATTTCCCTAGAATCTGTCCAAAACTCTAAAATAGCCTGAGTGTACCAGGAGTTTTCTGCCAATAGTCTGAGACCTTGAGAATGGGCTCAGCAAGAGTACAGCGGAATGTCTGTCAGAACCTGAGGGAATGGTTCAGGCTGGGTAGAGGTATAAAATGGACACTTCATTTTTATGTTTTTCTAGAGAGAAATAGTGCTTTGGTTTGTATGTCATTTGAGAGTGTCCTCCAAGGGTTTAACACCCACTGTGAGGTATTAAGAGGGCAAAAACTTAATCCTACTAAGGTGCTTGAGGTGGGGCCCTTGGAGATTACTGGGTTTAGATAAGGTCCTCAGAATACAGCACCTGTGGTTGAACACTGATGGTTTTTAAACTGTTTTTAAATTTATAATTTACTTGCATTTTATTTGAAAGGGAATGGAGAGAGAGAGGGAATTTTTTTCCATCCAAGGATTCACTCCCACAATCCAGGATTTACCACCCCACCCCCAATCCTCAAGTACTCACTGGAAACAAGAATACTGAGCCTGCATGTAAAAGTACCTTCAAATAATGTCCTCTAGCCCAGAGTAGCAACCTCACTTCTGTCAGTCAAAGATTTAAGCAAAACTCTGTCTTAGATATTCTGGATCCAACACAGAGAACTCACTAGTGTCTTCTAGGAAGCAGAACTGAGCAGTTGTGACAGAAATCATGTGGTCAGAAACACTAAAATGTTTATTTTCTGGCCCTTGATAGAAAACATGTGCTGTGTCTATCTTTATTGCACAAAGTAGATACACATTCGTTTATGGCCCAAAGATTTATTAAGCATCTCCAATATATCAAGTACTGCACACATATTTTCTGTTTAAGGAGCTTTCAAAGGAGAGACACAATTAACAACTTTAAAAAGCCAAAGGTGGAGAAGGTCTTTAGTACAGGCTTAGGACACCTACTTTCCCACATTGGAGTGCCTGGATTCCAGTCCTGGCTCCATTTTCAATTCTAACCTCTTGCTAATGCTCACTTTGGGAGACAGCAAGTGGTGACTCAAGAAGCTGGGTCCCTCTCAGCAGACTAAATCAGATTTATATTTCTCCTGGAGTCTAACAAATACATAGAAACCTCTGTTCTACCAAAATAACAAAAGTTTGATGATTATTGCACTTCTTAGTACCTTCTGCTTTCCAATTCAAAGGGAGTGAATTTCCTTTAAATCTTGAACAATGATTTGTCTCTAGGCACATCACAGAATAGTGTCTCAAACTCTGAATCCTAAAAGCTCTGATGTGAACTAATCTGATCTTGTATGTATGTGTTATTTTGGCCTCATGTCCTTTTCTGATATGTAAATCTAGTGTCTTTAGTGTTATTATCACCCTTTCTCTAATATTCCCATGCTTCCTGGCCCTGGGTTTGATATCTCTTGTTCTTCATTCTCCATTCTTATTGGAGATGTCATATAACACACAAGTATGTCATAATAAGAGACATATGAGAAAGGATTGATTCTGGAACTGTTTTTGCGTGTTGTGGAAGAGAAGTTGTAAATACTGAGTTATAGAAAGTCCAGTATTGCAGGTAATAGGCATATGAAGGTCTTTGATTCTTCTTCTTCTTCTTTTTTTCTTTTTTGACAGGCAAAGTTAGGCAGTGAGTGAGAGAGACAGAGAGAAAGGTCTTCCTTCCATTGGTTCACTCCCCTAATGGCCGCCACGGCTGGCGCACCGCGCTGATCCGAAGCCAGGAGTCGGGTACTTCCTCCTGGTCTCCCATGCAGGTGCAGGGGCCCAAGCACACTGACATTTATTCTAACCAAAGTACAAGCAAACAATGAGCCAACAGATATATTAGATTCTTTCCAGTTTTAATTTAGGGAGATTTGGGGTAAGGAAAGGAGCCTCTTAAGTCCTTACTTATTATGGGCTATTCTTTTTTATTCTCCTATGAAGCTAGGAGATATAAATAAAAGCTAAGATACTCATGGTCAGATTTAGAAAGTGTGTGTTCTTTTGTTTCAGTTGAATTATATCCTACTTTGCAAGATATTTATATATATGCACTATAAGATATAAATATATAAAATGCATCTATATGTTTTATTTTGTATCTGAGAGACAGCAAGACAGATAGAGCAAGAGTGAGAAAGCACTTCCATCTGCTGCTTTACTCCCCCAATTTCGGCAACCACCAGGCCTGGAACAGACTGAAATTGGGAAATCTATCTAGATCTCCCATATAAGTGGCAGGAACCCAACTACTTAAGCCATCGCTGAAGCCTTCCTGGACCTGCATTAGAAGGAAGCTGGAGTCAGGAGCTGGAGCTAGAAATAGAACCCTGGTGCTCTGATGTGAGACATGGATGGATGTCTTAAACAGCACCTTAACTGCTGTGACAAACTCCTGCCTCTAAGATCTATGTTTTTTTTTTAATTTTTTTTATTTGACAGGCAGAATTAGACAGTGAGGGGGGGGGGAGAGAAAGGTCTTCCTTCCATTGGTTCACCCCCCCAAATGGCCGCCACGGCCGGCACACTGCGCTGATCCGAAGCCAGGAGCCAGGTGTTTCCTCCTGGTCTCCCATGCAGGTTCAGGGCCCAAGCACTTGGGCCATCCTCCACTGCCTTCCCACTGGAAGAGGAGCAACCGGGACTAGAACCTGCGCCCATATGGGATGCTGGCGCCGCAGGCGGAGGATTAACCAAGTGAGCCCTGGTGCCGGCCCCTAAGATCTATGTTTTTAAATCCATTGAGAGTTCTGTTATGGACCTATTGCTTTTAAAAGGACACTCCCCCTCCGGGTTTATTGCCACTGGGTTTGAACATTTCACTTATTCTTCAGAGATGTTTCCCTGATCCCCTATTCAAAAAAAAACACGCAAAAAAAAAAAAAAAAAAAAAAAAACCAGAAAACAAAAAACCACACACACACACACACAACAAAACTCCAGGAACAGTGTATTTTATATGGTTCCCACATCCTTGGTCACCCTAGGCATCCCTCATCACTCACTGCTTGGCTCTCTGTCTCCCCAACTGTATTTCCATAAAGGGAAGGGACTGTTTAGTTTTGTTCATGGTGTATTTTCTGTCTGTCATGTAGTAGTGCTCAGTACTACTGTTGAACAAATAATAACAATTTAATGCTGAGTATACTGAAATGCTTTGTATATTTCTTTATTAGTAATTACAAGTAGTCTTGTGTATATTAATTAGCAGAGGGAACAAAAGGACAGTATTTCTGCTCTATAACCATTTTTTTGAAATACTGCACATGTAATTAAAAAGAAAAGGTCAAGAGCCAGCACTGTTCAGTGGGTTGAACTGCCCCATGGGATGCCAGCATCCCTTATTGGAGCACGAGTTCTAGACCTGGCTGGCTGCTCTGCTTCTGAACCACTCCCTGCTAATATGCCTGGGAAAGCAGTAGAAGATGGCTCAAGTACTTGAGCTCCTGCCACCACATGAGACCCAGAAGAATTTACAGGCTCCTAGGTTTTGTGGCCGTTTGTGGAGTGAAACAATGGATGGAAGATCCCTCTCTCTCTCCCTCCCTCTCTCTCCCTCTCTATTACTCTGCCTTTTAAATAAAATAAATCTTTTTTAAGAAAGGTTCAGACTATAAAAAGAAACTTCCTACTACTCTTATTAAACAGAAGAGATTTTGAGAAGTTCATGGAAAATGGGTAATATGAAAACACTATACACTGATTTCAAATGTTCTTGCACCAAAAAATGTTATCTTTTAATCCTATTTCCCCAATTTAAATTACAAATTCAAACCTTTTGAAGTACTCTCATATATACAGATACCGTATTACATCATGTAGGCACAATTTTCTACAGTAAAAATTGCTCTTGCTTTACTTTTCTTAAAGGTATCTATAACAAACTTGCAAGAGCATTAATGCTTTGGAGAGAAGTATTTTTAAATATGAAGAGTTGCTTTTTTTAAATTTCTCTCCGAAAAAGGAAAAACGCATTTGGTGTGCGCACGGAAAAGCAGCAAATGGCAACCTCAGAGCTATTCAGGACCCAGAGTAAGCTCCAAACGTGTGCTTTGAGACGGTTGGTAGGCCCCGGTGCGCTCTCACCAGGCACGTGCTCCTCTGGAGGCCCCTGAGCGGGGACAGGGGCGCCAGGAGCCGGTAAAACCGCAGAGTGCTGTGCGCACCAGCCGCCGCGCGCCCCGCGCCTCACCTGCTGCATCCGCGGAGCGCGCGGGCCAGGGGTCGCCGGTGCGGAGCCGCTGCCGGGCCGGGAGGCTCCCGGAGGAGCGAGGAGCCAGGTGAGCGGACGCCCTCTGCCTTGGCGCGCGGCCGTCTCCTCCCGCGGAGCCCTCGCTCACGCTAGCGCCCAGTGGGGACGCCGCCCGCCCGGGCGCGGGCCTCGGGCGGTCGAGGGACGGCCGGAACTTCACGGCTGAGGGCGTTGGAGCACCCTGCCCCCGTTACTCCGCGCCTCCTGTCGCCCCGGTGGCGGTCGGCGGCTGCCTCTGGCTTTCCTAGGGAGAGAAGGGCCAACAGCTGCTGGGCGGGCTTCAGGGCGTGCGTGCGCTCGGGGTCCGTAAGGAGGACCGGGTGGCCCGCACGGGGTCGAGCCGCCCGCCCTTCTAGGACTTGCGGGTCGTGGGGGTGCTGCGGGGCTCGCTGGGCACCGTACCCGAGCCTTCGTGCGGCTTTTCCAAACCCCACAGCGGCTGCCTAGGGTGGTTCACCCTCCCCGGGCTCTGGGCTTACCTTGCTGCTCTCTTCACGGAAGGCGATTTGTCTATGGCCTTTGAATGTCTAGCCCGTTCCTCGTCCTTGATTTGCACAGGTTTAGCGTTGGGACACTGGGGTCTAAAAAACTTTATCCGATGACTTTCTGTGGGAAATTTTAGTGTTTTATTTTTGTTTTAATCTGTTTTAATTGCATGATTTTTTTTTCTCTTTGTCAAAGACATCGTTGCCTCTTTGAGAGGTGATTTTTAGAACCTGGCTTGACACAAGGATTTTATGTGCTGCTTGTTCGTTTTGATTATTGTATTGTTTCTCTGGTGCCCTGCTCCCCTAAGAGGGTGTAGGCAGACAAGCAGAGGAGTGCTGTTAAATACTGCTGGCGCCTGGGAAACTGCCTGGAGGCTTTGGCGTTAGCTGCTGCTTTTCCTCTTACTTCCTCCTGCACCTCCTTAAGTTAATCAAGCTGATTGCCTACCTGCAGAATTTTTTAAATGGCAATTCCATGGAGAACTTTTTTGTTTTGTTTTGTTTTTAAAATTTTAATTGTCACAAGACCCAAAGGGAGAAACAGATCTTCCATCACCTGCTGGTTCACAAATGACTGGAACATTCAGGGCTGGGCCTAATCTAAGCTAAAAAAGCCTGAGTCTCCTTTGTGGGTGGGCCATGACCTGCTGCCTCCCAGGGTGTGTATCAACAGGAAGCTGGAATTGGAAGCTGAGATGAGTCTGGAACTCAGGCACTCTGATAGGGGGTGCAGGTGTCCCAAGCAGTGTCTTAGGCACTGTACCAAACAGCCATCTTGCTGATGATTTTAAAGCTTATTTTTAGGGAGGACAGGAAAGAGAACAGGTAGCTTTTGAATCATTGAGTGCCTGTTTTTCTTCCCTAAGTAGAAGTTGATATTTATAGTACAGTGGTTTTTTTTTTTTATAGATAATAGCACTGCTTCTACTTGGTGATTACCACTGATTGATAATCTTACTTGTTTCTAAAAAAAAAAAGTATTTATTTTTGTTTATTTGAAAGGCAGCATCAGAGAGAGAGAAAGAGAAAGAGAGAGAGAGAGAGAGACAGATCTTCTGTCTGCTGGGTTGCTCTCCAAATGCCCACAAGATCCAGTGGCAGGCCAAGCTACAGCCAGGAACCCCAAACCCTGTCTTCCATATGGATAGCAGAGACCCAAGTACTTGAACTATCACCTACTTCCTCCCAGAGTGCTCAGTAGCAAGAAACTGAATTGGAAGTAGAGTGCATAGTTGAACCAGATACTATGATATGGATTGCAAGAATCCCAAGTGGTGTCATAACTGTGCCAATTGCTCATCCCAATAGATTGATCTGTAATTGGGCACATACTGTCCACCCCATCCTCGGCTTTGCAGAGGGTAGAGAATGGTACTCTATTGCCATCTGACATGTATGAATATTGTTTATTCTAAAAATTAGAGTTGTTTTTTTCTCAGCAAAGCAAATGGTGAAGAGAAGCAAGTGTATTATGTTTCAAGTTAGATAAGTATATTTACATGTCTGTTGTATAATGTATATCACAGAGTATAAAGTTATATTAAATCTTGAAAAAAAGTGATATCTCATTGTGATTTTGATTTACATTTCCCTGGTGGCTAGAGATGTTGGCATTTTTATTTGTTGGCAATTTTTATTTATTCTTTGAAGAACTGTCAGTTGATATCTTTTGCTCTTTTCTTAACTAGATTGGTTGGTTTTTTATTGTTGAGATTTTTGAGTTTCTGATATATTCTGGATATTAATCCTTTGTTGAATAAATAGCTTGCAAATATTTTTCCCATTTTGTCTACTGTCTCTTCACTCTACTGAATGTTTTGTTTGATGGTAGAAGCTTCTGAGTTTGGTATAATCCCATTTGTCAGCTTTTGCTATTGTTGCCTGTGCTTTCGTCACCTACACCATTGTTTGGAAATGTTTCCCTTACATTTTCTTCAAGCAACTTCATAGCGTCAGGTCTTAAAAATGTGTCTTTAATTCATCTTGAATTTTGTGTATTTTGAGAGGGAGGGATCTAATTTCATTCTTATACATATATATGTCCAGTTTTGCCAGCACCACTTATTGAAGGAATTATCCTTTCGCCAGTGTATCATCTGGGCACTTTTGTCAAACATCAGTTGATTGTATGCATGTGGATTAATATCTCTGCTCTCTATTCTGTATTCTGTTCCATTGATCTGTGTGTCAGTTTTTATGCCCCTACCGTGCTTCTTTAGTAACCATAGCTTTGTAGTATGTTTTGAAGTCAGGTATTGTGATGCTCCCCCTTGATTTTTTTCTCCTTTCAGGATCACTTTGGCTATTGTGGGTATTTTGAGGTTCTATATGAATTTTAGGATTATTTTTTCTAATTCTGCAAAGGCTGTCATTAGTATTTTGACAAGGATTGCATTGAATCTGTAGATGGATTTACGTAATATACACATTTTAATCAGTTTTTCTAATACATGAGAAGGAATATCTTTCCAATTTTTATGTCTTTGATGATTTCTTTCATCAATGTTTTGTAATGTTTTTATTTGTTTAACTTATTCCTAAATTTTTGATATTTTTTGTGGCTATTGTGAATGTGACTTCTTTTTCAGTAAGTTCATCATCATCATAAAAAGCTTCTTTTTTGTATTTATATTTTGTAGCCTGCAACTTTATTGAATTGGCTTATCAATTCTAACAGTCTTGTGGTGTTTAGTTTTTCCTATGTAAAATGTTATGTCATCTACAAACATGGATATTTTGACTTATTCTTTTGTAATGTTGATGTACTTTATTTCTTTCTCCTCCCTAATTGCTCTTGCTGATAACTTCCAATACTGCATTGAATATGAGTGATGAAAGTGGACATCCTTGTTTTGTTCCAATTCTGAGGGGAAATAATTTCAGCTTTTCCCTGTTCAGTATGATATTGCCTGTTGGTTTGTCATATATACTTCCATACCTAAATTGTGGAGGGTTTTATCATGAGGGGATGTTTATTCTTAACAAATGCTTTCTCTGCATCTATTGAGATAACCATATGGATTTTGTTCTTCATCCTGTTGATGTGATTTATGATTTGTGAATGTTGAACCACATTTGCATCTCTGGGATGAATCCAACTTGATCATGATGTATGATGTTTTTAATATGGTGTTGGATTTGATTTGCTAGTATTTTGTTGAAAAGTTTTGCATCCATGTTCATCAAGGATGTGGGTTGGTAGTTTGTGAGTGTGTGTATATGTGTGTGCATGTGTTGTACCTTTGTTGGGTTTTGGTATCAGAGTGATGCTGGCTGCTTAAGAGTTTGGCAGAGCTCTGTCCTGTTCAATACTTTGGATTAATTTTAAAAGTACTGGAGGCCGGCGCCACGGCTCACTAGGCTAATCCTCCACCTGCGGTGCTGGTACTCTGGGTTCTAGTCCCGGTTGGGGCGCTGGTTCTGTCCAGGTCGCTCCTCTTCCAGTCCAGCTCTCTGCTGTGGCCTGGGAAGGCAGTGGAGGATGGCCTAAGTGCTTGGGCCCTGCACCCGTGTGGGAGACCAGGAGGAAGTACCTGGCTCCTGGCTTCGGATTGGCCATTTGGGGGGTGAACCAACGGAAGGAAGACCTTTCTCTCTGTCTCTCTCTCTCTCACTGTCTAACTCTGCCTATCAAAAAAAAAAAAAAAGTATTGGAGTTAGATCCTATATAAATGTTTTGTAGAATTCCATACTAACTATCAGGTCCTGCACTGTTCCTTGATAGGAAACTTTTAATTACTGCTTCAATTTCATTGCTTGTTATGGAGCTGTTTAGATTTTCTACATCTTCTTGATTTAATCTTGATAGGTTATAGGGGATTTATTGATTTCTTTGAGGTGCTCCAATTTGTAAGCACATAGTTTTTCATAGTAGTTTCTTATGATCTTTTGTATTTCAGTTGTGTCAGTTGCAAGGTCTCCGTTTCATCTGTAATTTTATTTATTTAATTTCTTTATTTTCCTTTGTTTTTCTTTAGTCTAACTAAAAGTCCATGTATTTTGTTTATCTTTTCAAAGAACCAGCTTTTTGTTTCATTCATCTCTTATATTTTTGTTTCAATTTCATTTATTTCTGCTCTGATCCTTATTATTTCTCACCTCCTGCTATTATTGGGTTTGATTTGTCCTTGTTTTTCTAAATCGTAGAGATGCATTACTAGATCCTTTATTGGATACCTTTCTCTTTTTTTAATGTAAGCACTTAATGCTATAAACTTCCTCATAATACTGCTTTTGCTGTATCCTACATGTTTTATTTTTTTATTTTTTTTTATTTTTTAACTTTTATTTAGCAAATATAAATTTCCAAAGTACAGCTTATGGATTACAATGGCTTCCCTCCCATAACTTCCCTCCCACCCACAACCCTCCCATCTCCCACTCCCTCTCCCCTTCCATTCACATCAAGATTCATTTTCAATTCTCTTTATATACAGAAGATCAGTTTAGCATATATTAAATAAAGATTTCAACAGTTGCACCCACACAGAAACACAAAATGAAAAGTACTGTTTGAGTACTAGTTATAGCATTAAATCACACTGTACAGCGCATTAAGGACAGAGATCCAACATGAGGAGTAAGTGCACAGGGACTCCTGTTGTTGACTTAACAAATTGACACTCTTGTTTATGGTGTCAGTAATCTCCCTAGACACTTGTCATGAGTTTCCAAGGCTATAGAAGCCTTTTGATTCTGCTGATTTTGATCTTATTTAGACAAGGTCATAGTCAAACTGGAGGCTTCAGAGAAAGGTACCTCCTTCTTTGATGGCCCTTTCTTTCCACTGGGATCTCACTCGCAGAGACCTTTCATTTAGGTCCTCTTTTTTTTTTTTTTTTTTTTTTGCCAGGGTTTCTTGGCTTTCCATGCCTAAAATACTGTCATGGGCTCTTCAGCCAGATCTGAATGCCTTACGGGCTGATTCTGGTGCCAGAGTGCTGTTTAGGATGCTGTTTAGGACATCTGCCATTCTATGAGTATTCTGTGTATTCTGCTTCCCATATTGGATCATTCTCTCCCTTTTTTATTCTATCAGTTAGTATTTTCTTTTTTTTTTACTTTTATTTAATGAATATAAATTTCCAAAGTACGATTTATGGATTACAATGGCTTCCCCCCCATACTGTCCCTCCCACCCACTACCCTCCCCTTTCCCACTCCCTCTCCCCTTCCATTCACATCAAGATTCATTTTCGATTATCTTAATATACAGAAGATCAGCTTAGTATACATTAAGTAAGGATTTCAACAGTTTGCTCCCACACAGAAACATAAAGTGAAAAATAATAGATGATTTTTTTAAATGATGATGAAATCAGATCAGACCTATTGTCATGTTTAATCCCAGTGAGAGTCAAGTTGGGAGTTGATAATTTCTTTTTTTTTTTTTTTTACAGAGGATCAGTTTAGTATACATTAAGTAAAGATTTCAACAGTTTGCACCCCCATAGAAACACAAAGTGAAATATATTGTTTGAGTACTCGTTATAGCATTAAATCTCAATACACAGCACATTAAGGACAGAGATCCTACATGAGGAGTAAGTGCACAGTGACTCCTGTTGTTGACTTTACCGATTGACACTCCTGTCTATGGCATCAGTAATCTCCCTATGCTCCAGTCATGAGTTTCCAAGGCTATGGAAGCCCTCTGAGTTCTCCGATTCTTATCTTGTTTAGACAAGGTCATAGTCAAAGTGGAGGTTCTCTCCTCCCTTCAGAGAAAGGTACCTCCTTCTTTGAAGACCTGTTCTTTCCACTGGGATCTCACTCGCAGAGATCTTTTGCCAGAGTGTCTTGGCTTTCCATGCCTGAAATACTCTCATGGGCTTTTCAGCCAGAGCCGAATGCCTTTAGGGCTGATTCTGAGGCCAGAGTGCTATTTAGGACATCTGCCATTCTATGAGTCTGCTGAGTATCTCACTTCCCATGTTGGATCACTCTCCCCTTTATTTATTCTATCGGTTAGTGTTAGCAGGTACTAGACTTGTTTATGTGCTCCCTTTGACTCTTAGTCCTTTCATTATGATCAATTGTGAACTGAAATTGATCACTTGGAATAGTGAGATGGCATTGGTACATGCCACCTTGATGGGATTGAATTGGAATCCCCTGGTATGTTTTTAACTCTACCATTTGGGGCAAGTCAGCTTGAGCATGTCCCAAATTATACATCTCTTCCCTCTCTTATTCCCACTCTTATGTTTAACAGGGATCACATTTCAGTTAATTTTTAACACTTAAGAATAACTGTGTATTAATTACAGAATTAAACCAGTCATATTAAGTAGAACAGGCAAAAAAACTACTAAGAGGGATAATGTATTAAGTTGTTCATTAACAGTCAGGGCTATGCTGATCAAGTCACCATTTCCCATAGTGTCCCTTTCACTTCAACAGGTTTCCTTTTTGGTGTTCAGTCAGTTGTCACCGATCAGGGAGAACATATGGTAATTGTCCCTTTGGGATTGGCTTATTTCACTCAGCATGATGTGTTCCAGATTCCTCCATTTAGTTGCAAATGACTGGCTTTCGTTGTTTCTTACTGCGGTATAGTATTCTAAAGAGTACATATCCCATAATTTCTTTATCCAGTCTACCGTTGATGGGCATTTAGGTTGGTTCCAGGTCTTAGCTATTGTGAATTGAGCTGCAATAAACATTAGGGTGCAGACCGCTTTTTTGTTTGCCAATTTAAATTCCTTTGGGTAAATTCCAAGGAGTGGGATGGCTGGGTCGAACGGTAGGGTTATCTTCAGGTTTCTGAGGAATCTCCAGATTGACTTCCACAGTGGCTTGACCAGTTTGCATTCCCACCAACAGTGAGTTAGTGTCCCTTTTTCCCCACATCCTCGCCAGCATCTGTTGTTGGTAGATTTCTGTATGTGAGCCATTCTAACCGGGGTGAGGTGAAACCTCATTGTGGTTTTGATTTGCATTTCCCTGATTGCTAATGACCTTGAACATTTTTTCATGTGCCTGTTGGCCATTTGGATTTCCTCTTTTGAAAAATGTCTATTGAGGTCCTTGGCCCATCTCTTAATTGGGTTGTTGGTTTTGTTTTTGTGGAGTTTCTTGATCTCTTTGTAGATTCTGGTTATTAACCCTTTATCTGTTGCATAGTTTGCAAATATTTTTTCCCATTCTGTCGGTTGTCTCTTCACTCTCCTGACTGTTTCTTTTGCAGTACAGAAACTTCTCAATTTGATGCAATCCCAATAGTTAATTTTGGGTATCCTACATGTTTTAATTTGTCATGTTTTCTTTTAACTTCAAGAAAGGTTTTTTTTTAATTTTCTTTTTAATTTTTTCAAGGATCCCACTGGTAATTCAGTGGCATGTGGTTTAATTTACATGTTTATGAACATTCTATCATTCCTCTTGTTTTTGATTTCTAGTTTTATTCCTTCTGTTCTGAGAAAATACATGGTATGATTCAGTCTTTTTAAATTTATTGAGACTTGATGTGTGGCCTAATATATGTTGAATCCTAGATAATGTTCCATGTGCTGATGAGAATATTCTGTAGTGGTGGGTAAAATGTTCTATAAATGTCTGCTAGTGCATTTGCTCAATATTGTGGTTCAACTCCAGTGTATCTTTGTTGATTTTCCATCTAGAGGATTAGAGAACAAAAAGCACTGGAGCAGTTGAGGACTGTAGGGCACAGGATAGTAGTCACTGCAGAATTGCTTAGATGTTTTCTCACTGTGCCATTTCTACTATGCACCAAAATCATCAGACAGTGCTGTTGGCATGCTCACTAGTATCCTGGTGTTCTCTATTCGTGGTTTTCTAGAACGATATTTATGTTGATTGCAAGTTAAGGGAATATTATGGAGTTGGAGTGAAGCAAACCTAGCTTTAAAGGGAATCTTAGTTTTTTTAAACACTGCCGGTTACCAAAATATTTTCATATGTAATATCATTAATATGCTTTTTCATAAAGAGAGTTAAAGTTACTATCAATTATTTTAGTTCTTCATTTACTAAAAATTATATGTTTTTCCACAGAAAATCAGTCTAGCAGTCAACTGTGGGAATATTTAAACTTTCAATCTGAAATCTACTTGATTTCAGTTCTAATTTTATATCAGAACATCTACTCTTAAAAGTACATGCTACCAATAGACTTCTTTTGCTTTTTTTAGATTTTGTTAATCATTTATTTGAAAGGCAGAGTTACAGAGAGGCAGAGGCAGAGAAAGAGGTCTTCTATGTGCTAGTTCACTCCCCAGATGGCTTCAATGGCTGAAGGTGCACCAATCCGAAGCCAGGAATATCTTCTAGGTCTCCCACGTGGGTGCAGAAGCCCAAAGACTTGGGCCATCTTCCACTGCTTTTCCAGGCCATGTGGGGCAGCTGGGACTCAAATCACTAAGCCACAGCGCCGGCCCCTACCAGTAGACTTCTTTTAAAAATTTCATCATTATTAAATATATACTTGGAAACAAAATATTATTTTTTACTAGCATATAAAAGCTGGGAATATGAACTAGAAAATGGGAGTGTAAAGGAATAGCAGTGAATAAAAATGGAGAAGTGAAATGAAGAGGTGAGGAAGGAAGGGTATTTCAAACCCCAGACTGTGATCATCCCTGCTTCTGGAAGATGCTGTCACCTAGTGTTCTCTCACTTGGCCATATGCACTCCACATGACGTTACTTCCAAAGAATTTTCAGGTTGCAAAGAAATCAGAGGAAAGCACAAAACTTTCCTATGACCTTGGTACTGTGACAGTATGTATTTTACAAGTGATGTTGGGGGAAAAATCTATTTTTGAATTTTTATATTGAGTTTTAAGATACTAGTTAGTTTTTGTTTGACATTCACATAGGGTAAGTTACTGTTCAGTCTGTGGTGCTGCATCTGAGATCATGATGGGTTTACAGTTTATTTGATCATCTGAAGGGAGGGAGGGGGGAGAGAGAGACAGAGATAGAGACAAAGAAAGAGATCTTTCAACCTCTAGTTCACTCTACATGACCACAACAAACAGGGCTGGACCGGACCATAGCCAGGAGCCTGGAACTCAGTCTGGGCATCTGTGTGGGTGGCATGGACTCAATTACTGGAGCCATCACCTGCTGCCTCCAAGGCTGTATATTAACAGGAAGCCACTCCAACATAGGGACTCTGATTTGGGATGTTGTACTCCAAGTGGTGACTTGATCTCTATACCATATGCCTGTTCCTCTTGATTATTTTAAAAAGTAATGCTGTATTTTCACACAGAAAAAGTTAGACTCACTACATAACAAACCAATATTGGCCTGCTTAGCTCTGGTTTCTAAAATTGTGCAAATCTACCTTTCTTTTATCTATCTTTAGCTGATGTAATCTTGTTAATTTATCAACCAAATCTATCAGTTGAATTCCATACCTAATTATGTTTTCCAAAGTTTTATAAATTTAATACATGTTCTGTGTCTAAAAATGATCAGCATTCCATCAGGAAAGTAAATAATTTGAGGGTTTTTCATATTCACATACATCAAGAATTGTAATTTATTTGCAGGTGTTACCTGTTTCTTGACTATCCCACCTTACAGACATCTTGTTCATAGGATTGCTATAGCTGGAAATTCCATCTTTCTGTACAAGGTCAGGGAGTAAGGCTCTTGTGCAAAGAGATTTGGTGCGAGAGTCCAGAGTTAGACTTCAAAAGGTATAGTGTTCAGATGATGACAGGATGTCTAGGGTAACCCCAAATTTAATTATCTCAGATACAACACATTTGAAAATGCTTTATTTTTTTTCCATTTCATTGCTAAGATATAGTGTATGGTCAATATAATATGGATTGTGGACTTTCTAAATGCCTGTAAACTAACCAATTTAAACAGGTTATTTAATAATACCCCATCTGGGCTGGTCCTGTAACATAGTAGGTAAAGCCAGTGGTGCCGGCATCCCATATGTGTGCTGGTTTGAATCCTGGCTGCTCCACTTCAATCCAGATCTCCGCTATGGCCTGGGATAGCAGTAGAAGATGGCGCAAGTGCTTGGGCCTCTGCACCCATGTGTGAGACCCAGAGGAAGCTCCTGGCTCTTAGTTTCAGATCAGCCCAGCTCCAGCCATTGCGGCCAACTGGGGAGTAAACCAGTGGATGGAAGACATTCTCTCTCTCTCTATCTCTCTCTCTCTCTATCTCTCTCTCTCTCTCTGTGTGTGTGTGTGTGTGTGTGTGTGTGTCTGCCTCTTAATCCTGCCTTTCAGATACAGAAATAAATGTTTAAAAAAAAAATGTCCCATTTGCCAACTTGATTTAAACAAACACCCAAGAAGTCCACAATCTAGTTTGTATTATGCAAGAAAATTGGAGTTAAGTCTTAGGTCATGAATAGTGTGGTATAGAAATATAAAGGGAAGCTGGAACCAGATATAGGATGGGCTGACAGAGAAGATTCTCCTACGGGAGTTGGGACAGGGAAGATTCTCGTAAGGGAATTAGGCAGATGATGGATATGGGGAGAAGCAGAGACATTTTTTAAAACAAAGCAAGAAGTTTGAGGGAAAATTGTATATTTGGGGAACTTTAGTAAATCTGAGACCTATGGTTAGCAAGGAACAGTAATAAGAGTTGAGTGGGATGGGGTTGGAGGACTGGGTAAGAACTTTTGAGAACCTTGTACTTCATATGCAGTGCTCTGGCTTTTATCCTGAAGGTAGTTAGGAGTCACTAAAGGAATTTACATGCGGAAATAACAACCAAGCTTGCATTTCAGAAAGATCTATCCCAGAAGAATTGACTGCAGCCTAGTGAAACAAATCATTGGAATAATCCAGTGAGAACAATGAGAGCTTGAACTAAGGTAGTGGGAAGATTAGAGCAGGAGTAGCATGAGTCTTACCAAAAGAAGGAAACCATTTATGCAAATAAAAAGTTACTAGGTTATCAGTTTTAGGTATTGAAGGAAGTTTTATTAAAATTTGAGAAAAAAAATTGGACTTCTCAATAAGGAGATTCTTGTGGGGCTGGTGCCGTGGCATGATAGGTTAATCTTCCGCCTGTGGCACCGGCATCCCATATGGGCTCCAGTTCTAGTCCTGGCTGCTCCTCTTCCAGTCCAGCTCTCTGCTGTGGGCCCCTACACCCACATGGGAGACTGGGAAAAAGCACCTGGCTCCTGGCTTCGGACTGGCGCAGCTCCAGCCGTTGTGGCCATTTGGGGAGTGAACCAATGGATGGAAGACCTTTCTTTCTGTTTCTCCCTCTCACTGTTTGTAACTCTACCTCTCAAATAAATATTTTTTTTAAAAAAAGAAGTTCTTGGTTTTTTTTCTTTTTTCTCAATTTGTAAAGAAAAGAGAAACTGAAGATCATGTTCTGAGTCTATATATTTGCTAATATATTCCTGCTATATCTGCTTAATCTTAACAGGAACCTGTGAAAAGGGTGTTATTATACTGTTGTTAGTAATGAAGAGCAACTGAGGTGTTGTGTCCTTTTATCTCAGCTGGCTAACTTTGTGATGAGCAATATTAGGAAGTACATTGGCCCCTGGGGAACCATGTTGTTTATCTTTTTTTTTTTTAAAAAAACTTACTTTGATCTGAAAGGCAGAAACATAGGGCACTACAGAGGGATAGATGGATTGAGATCTTTCTTCCACTGGTTCACTCTCTAAATGTTCACGATGCCAGAGCTTTACCAGACGGAAGCTGGTAACCAAAAACTTCATTCAGATCTCCCACCTAGGTGGATTATGGTGGGTTGAAGGCAGAGGCAGCACTTGATCCTTGGCACTCTGATATGAGATATGGATGTCTCAAGTGCTGGGTGTAACCCACTGCCACAATACCCACCCCCAGTGTATTGATTTTTCATGTTATTACCACAAGCCTTTTGACCTTATGTATCAATGTTCTGCTTTGGGTATAAATTCACAAGGATAAGTAACAAAAAGGAAGACTATTACTTCCTGCCCTTTGAGAGTAATGTGGGTTAATGTAGCATTTTTCTCCTCATCACAAAGAAACCACTTAGTCAATATTAATGTAGTCCACATATATATATTATATCTCTCATGCTTCAAGAAGTTTCATGTCCACCATCTCATTAAGCTTCGCAGGAGCAAAGGGCATTTAAAAAATGTTTCTTATTTTGCTGACGGATGTGTTTATGACCATCTTACCCAAGCTCATATAGCAAGTAGAGACTGATGTAGCTATAATCTCGTACCTCCACAGCATATTCTTTGCTGAAAATAAAATGTTGCTTTACAATTAATTTCAGCTGTTATGCCCTGAATCAATAGACCTAAATCTCATGCTTATCCAAAATGGTTCAATAAGAGATAATGAATACTTACTCTTTTTTTAACGTTGTTTTCTTTTTTTGTGATTACCATGTAATGCTTGCACACTTCTGTGGAGTATAGTGTAATATATCAACACATACACAGTGTAAACCAATCAAACCAGGCAACCAGCCTTTGCATTTCCTTATGTTTTGTATTAGTATCCTCTGAGCCCCTTTCTTCTATATCTTTAAACAATATGGAATACATTTTTATCAAAGATAATCACCCCCTGTGCTGTGGAATACTGAATATATTATGTTTTATCTTAGTTGAAAATGATCTAGTAGGTAGATTAAAGCCCCAGTATAATATTAGTTTCAAGAGCCAGAAATAACCTCTGTGCCACAGAATCCTACTGTGGTACTGACCATGCTCCCTAATGCAAAAGGGGCTGTGTGTATTTCTGGCATGTACTCTAACATATTAACCTAGGCTAGTCTCGGCCACACCACCCTGAACGCGCCCGATCTCGTCTGATCTCAGAAGCTAAGCAGGGTTGGGCCTGGTTAGGACTTGGATGGGAAACCTAGGATAATCTTCAGGTCTTTCTATAATATTTGTGGAGTGAAGGAAAGAAGTAGATGTTGTGTCCATATGCCCTGGCACCAGATTTCATCATAAATTGTGACTGACTCCTATTATACGTTTTACAACATAATAAAATTGTTATATTCTGTCACTTTTTTTATAATACCTTACTAAATATGGCAGCTATTATTTAATGTCCATTCTTCAGATAAAGAAACTCAGCCACAGAAAATCTCAGCAACATGCCAGGTAGCAGTGCAAGCCATAGACTTGTATGAATATTTCAAACATGATCTTGGGTTATTAAATTCACTAAAATTTAAATTACTCTTAAAATATCCTAACACTAATTATAATGTGTTTAATAGCTTGAGATTTTGTAGATCAGATCTTTAAGATATGACCTCTGTTTCTATCAACTCAATAGTCTATTTGTGTGTTTGACTACTTTTAATAGTTTGATGGCTTTACATATCTTTAGCTGAATTTTATTCCACAAATCAGCTTCATTTTCTCCCCACCCTTATCCCCAATTCTTATTAATGGAAATCCATGCTGCACATATCAATCATTGTACTTTTATATTAGAGTCAAGAAATTTCCTACCTCAGTAAAACCATCTTTTTCAAAATTGTCTGAGGCTGGTGTAAGATGCATTGTTGTTGTAAACTTAGTTAACATTTTGTGTTTCCTTTAAGGAGCTGACAACTCCTCTCCATAAGTGTGCTTTTCCAATACCCAGCAGCTATGAAGCTCCCAAAGTGGGCAGTTACTTAATTACTGTGTTCTATGCTTGCTTGCTGTGCATTTTAAAAGTTACAGACCATCAAAAGCTTTTAAACATGCACATATATTACATATAATTACTGGGATTTTTTAAGAGAAAAAAAGGGAAATTTCCTGGAATTTCTCAGCCTTAATTTCCTAGTGTTATATGACAGCTATGAAGTTGTTGTTCTGGGAGGCCTAAGGAAAAATAGAAAAATGTATTATTTGGTTCTGATGCTAATTATATGTTTCTTCTTTCCAATATTTTGCTTTGTCAATATTTTTCCTTCTCCCCCTCCCTTTTTTCAAAAAGATTTATTTATTTGAAAGTCAGAATTACATAGAGAAGGAGAAGCAGAGAGAGAGAGAGAGAGAGAGAGAGAGGTCTTCCATCCGCTGGTTCACTCCTCAATTAGCTGCAATGGCTAGAGCTTTGCCGATCCAAAGCCAGGAGCCAGGAGGAGCCTCTTCTGGGTCCCCTACTCAGTTGCAGGGGCCCAAGGACTTGGGCCATCTTCTACTGCTTTCCTAGGCCACAGCAGAGAGCTGGATTGGAAGTGGAGCAGCCGGGTCCCGAACCAGAATGAAGTTTACTTAAAGCTGGAGCAGGTTATACTTAGCATACTACCTTGTACTTACTATACTATGCATCAGTACCAAGTCTCAGAGTGCTCTCAAATTCTTTAAAAAATACTTGAATAAGCTACTCAATCTTATGAGTTAGAATTTTTTTCCTAGGAACCCATGTTTGTGTGTGTGCATATATA
This sequence comes from Oryctolagus cuniculus, assembly GCF_964237555.1. Classification (NCBI taxonomy): domain Eukaryota; kingdom Metazoa; phylum Chordata; class Mammalia; order Lagomorpha; family Leporidae; genus Oryctolagus; species Oryctolagus cuniculus. The sequence goes on along the minus strand of NC_091439.1, from coordinate 8,924,421 downwards.
TGTATGTCAGAAAGATATAGCACCTGGCTCCTGGCTTCGGATCAGCATGGTGCACTGGCCGCAGCACGCCGGCCGCAGCGGCCATTGGGGGGTGAACCAATGGAAAAGGAAGACCTTTCTCTCTCTCACTGTCCACTCTGCCTGTCAAAAAAAAAAAAAAAAAGATATAAACTATTCCAAAAATAATCACTATCAAAATATTATAGAAGTTACTGCATTCACTGAAAGATTAGAGTGCTACAACTGCATGGGTGTTTCAAAAAGATTTCAGGAAAAGTAGAATTAAAAATATTAATTTTTGTGCAAAAATTTAATGTAGAAAATTTTGTTAATATTTGGAAATCCATATTATGAAAAAGCAGTTCATGGATTTCAAAAGCTGTTTTGCCTCAAAATAACCTCATACTTTTGCTTTTATTTTTCTATGAATGTATAGCATTTCATGAGCTGTAAAATATCCTGTCTGATGTAGCTCAAAGAGTTTGGCCGTAGAGTCAAACTTTGGTTTGCTTTCCTTTATTTATGTAATGAAAACATTTAATCTTAACAAGGAACTGTGATGTGACAGTATGTTAGTGACCTTATGTAACTTTTCTATTTATACTGCACCAAATTAAGGACACATGTGAGCTTTTATAGCTGCTCTAGTAAATGAATTGATGTTTTACTGTATGTCAGGTACTAGGATAGGTCTTAGTCTACAAATCGTATGAGATACCATCATTTCCTAAAAAAGAGAATTTGGAGCACTTTGATTACTATGGTTTGTTATTTTTTACACTGATGACTGTTGTCCTGTCTACACACCCTTCTATCTTCCCATCACCATGAGGAAGGACAAGCAGGAGATCTAAGGCTTGCTCTTGTCCTTTTTAGGAGTCTGAGAGGGTCCCAGAAAGCCAGGACGCCGACCCTTGCCTAATCAGCACAAATGGGAGCAGAACATCTAGGCTTGTTGTCTGCAAAGTTAGAACCTAGGGAGTCAGTGGAAAGACAGGATTCCTTGAGAAACTTTAGAGGAGATTTTATTATGTCAGAGGCTTAACCAAGTTTTTTTTTTTTAATTAACATGTAACACTTGTTAATTTGGGGGATATACTGCAATATTTAACATTGATGCAGCACAGACTGATCAAATTAGGCAATCAGCACTTCTTTTATTGTTTTTCACAACAAAATTCTCAGTATTGTTGAACTATGTTATTATATTCTAATTCTTTAAATGTTGTAACACCTCCAACACTACATAGGCCATCAGAATTTTCAGTCTTTTAAATGTTTATTTTTACTAATAGAGAACAGATTTCATGTAGTTCATAGATACAATTCTAAGAACATAATACTTCCCTCCCTCCCATTTCCATTCTTTCATTTTAACTTTTGCAATAACATTTTAAATTTACTTTATAGGAAAAGACTCAATGCTCCACTAAATAAAGAGTGCAACAAATAAAAAGCAGAAAGACTATTGTTCAGCAACAATATGCGCAAGAACTATAAACAATAATCAATTCCTAAGATGCCAATAACTTATATATATTAAATTTTTTCTACTGTATATATTAGCTACAGCACAAATCAGAGAAAAATGATTAGCTATTTGTCTTTTGGGATCTGGCTTTTTTCACTAAGCATAATGATCTCCAGTTGCATGCATTTTGTTGCAAAAGTCAGGATTTCATTGCTTTTTTATGATTGAGTAGTATTTCATCATATTTGGATATCATATTTTTTATCCACTTCATTGATGGACATCTAGTTCGATTCCATATCTTACTATTGTGAATTGAGTTGCTATACACATGAGGGTACAGATAACTCTTTCATATGCTAATTTCATTTCCTTGGGGTATGTTCCAAGACTGGGATGGCTGGGTCTTAAGGCAGGTCTATTTTTAGTTTTTTGAGGATTCTGCATGCTGTCTTCCATAATGGTTGTACAAGTTTACATTCCCACCACCAGTGTATTAGGGTACCTTTTTCTCCACATCCTCACCAGCATTTGTTATTTTTTGATTTTTGGATGATAGCCATTCTAACTGGGCTGAAGTGATACCTCATTGTGGTTTTTATTTGCATTTCCCTGATGGCTAGTGCTCTTGAGCTTTTCTTCATGTATCTGTTGGGTATTTTAATTTCTTCTTTTGAATAATGACTGTTAAGTCCTTCGCTCATTTCTTTCTGGATTGTTTTGTGGTGGTCGAGTTTCTTGATCCTGGGCATTAACCCTTTATCCATTGCATAGCTTGCAAATATTTTCTCCCAATCTGTAAGTTGCCTCTTCACTTGGGTGAGTGCTTCCTTTACAGTGCAGAAGCTTTTCAGCTTAATGTACTCCCATCTGTCTATTTTTAAATTCATTGTCTATACTTCTGGGGTCTTTTCCAAGAAGTCTTTGCATATATTAATGTTTTTCAGAGTATCTCAAATGTTCTCCTCTAGAATTTGATGATATCAGGTCATAGTTTTAGGTCCATGATCCATTTTGAGTTGATTTTTCTATAAGGTATAAGATAGGGATCATGTTTCTTAATTCTTCATGCAGAGATCCAGTTTTTCAAAAGCAGATTGTTGAAGAGGCTTTCTTTTCTCCAGGGAGTGATTTTAGCCCATTGATTATAGATACGTTAATTTCTGGAGTTTCTGTTCTATTCCATTGGTCCACATGTCTTTTTCTGCCATTACCATGCTGTTTTGATTACAGTTATCTCTTGAAATCTGGTATTGATATGCTTCTGGCATTGTTTTTATTGCTTAAGATTGTTTTGTCTATTTGGGATCCCTTGTGTTTCCCTAGAATTTTACAAATCTGAGAATAATGTCCTTGGTATTTTGATTGGGATCACATTGAATCTATAAATTGCATTGGGTAGTATGGACATTTTGATGATATGAATTCTTCTAATCTACAAACATGAAAGTTTGTTCCATTTTTTTTTCATCTTTTTCTTTTGTTAATGTTTTGTAGTTTTCATGTAGTGGTCTTTCAGATATTTGATCAAATTTATCCCAAGGTATTTAAGTTTTTTGTAGCTATTGTGAATAAGACTGATCTTGTCTTTCTTACTCAGAGCACTGTTAGTATACATGAATGCTACTGATTTTTGTGTGCTGTGTATCCTGCAAATTTTCCAACTTTTTCTATGAATTTCAATAGTCTCTTAGTACTTTGGTGTCCCTATATAAAAGATCATGTCATCTGCAAACAAGGACAGTTGACTTCCTTCTTTACAATTCATCTCCTTTTGATTCTTTTCTTGCCTGATGGCTCTGGCTAAATCTTCTAGAACTATATTGAATACTGATAGTGAGAGTGGACATCCTTGTCTGGCTCCAGATCTTAGTGGAAATGCTTCAGACTTTTCCCCATTCACTATAATGCTGGTGTGGATTTGTCATAAATTGCCTTGTATTGAGGTATGTTCCTTCTATACCCAATTTTTAAGAGGTTTTTATAATGAAAGGATGTTGTGTTTTCTCAAATGCTTTCTCCATCTATTGAGATGATCATATGTTTTTTGTTCTTCATTTTGTTATTGTGATGTACCATGTTTATTGATTGTGTATGCTGAACCATCCCTGCATCCTGGGATAAATCCCACTTGGTCTGGGAGGATGATCTTTTTGATGTGTGTTGGATTTGACTGGCTTGTATTTTGTTGAGGAGTTTTGCATCTATGTTCATCAGGGATATTTGTTTACAGTTCTCTTTTTTTGTGGTATCTTTTTGTGGTTTTGGAATTAAGGTAATGCTGGCCCCACAGAGTTTGGGAGATTTCATCCAATTCAATTGTTTTAAATAGATTTAGGAAAATTGGAATTAGTTATTCTTTAAAAGTTTGGTAGAGGGGCCCATGCTGCATTATAGTGGGCTGGACCTCTGCCTGCTGCACCAGCATCCCATAGGAGCACAGGTTTATGTCCCTGCTGCTCCATTTCCTATCCAGCTCTCTGCTATGGCCTGGGAATGCAGGAGAAGATGGTCTGAGTGCTTGGGCTCCTGCACCCACTTGAGAGATCCAATAAAAGTTCCTGGCTCCTGGCTTCAGATGGGCACAGCTCCGGCCATTGTGGTTATTTAGGGAGTGAAGCAGCAGATGGAAGACCTTTCTCTCTGTCTCTCTGTCTCTAACTCTATCTCTCAAAAAAATAAAATCTTAAAATAAAAAGTTTGATAAAAGTCAGTGGTGAAGCCATCCAGCTCTGTGTTTTTCTTTGTTGGGAGGCTCTTTATTACTGGTTCAGTCTTGCCTTAGTTATTGGTCTATTCAGGTTTTCTATGTCTCCATGCCTCAATTTTGGTAAACTGTGTATGTTCAGAAATCTACCCATTTTTCTAGATTTTTCAATTTGTTGTATCATTGCTGGTTGTAATAATTCCTGATATTCTTTTTATTTCTGTAGTATCAGTTGTAATATCTCCTTTTCAACTCATTTTGTTAATTTGGTTAGTTGAGCCAATGGTTTATCAATTGGTTTTTTCAGAAAACTTACTCTTCATTTCACTAATCCTTTGTATGTTTTTTTAATTTCAATTTTGTTTCTTTTCTTTTTTATTATTTCTTTCCTCCTAATTTTTAATTTGGTTTGTTTCTGTTTTTCTAGGTCTTTGAGATGTGTTAGATCATTTATTTGATATGTTTTCAATTTGTTGTTGTAGGCACTAATCAGTAGAAACCTTCCTCTTAACACTGCTTTAGCTGTATTCCATAAGTTTTGATGTATTGTGTTGTCACTTTCATTTGTTTCAAGGAATTTTTTATTTCCCTTTTGATTTCTTATTTGACCCACTGTTCATTCAGGAGAATGTTGTTCAGTTTCCATGTGTTTGTACATTTTCTAGAGTTTCTCATGTTGTTAATTTCCAGCTTCATCCCATTGTGGTCAAAAAAGACATATGCTGATTTCAGCTTTTTTTTTTTTTTAATTTGCTGAGACTTATTTTATGGCTTAGTAATTGGTTTGTCCTTAGAGAATTTTCCCTGTGTTGATGAAAAGAATGTTGAAAAGAATATGTATTCTGCAGCTGTGAGATGAAATGTTTGGTAGCTACGATTTAGATTTATGTGGTCCACGGTGTAGATTAGCTTTGTTGTTTCTTTGTAGATTTTTTTGGCTGCATTGAGGAAAGAGGGGTGCTTAAGTCTCTCATTATTATTGTAATGGAGTTTATGTCTCTCTTTAGATCTATTATCATTTGTTTTAATAAGCTGGATGCTCTAGTATTGGGTGCATTTACATTTTCTGTAGTGAAATCTTCCTGTTGAATTGATCCCTTAATTGTTACATAATGACCTTCTTTGTCTCTAACAGTTTTGGCCTTAAAGTCTCTTTAGTCTGATGTGAGTTTTGCTACTCCTGCTCATTTTTTATTTCCATTTGCACGGAATATCTTTACTATCCTTTCGCTTTCAGTCTGTGTGTACTTTTATTGGTGACGTGTGTTTCTTGTAGGGAGCATATAGATGGGTTTTGGTTTTTGATATATTCAGCCAGTCGGCATCTTTTAATTAGAGAATTTAGTGCATTTACATTCCAGACTGTTATTGATAATGAATTGGTCCTGCCATCTTTCCATAAATATCCATATTGTTTGTTTTGGATTTTATTTGCTCTAATGCTAGGAGTTTTTCTGCTTTCTTGTTCTTTCATGATGCTGATTACCTTTCTCTGTTTCTATGTGTAGTACATCCTTAAGTGTCATTTGTAAGGCTATCCAGGTCATGACAAATGCTTTTTTTTAGTTTTCCATGGAAAATTTTTATTTTGTCTTCATTTATAAATGAGAGCTTTATAAGAACATTTATTTTTCCAACACTTCCTTTAACTTTAGATGAAGAATGACTTTTTCAAAAACATTTGCATGAGTTTACTAATTTTTTTGTGAAAAATCTTCAAAGTCTGTCCAGGAATAACTGATTTCCTTGATTTAGGATTGCTCATGAGCCAGCTAAACTAAGAGAATCTTTTCATTTTATGTTTTTATCATTGATTTGCAGTAGAACATGAACTGAGCATTTTTAATTAGCAGCTCTTGCTATTGGATCTCTCCCTTACTTTCTCCTATATCCAGGGACTTATAAGTGTTCATGCAAAACTTATATTCAAAGATAAGCATAAAGCATTGCAAATGCAATGGAAAGGATGCATTGAATTTTTCTAAAAACTTTTTCAGTCTCTCCATACTTTGTCACAATATAATTTTATTCATGATGTCTCAAAAACTCAAGAAAACACATAGTGGTTGGAAATGATGCATGAATTTATAAAATGTTTTGTACTGATATCAGAAACTTAGAAACTTTCAATATCTGAAAATATTCACACTGAGACAACTTTTTGCTTTTCCTGTACCTGGGCCTGCAAACACCTATCTGGAATCTCAGCTCTGAAAGATCTGCCATCTGTTGGAAATACTGAAACTCCAATTGTTGTGACTGACCAAAATTCTCAAGTGGAAGATGATGGGAAGCCCACTGTTGGCATGTGCCCAACAAGATTATTGATCTGCACAACTTGGAAGTTTCATTTTATCTACACTTCCTTTAACTTTACACTGAGAATTTCATTTTCAAAAATGCTTGTGTGAGTTTTCCAACTTTGCTTGAAATCTTATTTCTGTCCTGGAAGAACTTTTCCTGGTATTTGAAAACAGCTGCTTTGTTTCATGTTCTCTATAATTGGTTCACAGTTGAACTCTGAATGATGGCTTCCCATGTTTCCAATTTCTTCTATGTGATCTTTCCCTTTGCCTTTATCCAAGTACACATCAAAAAGTTCATGCAAAAGCTTTATTCAAAGATAAAAATAGCAAACATGAGTTCCACTTGCTCCAAGTCTTTAATCTGTCCATAGTTCTTTCATAATTCTATTTCATAGTCCTTTTTTCACTAATGTTCTAGAAAATTCAGAAAATACACAGTGGAGGAGGGGAATGAAGCATGGGTTTTGAAAATGTTTTGTACCAATATGAGAACTTGGGAATCTTGTGGTATCTGAAAATCTTAACAATAAGAAAACTTTTTGCTTTTCCTTGAGCACAGCCTGCAGACATCTTTCTGGAATCTCAAGCCCTAGCAGACCTCTGACTTTGGAAATATTGAAAACACCGTTGTTGTGACTCACCAGAGTTCTCAAGTAGAAGAAGATGAAGGGAGTCTCGCTGTTAATATGGGTTCACCCAGCTCTTTAGTCCACATTTCCTGAGTCCCTGAAGATAAGAATTTATTCTTTGGAAAATTTGGTTTTCCTACACTTCCCTTAACCTCACGTGAGCCTTTTTCAAAAAGGTTTCCATGAGTTTATACATTTTCTTAATAGCTTCACTTTTTGTCCAAAAAGAAGTAAATTCCTTGGTTTAGAATTGTCACCAAGAGACACTTTCCCTGTGATGTTTTTCTCTCATTGACTCACAGTGGAACACTAAGTGAGCACTTTTAATTGCCAGTTCCTCCTGATTGGTATTTCTCTGCCTTTCCCCTTTATCCAAGACTTCAAAGTGATCATGCAAAAGTTGTGTCCAAAGATAATCATAAAGCATTACAAATGCAATGGAAAGCATGAATTGACTTTGTCCCAAAGCTTTTGAAGTCTGTGTGTGGTTTGTCACAATATGTTCTTCATAGACTTCTCTACCTGATGTCTGAAAAACCCAGAAAAACACACAGTGGGAAGAAGCGAAGTATGGATTTAGAAAATGTTTTGTATCAGTTATCAGAAACCAAGAAGCTTTCAGCGTCTGGAAATATTAACACTGAGACAAGTTTTGTGTTTCCTTCAACAAAGCCTGAAACACTTTTCTGGAGTCTCAGGCCCAGACATGCCTGCCTCCTGCTGGGAACATCAAAATTACAATTGTTGTGACTGACCTAAATTCTCACGTGAAAGATGATGAGAAGCCCACTGTTGCTGAATGCTCACCAAGCTCTTTGTTTTTTATTATCTCAGTTACTGAAGATTAGGATCTGCATAGCTGCTTCAGAGTTTCATTTTCTCAACACTTCCTTTAACCTTACACTGAGAATTTCTTTCTCGAAACTGTTTTCATGAGATTACCATCTTTACCTGAAAGCTTCAGTTTGTGTCTAATAAAAACTGAATTCCCTATTAAATGAATGCGATGGTTTTGCTTCATGTTTTCTATCATTGGTTCATAGTGGAACACTGAAAGATTGCTTTCCACATTTCCAGCTACTCCGTCTGATCTTTCCTTTCCCTTCACCTTTGCCCAAACACTTTACAGAGTTAATGCAACAGTTATAGTCAAAGATAAAAATACGTAAGGATGTAATGACAAGGATGAGTTCACTTTTTCCAAAAACCTTTTTAATCTGTCCATAATTCTTTCATAATTCTATTTTCTTCGTCATTTCTCACTAATGTTTCAGGAAACTCAGAAAATAGATGGTGGGAGGAAATGCAAAATGGAGTTTGAAAATGGTTTGTACTAATTCAGTTAAGTTGGGTATCATCAGGTGTCTGAAAATCTTAACAGTAAGACAACTCAGTGGAGGTTGCAAACACCTCTCTGGAATCACAGGCCCTTGCAGATCTGCTGCCTTCCAGGAATGCTGAGAAGACAATTGTTGTGACTGACTAAAATTCTCAAGAAGATGATGGGAAGTTCATTGGTGGCATGCATACACCCATCTCTTAATTCTAGATTTTCTGAGTTCCTGAAGATGAGAATCTTCTTTATTCCTTGGGACTTTCAGCTTTCCTACATTTCCCTTAACTTCACACCAACAATGACTTTTTCAAAACAGTTTGCATGAGTTTACTACCATTGCTTGAAATCTTCACATTCTGTTCAGCAAGAAGTGAATTCCTCAGTTTGGATTGCCCTTGAGACAGTGGAACACTGAATGTGCACTTTCATTTACCAGCTCCTCCCATATGATATTTCCCTGCCTTTCTCCTTTATCCAAGGAGACATCAACGTGTTAATGCAAAAGTCATACTCAAAGATATGCATAAAGCATTGCAAATGCAATGGAAAGGATGAGTTGCCTTTAAGCAAAAACTTCTGAAGTCTTCATTGCTTTGTCACAATGATTTTCATATACTTTTTCTTCATGAGGTCTCAAAAACTTGGCAGACTACACAGTGGGAAGAAATGAAACATGGATTTGGAAAATATTTTGTACGAATATCAGAAACTGAGGAAATTTGGTATCTCTGTAAGTATTAACTCTGAGACCAGCTTTTGCTTTTCTTTGACAGGCCTGCCACCTGCTGGAAACATAGAAATTCCAGTCCTTATGACTGACCAGAATTCTTAGGCCAAAGATGAGGGGAATCCCAGTGTTGATGAGTACCTACCAAGCTCTCTGTTCTTTATTTTAAAATCACTCATTGTTAGCATATGCATGTCTGCTTGGGAGCTGCATTTTCCTCAGACTCCCTTTAACCTTACACTGAGAATTTCTTTTTAAAAAATGTTGGCATGAGTTTTCCAACTTTGCTTTAAAGTGTTCAGTGTCTGTGCAGGAAGAACTGAATTTCCTGTCAAACAAAGACAACAATTTTGCTTCATGTCTCCCATCACTGGTCCACAGTAGAACACTGAATGATTGCTTTCCACATTTCCTGCTCCTTCCCTGTGACCTTTCCTTTCCAAGGACATTTCAAGTAGTTTATAAAAAAGTTGTATTCAAAGGTAAAAATGTGTCACAATGCAATGGAAAATGTGAGTTCCCTTTGACCCAAGTGATTTTAATCTGTCCAGAGTTCTTTCATAATGCCATTTTCATCATCTTTTTGCACTGATCTTTCAGTAAGATCAGAAAATACCTTGCAGGATCAAATGAGGCATGGGTTTTTGAAAATATTTGGTACTAATTTGAGAAGTTGGGACTCGTTAGGTGTCTAAAAATCTTAACAGTAAGACAACTTTTTGCTTTTCCTTCAATGGAGGCTGCAAACACCTTTCTGGAATCAGGAGCCGAGGCAGATCTGCTGCCTTCCAGAAATGCTGAAAAGACAATTGTTGTGACTGGCTAAAATTCTCAAGGAGAAGATGATGGGAAGCTCAGTGGTGGTATGCATATACCCATCTCTTTTTTCTGAGTTCTTGAAGGAGAGAATCTTTATGCCTTGGGACTTTTGGCTTTCCTACACTTCCCTTAACTTCACACAATGACTTTTTCAAAACAGTTTGCATGAGTTTACTACCTTTGCTTGAAATCTTCATTCTGTCTAGAAATTCTTTGGTTGACAATTGTCTGTGAAGTACTAAAACTAAGCGAAGCTTTGTATTTCATGTTTTTTTTTTTTTCTCATTGATTTGCAGTGGAACACTGAATGAGTACTTTCAATTACCAACTCTTCTTGATGGATATTTCCTTTCCTTTCCTTTATCCAAAGTGTTCATGCAGAACTCATTTTCAAAGATAATCATAAAACATTGCAAATGCAATAGAAAGAATGAGGTGACGTTTTCCCAAGTGCTTGAAGTCTGTGCATGGTTTTTCAAAATATGATCATCATGAACTTTTCTACATGATGTCTGAAAACCTCTGGAAAATACATAGCGGGAGGAAACGAAGCATGGATTTAGAAAATGTTTTGTATCAATACCAGAAACCAGAAGCTCTCGGTATCTGAAAATATTAACACTGAGACAAGTTTTGTGTTTCATTCAACCTAAAAGCCTTATAAAACACCTTTCTGGAGTCTCATGTCCAGGCAGGCCTGCCTCCTGCTGGGAACAGCAAAATTCCAGTTGTTGTGACTGACCAAAGTTCTCAAGTGGAAAATGACCTCTTCTTTCTATATTATCTGGGTTACTGAGGATTAGAATCTGCATAGCTGTTTGGGAGTTTTATTTTCCCTTCACTTCCTTTAACCTTACTCTGGGAATTTCTTTTTCAAAACTGTTTTCATGGATTTTCCTACTTTGCTTGAAATGTTCGATTTGCATCCAGGAAGAACTGAATTCTTTGTTAAATGAAGACAGTCATTTTGCTTCATGTTTTCTATCACTGGGTCACACTGCAACAGCTTGATTATGGACCAACTGTTTGTCCCTAAGGAATCTCAGTTGCAGTAAACCAAACAAGCTATACATTAATGTGTAACTTCAACAAATGTTTGCACATATTGAGCTACAGGAATAGGATTCTGGATTTAAGGATGCATTTGCTTTCTTACTTTGAAAATAGTTGACATGAATTCTGTGTACCCCTGGCATTGCTTAATGAATGCGTATCTTCTAAAGATCATGTCACTGAATAGAGAATTGAGGTATAATCTGCTTTAGGGGGAGGGCAATCATGCTTTAGACTGCCTTAGACCAAATAAGAGAGGAATAAAATGAGGTTGGTCAGGGCTTCTAGGAAGCAGGGCTCCTACTGAATGGAGTGTTATGTTACTCAGCACAAAGAAGAGGTCAGAGAAGCAACACTCTTGTTAAATTGAGCAAAGTGAAAATCAAAAAATTCTGAGTAGCTTGGCCATGAAATGGAAAAGCCAGGAGCCCAATCTGATATTTCTGACTCACCACCATAAGTATTATCCTCCTGTGTGTATACACTCAATGCTCCTGAAGTGCCAAGTGGATGTGTACCTAACATGTCTATCAGGCTGCACCTGGGCTTCCCAGTTGACTTTCATAGCATTTGGTAGATGGGTGTTATCTGAGAAAAAAGTTACCATACCTTATTGAAAAGAGATGCATAGCTGAGCAGTAGAAACTTTGGACTCAGCTGTCTGTTGCTGACCACCTTCTATTTGAGAAGCAATTCTTGGTCAGCATTCATTTTGCAGGGGCTGATGAGTAGTTAAAAATGATTCTGGTATTCCTGGCCAGTTGTCACTAAGAACAAAGCCATAGAGGATCATCCCACACAACCAGGAACACCAGCTGAAGAAACTGAAAATGGGTCCACCATGGAGTTCCTTGAGGTTGCCAGCCCTCCATACTCAGGGGGCCAGAGAATGGCTAAGGAATGGGCTCAGGCAGTTTGTGTCAGGTTAGGCAAATTCTTATAATGAGTTTTAAGTGGCAGTGGTCAAGCATTCCAAATGTCAAACGGGAAATCTCAGCGTGGGAGGAGACTTAACATGAAAGAGGATGGTCACTTTCAACTTGATGTGGATATTCAATGCTTTTACACTTTTCAAATGAGATCTCTAACTCTTGAGCTCACTGGTTTAACTTAGCATCAGGTACTTTGCACCTCTACATGCTAAGTTCCTGATGACACAGTGCAACAGACTGTGGCTAGCACAGTATAGGTGATATTCCCACTAGAAGAATTGGTGCTGAGACTTTGTAGCTCAGATTTCACTACCAGTTCGTGGGAGTTTGAGAAGAGCACATTCACCCAGAATACGTGGACCCCAGGAGTTAATTTATAAATATAGGCTTTTCTACACAACAAATGCCTTTCTTTCTAGCCCTTTTCACAAACCTGCTATTGCTTAGAAATAGTAAAATAATTTCACATCACATCTTCCTCAGATTCCCCACCAGAGTCCAGTTCAAAGAGGATGTTCTCTTACAAGCCAGCTGTTTCAGCAGGATACTAACAGGAGCTGGACCAGCCTACTCTAAGATCATGCTCTGCTCACACCTCAGCAAGGACAACTCTTTGGATTTCTCCTCCAAGATATCTGTGAGAATGACAACCTCTCTTATCTCTTTAGTAGGTGTTAACTTTGGTCTTCTATAGCCCACCTTTGGTGAGAACATGTGGGAAGGGTTGAGCCTTCTCAACCCAGTCTCTCTACAAATGGCAAAGTCATTGGGTAGCTGCTGGCTTTTGTCTGAGAAGTTTTGTTACTGTGAATGCAAGATTAAAAGTCTGATTTATGTATTGTAGACTCATAAGACAAGCACAATAAGACAAAAAAATCCTCTACTGTATTTTACTAGGTTTATCAAAGACCCCCATACACCACTTGCTCAGACAAATCAGAATGGGTTCTGTGTGTCTGATTCTCTGTAAGCTCCTCCCCCTCAATCTCCTCAGCTCTTATTGAACCTTTGACTCATCTGAAGGCTCCTTTTATTTCCTCTTCATTTACTCTACTCACTTCTAAACCTCAACATAACTCCCATTTTTTCTTTTGTATCTCAAGTGCTTTGACATAAAAGTTCATCCTGTGACATATGTTCATTTTTCCATGCTAACAGAATTTGCCAAATAAACCCTACAGACAATTGCCTATGTCATTCAAAATTAGTGTATTCAATTGTCAGTAGTAATGTTTATGAAGTGTCCAGTATTTCTGCTGGCTCTCCACTAAAGTTGAGGGATTTTATGTTAGATGTGAAGAAATGTGTCATGTTAGACACCTAGTAGATATCAGAGTAGACATTCCATCTTTCACAGTAAACTTTAGGGGAGTCTATGAGAGAGTTCATCCTTACCTCTCCAGTAGGATTAAGAAAAGCTTTAGTAAAATTATTTATATTTCCAAGGTCACTGTGGGAATAATTGAGAATGCTTTAGAATACCTGTGTAATGTATTCTCTTTCTGCACTAGATACAAAGACAGAGTAATAGGAAATGAAAGACTGTTGAGAAGGAAATGCAACCAGAGAAAGTTTAAGAGGCAACAGGTTTTATCTCAGTTTTAAAAGAGAATTGGAACTTTTGGAGGTAGCCTCAGGGTATGTAGTCACTGGAAGGGGAATAAACAAAGAGAAAATGAGTCTAGCAAAAAGATGTGCACACTGGAGGAAAATCATCAATATTTGGAAAAAAATGAGCACAGAATGACACCTCACAAGAGGGTGATTCTACAGTCCTTGAAACAGAGAATTTGGAATTTACAAGTCCACTGGAAAGGACGATGCTGTTAAATCAAGTGTTGAAGAGGTTCATTCCCTCGGGTACAAAATGTATTCAGAGATACCAAAATTAAATCATCAAAGTTGATTTCACTCTTTTCTTTCCAGGTCTGTAATCTGGCGTACTCTAGCTAAGTTTCATGTAATTTTATTTGGCCCATATGATACACTTTCTTTTATCAATCAAAAAGGTCCATTCACAAAAGGCATCTTCTGGGCATGTGCCTATCTAAAATCATGTAAAGTCCTAAAAGAGAAACTAAATTCTGGACACAAAGTGGACTGGAAGAACCAATCCACTTTGGTGGTAGCAGCCATCTTAAAGGTAAAGGAGAGTTCTAGCATAATCCATACACAACATGGAAGCTCTGTGGTGATTCTCCTTCACCAGGATTGCCCAAGAACAACAATAAGCTTCAAGAATGGAGATTCTGAACACATGTCACCATGTGCACATGGAAAGTATACTCCATTGCCTGTTCCAAACCCCATCAGTTCCACATGCTTTCTTTGATCATCACAGATGACCCTATTCTCCTTCAGCCTGAATACACCGTATAAAACAATAATATCATGAATAACTTTATTGAAAAACAGTGTCGAAGGATACCCTTCTGCATACAGAATGTTGACCCAAATGAAAATCCTGCATCTGATGCTTTCACGCTTACAAAAGCCGACTTTCCAAAAGAAAACTCTGGTTAGGGTTTTGGAAGCTGTTACAGATGTTTGCCACAGGCAGCAAAAAATTTGCCTTTTAATGAATCAACAACTAAATGCTCAAATGGTGCCATCCAAACATCCGTTCACTTTATCACTCCCTCTCCTGTCTCTTAACACCTTCAGTTTCAAATTGGTTCAGGAAGGATTCCCACAGTTTTGCCTTCTTTCCCTTTTACCACCTTTGGTATTTTTTGTTAACAGTGACCCCATTTAACACAGTACCCACAGTAGTGAGAGTAGAGAGGAACTTGCTCCCACCTCAGGCCTTGACTTCTAAATGGACTAAAAGATGAGGACAAGACAAACTTGATTCAGAGGTGAAGATACAATAATTATTCTACTCTGTGAAAGCCTTAAAATAAACCAGTATATTCTAGAAAAATATTGGCTTTATTTTATCATTTTACTCACTAAAATAATGACCTATGTCAAAGCACTCCATTTTGTCACACACCTGGAGGCCAGTCTAGAAGGGAACATAGGCCTTCTCACTGTCCTTTAGTTCTTGTTTCTCTCCCAAAATGATGAATATATAACCCTAGACCTTTGTAAATGTCTTGAATATAAGACACTGATACAGGAGAAAATCCACTGGTTCAGGACCGATACTAGCGGACCCCTCACCTGTGGTCTTTGCATAAGATTGTCAAGGAGTTAGCCAACCAGAGAAGTCTATAAGTGGTTCAGGAATTGAACTCAATGAAAAATGTTTGTATGAATTCATACCTGAAATGAGTCTCTTAAGTGAACCTTTGAGCTTTTGTCCCAAAGTAGCATTCTTGTGCTACAACCTCAAAAGCCAAAGGAGCCTTTCATATTTAATTTCCATCTACATTCATCTGTAATCTTTGAGTTGATCACATCGTGGAATGTGACACATGTTTTAAATATACTTATGTCAAATGAGGTATTAATAATAGTTGTACAATTTAAAACATGGTATTGTGGTTTCAGGGAAACATTATAGACAGTATTTTGAAGACATATAGGTATATTCCTCAGTGTTTTCATTGGATTATACCAGGGGTAGACACTACCCTCTGTTCTTTTTCTCTGGATGTGTAACTTCCTGAGTTAAATGTCTTGCTTTAAGCATACATTCTTCTGTGTTTAGGCTTTTACATCATCTGCCAAAGCCAATATGATTGTCCTCTATTACCTGTTTGGATCCTTATACAAGATACAAGATCACTCATCATGCCTCATTCAACCAAATGACATTTTTAACCTGCTCTGGGCCACCTCTTTCCAGAAGCTCAGAACTAGAAAAGGAATTGAAGAAAAAGGTAATGAGACGTCTCATTTTTATACCCTTGGGAGCACTGTTTTCACTTTGAATCTGAAATTCAGTATATTAATTCTTATAGAGCATTTTTCAGTGCACCCGCTAATTACTGCCCTGGAGGAGCAGGTCATTTACCCTTCCTGGTAGGTAAGGGAAAGTGGTATATTAAGCAGGAACTTCAGTGAGATGAATTACTTCTTTCCCATCCAAGAGTCAGAACACCAGATTGACTATATAAGAGAGAAAGAAAAACGTCATGTGATGTGACGGAAATGAACCTTTGCTTTGGGGTTGGACAAAGCAAGGTTCAACTTTGGCTTTCAACATTGAGGGCTGTGCAACCATTGGCCACAGTTTCCTCCTCTAGGCAGTGGTAGTAGCTATGGTGACCAGAAAAGTTGGGTGATACTGCCCTGTTGGCTTGGGCAGCATGGTAACACACATTGACTTCCTCTGCCAGTTGTAACTCATGCAGAGATCTGCCTGGAACCTAGTTCATCTCTGCTGGTGGGATATGAAAATTCCAGAATATCCTAATAGAGTCACAAAATGTCCAGCAGGACCTCAGCACTTCCCCAACCTCATCCAGAATGCAAGGGTGAGGCAAGGCAGGCAGTGCACAAGGAGGGACTTCAATTACAAAAGCAGACATTTTCTCTCCACCTGCTTCCTATCATGTAAGAACCCACCAAGAATCTGCTTCTTGAGTTTAGATTACTTCATGGAAGAGTTATTTTCCTAGTTTGTGCCTATTGGATGCTTTACAAATTTTAAAATGAGTACATCTTAACCCAAACATTCTAGGAAGATTAAATGAAAATAAGAACTAGTGTAGGCCACAAATGATAATGATAAGCCACTGATTAGAAGTATTGAAAGATCTGTGCCCAAAACTGTGACACTACCATCAGTTCTCAGAGAAAGTTGGTCCTACATTTTGATTGGGTCCAATATTCATTTAAGAAATGTCATGTATAATGATGCCAAATGTAAAAGTACATCATCTTTCTGCCCATGTGTTTCAGAGTTCCCTTGTACAGTTTCTTATTGAAAGCTGTTGGAAAACTTGTGGAGAAGATGCCATCTCTTCCGTAGGGGAGTGCCAAATGAGTCAGGACAATTACCAAGAAGCTGCAGGTGCTTGTAGTAATTTAACTGTCTGATAACAAACAGAATGCTGCCAGCGTCTGAGACATCCTGAGACACGGTCTAATTTGGAGTCCAGGGCATGACAAACCCTGCTTAAAAAAATAACTCACCATTATACCAAGTGTGCCAAGCAAAAAAGTCAATTTTCTTTCAGATTCTCTCCCCTTAGAATCTGACATATGTATCAGACTATCTTTCTATGAAATTCTGTGTTTCATTCTATTGCTTTTATTTTTCATGAAATAAAAGCTAAAACTGCTACGTAACTTACTAGCTTCAGTAACTATGTCACTTACTCCTTATTAGGGCTTTGCTAGAGGCTCAGCTGGGGCACTCTGGTCTCATTTGGGTCACTCACAGACTTGCTGTCAACTGACAGTGCCACTGGGGATACCCTACTGGTTTTTCAACTTGTGCTGTCTTTTTGTTGGTCTCTATGCTTTCAACAGGCAAGTCCCACCTTTTGTATATGCACAAGAAAGAACTTCTAGCCACAAGAGATACCAAACAAACCTCTATGTGTTTCACAGTTGCTAATCCCACACTGGTCAAAGCCCAGAGGCACATGATCAAGCTCAGGTTCAGTGGAGGATGGGATTGGAGAAGGGGCCACGAGACATGCTCTTAAGAGGGCATTCATTATGATGGACGGCTGTTCCTGTAGTGTGCAACACATAGTCAACAGTCAAGGCAGCATCAATACCACAATCTTTTCTTCATCCGTTTTTAACACTTCATATCGCCTGAGTCTGGAAGTCAATCCCAGTCTCCCACATGGGTGACAGAACCAAAGTCGTTGAGCCATTCTCTGCTGCCTGCTAGGGTGTGCATTAACAGGAAGCCGGATCGGAAGTACCTGAGAGTTGAACCAGGCACTCCAGTAAGGGATGTGGGCGACAGCTCGCACACTGCTTTCTTTGCCAGTCAACTCTTAACAGATCTTAGAAAAAAGAGCATTTAAAGAGCCCCGAACTAAGACCTCAAAGCACTTCAAGGGGCAGGGAGGAAAGACAAATAAGTCACAAGATCCATTTCCAGTGACACCCGGCCCCGCCCTTAGGACTCCAGGCCACCGCTCTGCCGGGCGTCCCTACCCAAAGGGCACCAGAGCAAAAGTAGGAAGGCCTTTCTCTCTGTCTCTCTCTCTCACTGTCCACTCCTGCCTGTCAAAAAAAAAAAAAAAAAAAAAAAAAAAAAAAAAAAAAAAGTGGGAAGTTCATTTCAGAGCTCTGACGACGACGAGGGACTCCAGGGGGGTCGGGAGCTACCGGGGTGATGCCCCTTGTCCTCAGCCCCCCTTAGGGGTCCGCACCGTCCTCCGTGCCGGCGTCGCCCTCCGATCCAGGCGGCCAGCAACCGGCTGCCCGATGGCCGCTGCCGACTGAGGCTCGAACCTTTCCTCCCGGAGTCACCCTCAGCCTGCCCGCAGGAGGCCGGATCCTGCCAGGATTGCGCAACCAACTCCCCAAGCTTCGGAGGTCCCTCCAGACCCCAGGTCCGCTCGGTGCGGACCTGAGTCCTCCAGGCCCTTGAGGGTCCGCTCCCCCGTGCCCTGAGCGAGCGCGCCGCGACCCTCCCCGCAGAGCCTCCTCTTCACGGGCAAGGGTGCGCGCAGCCCGGTCAGGGCGCTGGCACCGGGTCAACACCGACCGCCGTCCCCTTGGAGAGGCTCAGAGGCGGACCTGCCCTGGGGCGTCCCCGTGGTCCTGTCGGTACCAGGGATCAGCGCGGGGGGCGACGGAGGGGGAGCGAAGCCTCTGGGACCGGGGTGGGCTCGGAGCTTTCGGAGCTGCAGGGCGGGGGCTCAGACGGTGTCTAGAGTTTTGCCCACAAGATTTAGGGGCGGCGGGAGGCAGGGCTGTGAGCGCGGATGCGGGGCGGGGTCCGCCGGGGGTCTGGGCGGGTGGAAAATTCCGCAGGAGAGAGCGGTGAATTCCTGGACACCGTCTGTGTGCAGGCCGGGAGTTCTAGGGAGGTCTTGCTTACCTGGTAACTCTTCTGACAAAGGTTAAATCCCAGCAATGGTCAAGCCGCGCAGCGCCGGAGTCCTGGTCCCGCTGCGGCGGCTGCCAGGACTTGAAGCCGGCCGGGTCCGTGGTGGCGGCGCCGGCCTGTGGGTTTCGCAGCCCGGCAGGGATGCCTCCGTCCGAGGCGCAGGGCCCTCCGTCCCAGGCCCTCCCAATTCACCTGCGGCCAAGTTGCCCCGCTCTGGGCCAGCCTTCTGCAGAGTCACGGCCCTGGGTTTCCAGGGTGCCGCCGCCCCGGGATGTCCCCTGGGCTTGACCGAGAGGACCTCTCGCAGGCTCGCCAGCACACTGGAAACAGGGCAGTGAAGGGGACCCGCGAGCTCTGCGGAAGCCAAGCGTCCCGGGCGAGAGGGAAGCCGCGCGGCCGCCGGGGTGCGCTGTGTGCCGGGCAGGCCCCGGGGAGCCACCGTGGGGACAGTGGGTGTGCCCCCAGAGGCCCACTTCAGGGAGGCGAAAGTCGCCGCGGGGGGACCCATCTCAAGCCCAGTGGGTAGCAGCTAGGGGAAGACGTCCCCGAAAGTGAGAGATGCTCTGGGCGCTTATTCCTCCAACCTAGGAATATAAGGACTTTCTCATTCACTTTTCTCCAACCCAAGGCTCCCGTGAGGGAGGAGAGGGGCCTGACCCTCCCTGAACTCAGGTATGGAGGCTCAGAGCCCTCTAGCCGTGGGCGGCGCCATCGTAGGGAGAATTGGGGACTTCCCAAAGCCATACCTGACCTTCGTCATAACCGCAAAAACAGTTCTAAATGGAAAGAGCCTTTAACTATCGCATTATGCACCCTCTTTTCCTAAATGGAGAACGATTGTCTAAGGAAATACAAGGCAAACCAATAATCCCAGGTGATTAGAGTATGAAGTTAGAAAACAAAGACTTCTCAGGATTGTTAGATTAATGGGAGATCTCTGGCACACAGGACCACCGGGCACAGCGCAGAGCAAGCAGTTGGTGCAATTTTACATTATTCATCGTTTCCTCTTACCGAAAATTAACACCCCTCCTCTGTTCCCCAAAAAGGCCCTGGTCTTCCTACTGCACCGTGTGTGTCCGCGCATCATGCTTTTAACGAGAGGAGCGAGCTGGTGTCTTCCTCTGTTTTGTCCTCATCCTAATGTCCTCGTCATGAATGAAGTTGTAGTTCTCACGTGGCATTTTTCAATGATCTAATTTGGGAGGCAGAAGCCCATCTGGAGTTATACGTGATTAACACCATCAACAGTGACGTGCCCAATGTGATTGAGTGACCGTGCTTTTTGGCAAACTCCCTTCAAAGTGCTCTTTTCATGAAAGCCAAGCATTGCTTGCTACGGAGAAACACATAATCCAATCGAGAATGTGGGACTCTGAAAAATGTCTAGCCTTCTCCTACTGCAACTCCTACTTTCAC
The DNA here is from genome assembly GCF_964237555.1 of Oryctolagus cuniculus. Classification (NCBI taxonomy): domain Eukaryota; kingdom Metazoa; phylum Chordata; class Mammalia; order Lagomorpha; family Leporidae; genus Oryctolagus; species Oryctolagus cuniculus. The sequence goes on along the minus strand of NC_091439.1, from coordinate 8,904,052 downwards.
ACATGTGTAGTCGCCCCTAGGAACTTAGTTTCTCTGGGACTTTATTTTGCATGCAAGTAGCTGTAAGCAATAAAAGGCGAGTAAGAAAGGAGACTATGAATAAGGTGAGCTATATCGGATTTCTAAACGACTCTCCGAATTTGTTACTGTGATAGTGATTACTATTCTTATGAAGTAGAGATTTTCTTTAGGCTGCTCATTTTTTTTTTCTCCCTGTCCTCCTAACAGGAGGTCCGTTATGATTTAAAACCCTACTTACCTGCTAAATTGTGAACTCTGGGCTTGAGTCTGCTGACAAGGGTTTTGCCAGAGTTGATCCCAGGATGCTGGGACACGGTAAAGAGGGACCTTGGTTGGGGTGCCGGTCAACCTCCAGCCCATCAGTTAGTGCCCCGCCCACAGATCCTCCCTTCCCTGGGACTGGCCAGACTCAGTCCGTGCTACGTGGGTCCGCCCCTGCCACGGCTGATTGGTCCAGGCTGGACACCTGACCCAAACGCCACCGGACCGGATTCTCTTCCTTGATTCTGAGAGGCGAGGAGGAGACAGCCCAGGCTGGAGCCTCGTGGGGTGCCCGGCATGCAGGACTTCAAAGGCATTTGAGCTTTGCCCTTTCTTTCAACGCTGTCTTCCCAGATAGCAGCCTTTTCCCTTAAGCTCCCCAGGAGTGGCTCATCGGCCTGGCTTCTCTGGCTCAAGACCAGCCCTAGGGGACGCCTGCAGTGGGAAACTGGAGGCTGGCATCTTGGCACTACCTGTCCGTGGCACCCAAAAGGGGCAGCAGGTGAGGAGCCTGGTCAGGTGCTTGGCCACATGTGTACCCAGGCAGGGCAGTGGGCAGGCTTGCCTCCCTCCGAGGCCCCCCCCCCACACCCTCCCGCCGTTAACAGCTGTCTGAAAGGAGCAGCAGAGAGGCAGGGAAGAGCCAGGGCCGGCATCCAAGCCCTCCTGTCTGCTGTCACCAGCCGGTGCAGGAGGGGTCCGCACCACAGGAGGAAGTGGAAGCTCAGACACCGGGAAGGACTCACTGGGAGGTGATCTGGAAGCCAGGGGTGAGCTCAGGTCTCAGGCGCTGTCATCTCCATCTCATTGCCAAGACCGTCTCCTGAGGCTGCTGGCATCTGCATGGGTTGGAGGTCCCCCGTTCCAGATGGAGACTCCGAGGTCCAGCCTGTAAGTGTAGCCACAAGGAAGAACGGGCTGGGTAACCGTGCTTGCGAGAAGCAGCACCAGCAGATGGACAAGAGGGGAGTGCCCAGATGCCCCCTATCCCACCCCCTCCGACTGTGCAGTGTCGGCCTGGGTGACTGGCTGCTCATATCGGGTGGGAGCCATGAGCCCCAGCCAGGGAGCCTAGACCTACCTGGAGACGCGTTCCTGGCCAGGCAGCTTCCCTCCACTGACGTCTGAACGTGGCCCTGCCGGGTTCATTTTAGTCATTTAGCTGCGCCCGGATTTTCCTCCCTGCCTCTCTTTCCTGACAATGGGAAGAGTTGCCCAGCACTGACCTCTGCACACACACCCTCCCCTCCTCCAGACTCCTCAACAGCCAACGCCCTTGAGTAGATGCCTGTTTCACATAACCCAAAAATGCAAATAAATGATTTAAAGAACAAAAGAAAACTTGTAAGGTACTAACTGGTACTTTATATGGGGATTCTTAGATGTGTTTAAGCATATTCAACGCAGGCCTAGGAAGAGCCTTCAGGATTTTTCAAGGGAAAAATCCATGCAACTCGGCTCCTCGCCCACAGGCTTCAGTGCCGAGGGGGCGGGGCTCGCCTCTGCGGCCCTTAAGACGGGGGTTGGGCCCTTGGCCTCCCGGGTCCCACAGCCCAGCCCGGGGCCTTTTGCTCCGGTCCGGGATCTGCTGCTGACTCCAGTTTCCGGCTCCGGCTCCTGCTCACCCCGGGAGGCAGCATGTGACCCTGCAGAGGTGGCTCAGTAAATACCAGCAAGGAAAGTAAGCAAGCCCCAGGGAATGGCCCGAGGCTCCGCGGCTGGAAGCGCGAGCAGGCACTGGCTGCTGTTGGCGGTTGTTGCTTTAGGTTCTTCTCAGTAACCTTATTAATGAGCCCGAGGCGGGCGTTGTGGCCCAGGAGGGTTAAACCGTCAGCTGGGCCCCTGCCACCCACATGAGAACCGGAGGGCGTTCCAGGCTCCTGGCTTAGGGCCCTTCGCAGAGTGACAGAGCTGGTGGAAGCTGGCGCTGTCTCTCCCTCTCACTCTGTAACTCTGCGTTTCAAATAAATCTATAAATATTAAAAGATAACAAAAAAGTGCCCTAAAGCTGGGGGATGGAATGAGAGGGATTTATTGTATAAGCAGTTAATAACACATGTTGAATCTAGCATTTAAAATATTTGCATGGTGTTCTTGGGTGAATGTGGAGCCTTTTAGTAACTGATTTAAAACCCTTTGATGTACTAGAAATCTGTGCACGTATCTGCTTGACATACTGATTTCATCCCCGTTATATAAGGATCCAGCAGTGGGGCTGCTGGATTATGTGGTAATTCGTGTTTGCTTTTGAGGACCATCCACGCAGCTTTCTGTAATGTTTGTGCTAACTCACCTGCTGCACAACAGGATACAGCAGCTTCGTTTTTGGGAAGGGGGATGGAGGGAGGTTGGCATTTAGCACAGTGGTTAAGAGGCCACTTGGGATGCCCATGTGCCACATGGGAAGGTCTGAGTTCCAGCCTTGGCTCTGCTTCTGATTCCAGCTTCCTGCACCGTGGGAGGCAGCAGGCAATGATGACTCAAGTGGTTGGGTCCCTCCAACCCAGGGAGAAGACCTGGTTTGTGTTCCTGGCTCCTGGCTTTGACCTGGTCATATGCCAGCTATTACAAAGCCATATAGGGAGTGAGCAGGTGGATAGAAGACCTCTCTCTGTGTTGCTTTTTCAAATAAGTAATAGTAAAGTTTCATTCTCTAGCATCCTTCTCAGCACTTGTTGTCTTTCACCTTTTTGATAATAGCCATTCTAACAGGTGTTAGGCGATTCTCATTATGGTTTCAATGTGAATTTCTCTGTTGGTTAGTGACCTATATTCCTGAAAGTCATTTGCATTAATTCTTTTGAGAAATATCCATTCAAGCTGTTTGCCCATTTTTAATCTGGTTATTTGTTTTCTTATTATTGAATTGTTTGAGTCTGATATATTTAGGATGTTCATTCCATACCAATTCTGTGGTTTGGAAATGTTTTCTGTATTCCTTATTCTGTCTCTGAACTTTTCTGATGGTTTTTCTTTGTTGTCCAGAGACTTTTTAATTTGATATAATACCAATAGCTATTTATGCTTCTGCTTTTGGGGTCATGGCTATGAAATCATTGCCCACACCAATGGTAGGATCTTTTTCTCTCTTTTCTGATAGTGCTTTTACAATTTCAGGTACTATTTTTACATCTTTAATCCATTTGGATTTGATTTTTGTGTGTGCTTTGAGATGAGGCTCTAAATTAATACTTCGGTGCATGGATAGTGAGTTTTCCCAACACCACATATGAAAGAAACATCCTTTCCCCCGGGTGCTCTTGGAAGTGTTTGCAAAGATCAGTTGACCAGAACCCTGTGAAGCTCCTTCCTTCACATAACTACTAGTTAACTGCCAGTAGCATGCCTGATTTGTGACAATCACAATTGTCTCCAGACTTCAGCTGATACCCACCGGTCTAAGTCAGAAGTTGAGCATCTAGAATCAGACTTACTAGTTTTAAGTCCTCACCTCATCTCTTACCAACTATGTACATTTCAGAGCTTACTTTCCCCACGCATCAGCTAGCACATCTGGACAATGGAAACAATAGTCCATATCTAATGTATTCTTAAAATACATTAGATATATACATTATATATAAACATTAGATGCATAGTCCCTATCTAATGTATTTTATAAAATACATAGAAATGTATTTTATGAGGATTAAATAAGTTTGTATGTAAAGCCCTTAAATCAGTCATGACATATAGTCAAAGTTAAACAACCACTACTCGTAGACATCTACTACTTGCAAAGCCATTTCATATTTATGTTCTGTCACTAGATCCGCATTAACCACATTTTGTATGGATGTGTGAGGGAAGGCTGAGCTGAGGATGTGCGGTGAAGGTCTGTGTTGGATAGGGCATGCTACATTTTCTTCTCTGCTTCCAGATAAGGAAACTGTAGTATAGAGAAAATAAATGGGATTTCCTGAAGTCAGTCACACATATGTAATAGAAAACTTACCATCTCTATCTTGTCCATTTGAAATGCACGGTTCAGGGCATTAAGTACTTCCCCTTCATTGTGTCACCACCATTCATCTCTAGAACTTTCATTATTCCAAACTAAAACTGTGCCCATGAAACAGTAACTCCACAATGCTCCTATGCCCAGACCCCCTCCAGAAACCATCATTCTGCTTTGTGTCTCTTTGTGCTTGCCTACAATAGGTTCCACTAAAAGATGGACTCGTACAATATCTGTACTTTTGTGTCTGGCTTTTTTCACACAGTGTAAGAGTATTTGAGGTTCATGGATGAGTTGTTTTGTAATGTGTCAGAATTTCCTTGCTTTTGCAGGCTGAATGATATTCCATCAAATGTATACACACTTGTTGATCAACACAGGATGTTTATAATTTTGGCTGTTGGAAGCCACTGTAGACTGAATGTGTTCCACCAAAATGCAGAGGTTGAAATTGCAGCACCTGAGGTGACTAGGACCTGGGGCCTTTGGGAAGCCATTTTGTCATGAGGCCCCTGCCTTGAGATTAGTACCACAGAGAATTCCTTTCCTCCTTCTGCCATGTGGGTTACAGTACAAAGACAGCCTTCCATAATCCAGGAAGCCAGTCCTCATCAGGCCTGAACTATTCCAGTGTCTTGGTCCTGGACTTCACAGTCTCCAGCACTGTACAAAATTTCTGGTCTTTGTAAACCACCCAGTATGTGGTAATTTATTATAGTCACATAGCTTTTAAGACTTCTGACGCCTTGTCTACAGTTATTCCCAATATTTTCACAGAAGGAACTGACCTTTGTATATATCCCCAAATATCCCCCAAACTCAAGAAGTTTTCATGGAAATAAATTTCACATGGAAAATGATTACCAAGTTAGATATTGATTCTGGATGAACAGCAAGAAGCCCAGGTGCTAGCAGTTGTATGTAACAAATGCCAAAGCACATTTTGTAATCTGCGCAGTGTATTGAGCATTGGAACAGCAAACCACACAATGTGATAGAGAGTTTCTGAGTAGGAACGAGTGATCAGGCTATGTGGACTAGAAATGAACAAACGCCTTCTTCTACTATACAAGGTGCTTTCAGGGCAGCTTCTTTATGAAAGGTTGTTTCTTGCTATCTATTCATTCACTTGATTTTACTAGACATTCCCCATTTTCTTTTAATGCCAGTCTTTGCCTGTTTTCAAAATCTGGTATGGTTTGGAGAGACCCTTGCCTGGAAACAGAGTTCTTTTGTTTTGAATGTAAAAGAAGACAATGGCATTTTTTTTTTTTTAAATATGTATTCGTTTATTTGAGAGGCAGAGTTATAGACAGAGAGAGGGAGAGACAGAGAGAGGTCTTCCATCTTCTGGTTCACTCTTCAGATGGCTGCAACGGCTGGAGCTGGGAGCTTCCTCCAGGTTCCCCATGTGGGTGCAGGGGCCACACAGCTTTCCCAGGCCTTTTAGGATGTCAGTGCCACAGGCAGAGGCTTAATGAGCTATGTCACAGCACCGGTCCCAACAGTGCAATTCTATTTAAATGTATGTTTTTATTTATTATTTGAGAAACACATAGAGAAACAGAAAGTGGGTGGGGGGTGCTCCCATACACAGGTTCATCCTCCAAACGTCTGCAATGCCAGGGCTGGGCCAGGCCAAGGAAAACTCAATCAAGTCTTTCACCTGGGTGGCTGGGACCCTACCACCTCCTAGTGTGCATATCAGCAAGAAGCCTAAATCAGGAGTGGAGCCAGGGTTGGAACTCAGGAAATCAGATATGGAAGGAAGTGTCCCAGTTAGCATCTTCCTGGTGGTGGCATTCTAGCAAACACAAACAACCACGCAGTCTTACCCTGTCCTTCTGATTGATGGTCCTTCCAGTGTTGGGCTCCACTTACACTATGGAAGGAGAGGGAAATAGAGGGTTACTCACAGTCCTGTTCCCTTTTTTTCCTTCCCTATTCATCAGGAAGCCGAAAGCATAGCGTTGGTGGAATGTGCACATATGAGGGCATGAAAAAAATGAATTGAGCAAGTTTTGTGCACCATTTCTATGCATTTATTGAGAACAAAATGCATATATGGAAAAAGAAGTACAAATTGTGTAATTTTAGCATGAGTTAAAGGCTCTTGTATTTGCATTTAAACTACCATTGCAGAGTATAAAGATGATTATTAAATTCATGCTAATAATTTAAATTCTACATCAACGCGTAATAATTTTAAATAAAGAGTAAAAGACACCACAAAAAGTTTAAAGACTATGGAAGAAAATAAGAAACTGGCATATGTTTGGCAGAACGCTTCAGCTGGCAGTTGAAATGCCTGCCTTCACATCCACAGTGCCTGGGTTTGGGTCCTGGCTCTGCTTCCAGTTCCAGCTTCCTGCCAATGTACTTCCTGGGAGGCAGCAGGTGACTTTGACTCAAGCAGCTCTGTATTACGTTTTTTTCTATAAAATGAGACTTTTTCCTTTGACTGCTGACAAACTCTTGATTTATCTAAGATAAGCTCATTGATTAAGTAAAAGAAAAAAATAATCAAAAGAGAGATTGGAATTATGTTTGTAGCTTTTATTGTTCTCTTTTAAGAAAATATCCATTTATTTGGAAAACATTGAGCTAGAGAGAGAGTCAGAGACTGACTGGGTCATAGCAAGGGCAGGAGCCAGGAATTCCATCTGATTTTCCCACATGGGTGGCAGTGACCCAAGTATTTGTGCCGCAGTCTGCTGCCCCCCAGGGTACACGTTAGCAAGAAGCTGGATCAGAAGCAAAGGTGGGACTGCATCGCAGGCACCCCAATGTGGAATCTGGGCATCCCAGTTGGTGACACTTGATCTTAGCCCAAAGGCTGAGAGGCGATCCCCAACTGGTGACTACCTGCTGCTCCACAGTGCCAACCTCTAATATATTCTAAGGTAGAATTTTTTTATGATTCTGTTGTACTTTCCTGCCACATTAAAATGTAAATTCAAATTTTAATATTGTCTTATTGTCTGTGATCATAACTTTTGATTGTATTTTTTTCCTTTGGGGATTAGTCTGTCTTTACAGTTATTAGTGTATATCGTTGATCAAAACAACACACATTTCATAATTTGGGTTTTATATAAACAATACATTTCTGGGACTGACATTAAGCCTCTACTTGGAGTGCCAGCATCCCATATGGGTACCAGTTTGTGTCCCAGCTGCTCCTCTTCAATCCAGCTCTCTGGTATGGCCTGGGAAAGCAGTGGAAGATGACCCAACTGCTTGGGTCCCTGCACCCACGTTGGGGACCTGGAAGAAACTCCTGGCTCCTGGCTTTGTGTTGACCCAGTACCAGCCATTATGGCCATTTGGGGAGTGAACCAGAGGATGGAAGATCTCACTCTCTTTCTCTACCTCTCTCTGTCTGTAACTCTGCCTCTCAAATAAATAAATCTTTAAAAAGTTATTATTACTTTCATATAGCACTATTAACATTATCTCCCTAGCTCATCATTTGAAATAGGCAAATAATATCTCACCTTTTTTGTATAAATAAAGAAATTGACATTTGGGTAGGTTAGGTGTCTTACCTAAAGACCTCTAGACTTGCCCAGGAGAGGTGCCAAGATCCAGGGCAGAACTTCTGCTTCCAAACTCAGTGCTCATTTACCTGTATTAGCAATTATTCAACATATTGCAGGTTTCTTTATACCATTGCCAGTATAATATCTCACTACATCCTTTACATGTATTTTATCAAGAACTTTAAGTTGCGATGTAGGGCATTTCTTTTTTGGAAGATAGCTTCATATAACCTAATTGAAAAAAAAAAATCTTCAAAACATGTTAAACTACTGAGTACTACTAACAGGTTCACCTCTGGCAAATGTTTTTTTTGTTAAAAGGATGTAGAATATATTTCATATTTTATAAAATCTATTAATGTTGGAATAGGATATAGTTTATGGTCTACTCATCACAGTGATTTTTGAAAGAAATCATTTAAATTTTTATCTGTTTTATCCAGTGCACCTTGAAAGAACTTGGTAGGCCTAGAAAACATTCCATTTGTTTTTAAATAATGTTTTTAAATGATATATTACTAAATACAATAGTCAGGTTGATGACATTCTTTTTCCTGTGGCTGAAGGATGAGTGGTAAGAATACGTGAAAAGCATCACGAGCTTCAGAGGCATAGCTCTTAGCTCTAGATCCAGTGATAAGATAAACAGAACCAGTCACACAGCAACTATGCAGTGCATTGGCCAGGGTTGAGGCATAGCTGCAGAATGTGGCTTCCACTCTTGGATATAGCCAAGTTTCAACTCTAGTCAAAAGATCACTCTGTCTAGGATTCATCCTTTATGCTGAATAAGCCAGTGAGTCTTGGGATTTTCCTCTTTCTTTTTTCCTGTTATTGTTTAATATTTTCACAAGAAGAAAGTATTGAGACACCAAAGAAAGAATTATTTGGATCAGGCTTTATCTACTTAACTGTAAATATGAGAATATATGGGAATATATTTGGACTTGTTTTCTTTCCCAACTTATTGCAAAGATATACACTTGCATGCACACACAAGCCATTTTTCCCCATTTTTCTTTGTTTTTATTAGGACTGAAAAAGAGATGTCATATCCGAAAGTTTCAACCTATTTGTAACCATTATAATACTTGTAATTTGTAACATTTTAATATTTTAAAATTTGTATATCTTCATCAGTTTAGAATCCTTGTTCAAATATGTATGTATTCATTATAAACACTCATGCACTATTTTATATTCTGTTTGTAACTTGCTCTTTTATCAGCCATACAATATTTATCCAGAATCCAATGATAAAGTAGAAATGTCAAAATGTATAAAATTGGGCATATGTTATGGTGCGGCAGGTTAAGACACTGCTTCAGAGGGCCAGCCCTAGTCTTGGTTCTTCCACTTCCCATCCAGGTTCTTGCTAATGTGCCTGAGAAGGTAACGTATGATGGCCCAAGTGCTCGGGTTCATGGTACCCACACAGGAGACCTGGATGGATTTCCTGGCTTCTGCCTTAAGCCTTGTCCAGCCCCAGCTGTTGGAGTAGATCAGCAGATGAGGGATCTGTCTCTGTCTCTCCCTGTCACTGTGTTTCAAGTAAAAATAAACAAAAGAATAATAGAATTATCAAAATGTATAAGATTTCCTGACCTCATGAGGTTATTCAAGTGAGAGAAACATGTACTTACAAAGATAAGGTTTGCAGTAACAGTTATCCAAGGGTAAGGAAACTTGAGAATAAGGTAACCTGTGTATGTCTGGGATGGTGGGATCACAACCGACTTTTCTCCCAGCTGATCCATGAACACCATGGGGTTAGTTATTTTTAAAAGTTAAATAGCCACACATAACAAAAATATAACAAAATTAGTCAGCCTCTAGAAAGATATGTTTCACACTGTGTCAATCCAACAGATTTTATTATAGTGCATGGTTACTGTGATTGTGCAAAAAACGTAAATGTATTTTACGCATTAAATACTTACCAGGAACACTAAAGCTTATTGCAAAAATTGAGCAAGAATATTTAAGAAAAATATCTGAAAGGCAGAGTTATTAGAAGATTTTTGGAATTGTTCCGTTCTTCCTTAGCTTTCAGTTGTTTTTTAAGCCCAGTAGCATCTCATATTCTAGCAACTGTAACTGGACTGCCATGGAATGAGCAGATTGGTCCAGTCAGACCAAAAGCGGCATTCTGTAACAGGGAGAAGTTTTCTATTATCACTCCTGTGTATGAAAAAGTAAGCATTTGGGGGCACCTTTTTAAAATTGAAGTAAAATGTACATAAAATCTATCTTCTCAACCACTTTAAGTGAACAGTTCAGTAAGTTATGCATTTTCACAATGTTATGCCACTGTCTCCAGAATTATCTCCTATCTAACAAAACTGAAGCTCTGTATCCATTCAGCAGTACTCATTTTGTCTCCTAGTTCTAGCAGCATAAAACTGGTTCTAGTATTACATATGAAATTTTTTATCTACAGCACTGATATGGTCTTGCAGGAAGACCCATGGCATCTTTATTATCTTCGAAATACACTGCGACAAGGTTAATCCTGTGTGTAAAACCTCTTTAGTGGGTATCTCAAAGCCTGCTGTATAACCTACTGAGTTTTCTGGCACTCTATTACTTAATTAAAGATATGTGAATAACTCCTTAAGTATTTTAAATCCTATTCTATCTTGGAGATTTAATGAGGTCACCCATATTGGTGAGGATAATGACTGTATCATATTATTTTCCAAAGCAAACATTTGTTAAGAAAAACAGTGTCCATTAACAGGTTGAATAAATTGTTCCTGTAGTACCAAAAATGTCTAGGAAGTTATATTAGTATGGATCTATCTCATGATAAATTGTTCTGTGGAAAAATCTTATTATCAGATACGTAGTTTGATCATTCAATTCAAACAATAAAAGACTATTTTGATTGTATGCATGTGTTAATATTTGCATTTCTATATTATGGATGCATTAACACTTGTATGTACATATACATAGGTCACAAAAGAAAGAGAGACAGAGGTGGAAGGAACTATCCTTTTTTTCATTTTCAGTATAATTTCAGCTATGGGGAAAAGGTATTAGAAACTAAAAATCGGAAGAGTAAAAAATAATTTTAACTATAATTATCTTTGGGTAATGGGATCATGGGTGATTTCTGCTTATTTTAATTTTCTTATTTAATGATTATATAGCCTTTATAGTTTGTGTAAAAATGTTATAAATCCAATTTAAGTTAAAAATAAAATTTTATATACAAATTTTCAGCCATTTCTTATGAAAGGTATATCAATATTACATGATTATTTTATCTCTGGCCCACAACTAGAAGTCACACAAAGTTCTCTAACACCATGAGATAAAATTTTAGCACACAGTCAATAAATGACATCAATCAATAGAATATATCTTGAATGGTTGACTTTAATAAATTAAGCATTACATGAAAACATACTATCAAAACACAGACATAAACATGAATACATATCCCTCAATGACTCCTAAAATATTCTAAATTCAATACCATGAGTTTTGTCAACTTAAGTTAACATAATACAATTTAATGTAGCATAAACATTCAAAATAACATAATCACATGAAATTTGAATTAAAAAAACACAGAGAGGTCTCCAAGTTAACATCTACATAGCATTTTATTGTTATATCAGCCAGTATAATAAACTAGGAAAATTTACCATATTTGTTTTACATAGAATGGAAGCAGGTAGGTTTAAATATTGTTTAAAAGCACTACTGAAATCAGAGCCAAGATTAAATTAGGGGAATCGATGTTTCCTCTGCTAGTTTATAATTGGGAATGATTTTGACCAACATGTAATTTTTCCTGTTTTGTGAAACTTACTTTCTTTGTTGTATCTTAGATCATGACTCAAGACTTAAGCAACTTCAGTTTCCCACACCTTATGATAGTGTAGGTATCCAAACTGCTTTGATCTGATGCTCAGTTATGGGGAGGGCACTGGAGAAATAAGGAAACAGATGAGAAGACATAACTCAAATAATAAAAAAAACACAGTACAAAAGTTAGTGTGAACATTTTAGCAGTTGTGGAATGGAGGACATATCCAACTAAGAAACCTGAGTTCTAACTCTGGATGCCCTACAGCTGTGTGACTGGCTAAATCAAAATCTTTGGAAATCAGTTTGTACACTTTAGAAATAAAGTGTTTGGATCAAGTTGGTCAAATTACTAAAATCTCTTTGAGGTGCAGTTACTGCACATTGAGGAACATAACCATGGGCCACTAATTAGTATTGGGTACTGCTTCAGCAACAGTGAAAAATACCAGTTCCAACACAATTTGAAATACAGAATTAGCCAAAATTTTCAGTGATGTAACTACAAACCACTGTAATATTATTATCCCATGAATAATTCTTACTTTCTTTCACTTCACTGTTTTCTTGGTTATTATGAAACTTAAATTCTATGTAAAAGTTGAAGTTCTAATATTTAAATGTATTAAAATATTCCAAGGAAACATGTTTATAGCAATTTAAAATATTCATATAATTCCTATGTACTTCTAAAAATCTTAGTATTCAAGTGATCAATGTTATTTGTAAGTGGGAAGTTTAGTATGAACTTCAATGGGTCCTTAATTTGAATTATACATGCCCTAATAGTATTAATGAAAACTTAATGAATAAATATCTATACTGATACTTGATAATTTCTAAGGGAATATGAGAAAGGTATACCCCTTAAATACATTAAATATTTTCTAGATAATACTACCAAGTGTGATTCTCCCCTTTGCCTCTCAGGCAGTAAACAATAATACAGTACCGTATCTTCACTCCCTTCCCAAAAACTCAGCTTTGTTTTTGCTACAGGAGAAGAGATGACTTCACTGATTCAGATGATTTTTAGCATATTATTCACAAGAAATAATATATTATTTATCACAGTAAGACAGAAACCACCATTCACATTTGAGACAAATGACTTGGTTTTTTCCAAACACCTCAATTTCTCATTTCCTCCTACATCAGAAGCAACTCTAAGAAGAAATTTAGTTTTCTTTCTTAGGAAGGCCCTGATAGAAAGCACCACTTTATTGTTCAGTTGTATAGCCTATAATGACCAGAAAGGCCAAGATTTCTTCCCATATGGGAAAATCATCTAGTGCTAAATACACACTGTTACCCTAGTTATGTCCACCTTCTCACATTCTAGTTAAGTGGAGTGAATGTGGGGCTCATGATTGAAAGGAAATGATGTCAAAAACGAACATTTATGCAGTCCTTCTAATGTTCCTAGTACTTTACATTAATTGATCTCATTCAATTCTCACAACAATCTATGAGGTAATGGTAAGCCACTAAATGTAATAATGTACGAGAAAGTAAGAAAACCCAAGTAAATAATTAATGTGAAGTCCAGAACACACACATTTATGATCTCACATTCCCCAGAGTAGTGTACCTTTTTTTACATTTCTTTTTGCCTCCCTGGAATTTGCAAATATCTTTTTGGCTCTGAAGAGCAGATTCAAAACAATAAACACTTAGTGCTCTGTTCTGGTAGGCAAGGTGTCAGGTCCTGTGGAGAGCACCCGATGAGTAAGAGGCGGCAATCCCCATGCTGATAATCCGCATTGCTGGCAGTCATGCCCACTGCAGGAAGTGTTCTAGATGAGGCAGCGTGACAAGGCATCCTTCTTCACACACATCTCACACTCACCTGTGGCACTGAACAGCCTCTGAAGGATCCTCGGCATCTTCCTGAACTTGCACAGGCACTGCAGCAAGGAGAGGGATGGGTGTGTGGAACCCCGAGTGACCGTTTCACAGTAGTGGATGTGCTGACTTTCTGACGTTCCAATACGAGATACAAGATGTTTGAGCAACTCCTTAAACGCTATGAATTCTTGCTTCATTTTATAGATTTAATGAGGTCCACTATCGCTAATACCAATTAGGCATGTATTTCTTGGGAAAAGTAGTTTCTGAGTAATAATACATGATTTGTAAGGTTGCTATGATTCAGAAATCTTGAAAGCACTTACGATTTTTGAGGTTACATGTAGTGTGAAAAAGAGCACAGGGATTCTGGAGGGAGGCAGCCTTAGTCAGACTTCAACAGTTCTGACTCCAACTCAGCCACATGCTAGATGGATGGCAAGTTATTTGGTTTTCCTAAGTCTCTGTAAAATGAATGGACAGTATCTAAATAGTTTTTATAAAGATGAGAAATAACATTTGTAAAGATCTAGCAGGAATTACATATATATATAATAGGTGCTCAATAAATAGTAACTGCTTATTCTCATCCATCACCTTTGCATTTCTGGATTGCACTATTGGCTAAAGTAGCATCTCACCTGTGAGAATGAATATTAAGTCATAACTTAGATGTTCCATGTCAAGTATGAGACTAGTTAATACATGGATATGCAGAGATCAAATAAATAAAAGTTCTTCAAACATTTTCCATAAATTTTTTCCCATACAGCTAAGTGTCTTCTAAATATATAAGTTCTAAAACTGGATTGTTGAGGACAATCATTGCCTTAATCCTCTTTGTGGCAATAAGGACCTTGAACTCCTGAGGAATTTCCATTACTAAGGTCTACGTGTATCACTGCCATGACGTTGGTATCTATTGGTATCATTTAAATAATAAGGAAAGTAAGATAAAATTTAGAAAGAGAAATTTCAGAGGTGAGCTCATTATAAAGTGCCTATGATTGTCACGTAAGCTTGGAACAGATAAAGTACAGTCATATTAAAGCATAAGGCAGAATTCTTAAAATGCTTCATTGATTAGAGTTCTACTTGAACTATTGCCTCTGTTGGCCAAGTTCTAATTTGCACAGTGCAAACACAGCTTGGAGCTAAATATCAGTTTCAGATAAAATATATGCAAACATTCATTTAAAAACTGAAACCTTGAGGCAAAATCATCAACAGATTCAGTGTTTTCTATGATGATACCTCAATGATTTCCCTTATTACTGGGAACAAATTTAAATAACATGCAGAAGACTTAGTTAAAGTGATCATGGATCACACTGTGTTAAGAATTACCAGATTATCAAGACATGATAAAGCTTTATGCATTTGAATAGAAAGAAGTTTGATTATTAGCTTTTCATTTGAAGCAGTTATCTACAGTTTGAAAAATGTTTTCACTGATTCCATTCCTAAGTATATTTTTCATTGTCAGCAGAAGAGTCTGGCAACTTATTAAAATAGATTCTTCTAACTATAACTAATTGAATGGTTTTAAGCCCCTGGTTAAAATCAGCAAATTGGTAAATAGCTAAATATCTGAGAACGAGAATTATCAAAACACTTTTGAGATCACAGTTCTGCTTGGAGGGCTCCATGGAGGAAGTGCCTCATTTTCAAGAAAGGAATGGCGTTTCTTTTGTTTTCGTTCAATTCTTTCTTGCCTTTCTTTTTTTTCCTAAAAAGAAAATAGAAAACTAAGTTTACATACATACATCAACATTATTTTCAAATCAGTTTGCTTACTGAAGAGCAAAATAATACAATTTAAGATATTTATACATTGAAACCGGTACTGTGGCATAGTAAGTTAAGCCTCCTCCAGGTGTGCCAGCATCCCATATGGGTGCCAGTTCTAGTCCCAGGTGCTCCACTTCCGATGCAGCTCCCTGCTAATGGCCTGGGAAAGCAGTGGAAGATGGCCCATGTACTTGAGCCCCTGTACCCGTGTGGGAGACCTGGAAGAAGCTCCTGGCTCCTGGCTTGATTGGTGCAGCTCTGGCTGTGGCAGCCATTTGGGGGAGTGAACCAGTGGATGGAAGACCTCTCTCTCTGTCTCTCTCTATAATTCTGCCTCTCAAATAAATAAATCTTTTTAAAATAGATATTTATACATTATTTCCCACTTTAATTGGCTACAAAGGGATAGGAGATACACTGATTTATATGTAAACTACCAATAAGTACTAATGTCACTTATTTTTTATAATACTAAAGGTGATATTAAAAATAACAAAATTTAAAAAGACCTATAGTTCTTTTCTTTCTTTTAAAGATTTACTTATTTATATATTTGAAAGGCAGAGCAGAGATTGATCTTTCATCCACTGTTTCATTTCTCAAACGGCCTTCAAAAGCCAGGAGCTAGACACTCCACCCTATTCTACCTCAGGAGTCTAAGTACTTAGGCTGCCTTCCACAACCTTCCCAGGCACATTAGCAGAAAACTGGATCTGAAGCAGAGCAGCCAAGACTCTTAACAGGTACTCTGTTATAGCATGCCACTGTCACAAGCATTGTTAGCTTAACCCACTGTGCCACAACACTGGTCCCCTCTTTTTTAATGTTTATTTGAAAACAAGAGTGGTGGGGGAGGGGAGGGCGCGCACGCACGCGCGCACAGACACACACACACACACACACACACGCAAATTTTCCGTCTACTGGTTCAGTCCCCAGATGCTCCCAGTACTCAGGACTGGTCCATACAGAAGTCAGGGATCCAAATTTCCATCAGTTCTATCATATGGGTCTCAGGGGCCCATGCACTTAAGTCTTCATCTGCTGCCTCCCAACGTGCGTTAGCAGGAAGCTGGATCAGAAGCGTGGTAGCCAGGACTCAAACCTGCACTCTGATATGGATGCAGGTGTCCCAAGTAGTAGTGTAACCCACTGCACCACAATGTCTGCTGCACATCTCTAATTCTATAATTCAAAGATAATAGTTTAGAAGTCAGTGATGGTTTTCTGAGAACAGATTATTGGAAGTAAATTGACTGGGTGCAATATTTGAACATGCCTCTGCAACATGAGAGACTTCACATATTTTTCAAATGGTTGAGAATTCAGCATCACATTTCTTTGCTTACTGTTGAGCTTGGCCACATTTTCAAACATCCCCCCAGCCCTTTTTTGAATTTTCTGTTCAGTTATCTGGCTCATCTAAAAGTATGCATACCAGTGCTTTTAACTGTTAGGAATTTGCATATTTTCATTAAATATCATCTTTGCATCATTTTACCTACATTGCCTTTTTTATTGCTCACCGTTTTACAAAAATGTAGTAAATATTTCAATCACAGAAAACTTTGTTAAGAATAATATAATCAGGGCCGGCGCTGTGGCGTAGCAGGTAAACCCACTGCCTGCAAGGCTGGTATCCCACCTCGGCTGCTCCACTTCCAATCCTGCTTTCTGCTATGCCTGGGAAAGCAGCAGAAGGTGGCCCAAGTCCTTTGGCCCCCGCACCTGTGTGGGAGACCTGGAAGAAGCTCCTTGCACCTGGCTTCAGATTGGCACAGCTCTGGTCTATGTGGCTATTTGGGGAGTGAACCAGCAGGTGGAAGACCTTTCTCTTTCTCTCTTTCTTCCTCTGTCTCTCTGTAACTCTGCCTTTCAAATAAATAAATAAATCTTTAAAAAAATATATATATATATAACCCAAACCTGTGTACCTACTATCTGCCTTAAGAAATGATATATGACCAATACTTGTGGAGTGCCCTGCATCCACTCCCTCGTCACAACTCCCTCCCTTCCCAGCCCAATGCAGTAACCAGATTCTGAATTAGACACTTAGTATTGCAGTATAAGTCTGAATCATTTCATTTCACATGTATTCATTATGAAACCACAAATAATTTTTTCAGCTGTTGTATCTGTGAGTTCGGCATCCAAGGAGTGGATACAAAATATTCCGAGAAAAAAAAAAAAATCTGTGTCTGTACTGAACATCTTCAGAGTTCTTTCCATGTCATTATTCTCTAAACATTACAGTGCAACAACTATTTAAACAACATTTCCATTGCATTAAGTGTTAAAACTAATCTAGAGATTTAAAGTATATGACAGTATGTCCATAGGTTATACACAAATATACCATTTTATAAAGGGGATGCAAGCTTTCCTGGAACCAATCCCCCATGCACTCCAAGGGAAGATTTTATAATCTTTTACAACTTCCTTTTCTTTGGCTCCTCCTGGTATTTCTAAGATCCATCAATGTGGCAATGCAGCTCTGGTTCATCCATGTACAAAATTCTAGCTTAAGACTACATCACAATATATTCATCCATTTTTTATAAAGCATGTATGTATAATGTTCCCATTTTTTCCACTCAAAACAATGCCATTTTAAACATCTGTGTTTGTATTCTTATGCATGAGTTAAATATGGCCATGTGTAATGCATAGGAGTGAAACCAGTGCTTTAAAAGGCATGCACATGACCAACTTTAACTGACAACATCAATTTATTCCCAAAACAGCTGTAGGAATTTACCCTCCAACCAGCACCTACGTTGATTTTTTATTTTGATGTGCATAAGATTTTATATTTCATCATGTTTCACTTTATGATTTCTTATTGTATTTCTAGATTTAGAAAAGCATTTCCAGTACGGTAAATGTTAAGCTGTGTAGAGTGCTGAAAGGGCCAGGACATGGGGACTGAAAAGCAACGTGAGATTGCCTAAATGGCCTGGCATCCTGCGACTTTCTAAATGCAGAGTCAATGTACAAGACTGGAGTGGGCTGAGGATGAAATGGCTATGAGGAACCAAGAAAGTATGGACAAAGCTTTCTAAAAATACAGTGATAAGGAAAAGCAGAAAAAATGTGGAACCCTTGATGGAAGGAATTTAGAGAGCTTATCTTTATTTTAGAGTATGCATTTGGGTACACAATGGGAATGATTCAGAAAGGTAGAAAGAAAGTATGCTGAATTCACAAAAGGGTGAGAAGGGAAATTTACATTTTACTTGATAGGAATAGTCCTGTTTCATAATATTTTCAAAAATACCACCTTTCATACTTTTATGTTTTTTATTATAGTAGGTTAAGTTTTGAACCAGTGTTTCTCATATACTCCCTTCAAAGAAATTATTGTGTATCTGGAGATTAGTAAGCAATCTAAAACATTTAGCTGTGTATACTTGAAATATTAGTAGTAAAGCTAAGAAACAATTAAAATTAGAGGACAAACAAAATTGAAACTCCCCACCCCCCAAAATACAAAAGATTAATGAAATGAAGAGCTGGTTTCTTACAAAAAAAGATACACCATTGGACAACTAACCAAAAACAAAAACAAAAACAAAAACACAACAAAAAAAGAGGGAGAAGATACAAATTAATAAACTTAGGAGATTAAAAAGAAAGGAGATATAATGATGGATACCACATAAATAAAAAGAATCATCAGGAATTACTACAAACAGCTATATGCCAATAAATTTGAAAATCCAGAAGAATATGATAAATTCTTGAACACATACAATCTACCAAATTGAGTTACGAAGACACAGAAAACCTAAACAGACAAATAACCAAGACAGAGATTGAATCAGTAATAAAGAGCCTCCCAACAAAGAAAAGACCAGGGCCAAATGGCTTCACTGTTGAATTTTACAAGAGTTTCAAAGAAGAACTAATTCCAATTCTTCTCAAGCTATTCAAAACAATTGAAAGGGAGAGTATCCTCCCAAACTCCTACAAAGCCAGCATTACCTTAATACATCACATTAACAAACTGAAGAATAAAACCATATGATTATCTCAATAGATGCAGAGAAACCAACATCCTTTCATGAAGAAAACCTTAAGTGCATTGGGTATAGAAGGAACATTCCTCAACACAAGGCGATTTATGACAAATCCATAGCCAGCATTATATTGAATGAGAAAAGCTGGAATCATTTCCACTAAGATCTGGAAACTGACGAGGATGCCCACTTTCACCACTGCTTTCAATGTAGTCCTGGAAGTTTTAGCCAGAACCATTAGATAAGAAAAAGAAATCAAAGGGATACACACTGGAAAGCAGGAAGTCAGATTATCCCTATTTGCAGATGACATAATTCAATACACAGAGTTACCAAAAGACTCCACTGAGAGACTACCGGAATTCATAAAAGAGTTTGGAAGGGCGGCAAGATAGAAAATCGAAACACAAAAATAACCTTTGTGTACAAAGGCTAAGAAAGAACTAAGATCAATCCCATTCACAATAGTTACAAAAAAATTAAATACCTTGGAATAAATTTAACCAAGGAAGTAAAAGATCTCTACAATGAAAATTACAAAATATTAAAGAAATAAATAGTAGAAGATATTAAAAAATGGAAAATCTTCCATGTTCATGGATTGGAAGAATTAATATCAAAATGTCCATACTACCAAAAGCAATTTATAGATTCAATGTGATCCCAATCAAAATACTAACAACATTCTCCTCATATTTAGGAAAAACGATGCTAAAAATCATAAGGAAACACCAGAGACTCCAAATTACTAAAGCATTCTTAAACAACAAAAACAAAGCCAGTGGTGTCAAAATACCAAATTTCAAGACATACTACAGGGCAGTTATAATCAAAACAGTCTGGTACTGGCAGAAGAATAGACATATAGACCCATGGAACAACACAGAAACGCCAGAAATGGATCCACACATATGCAAACAGCTAATCTTTGACAAAAGAGCTAAGATCAGTTGCTGGAGAAAGAGAGGTCTCTTCAACGAATGCTACTGGGAAAATTGAATCTCTGCACACAGAATTAAGAAACATGACAGCTATTTAACACATTATACAAAAACTAAAAATGGATCAAGATGTAAATCTACAAACTGGTATCATTAAATTACTAGAAGAGAACACTGGTTGCTTTGCAAAACGTTGATATAGGCCCAGACTTCTTGGAAAAGACCCCAGAAGCAAAGATAACCAATGCTAAAATAACAAATGGGATTAAGTCAAGCTGAGAAGCTTCTACACTGCAAGGAAATACTCCGCAAACTGAAGAGGAACTGACAGAATGGGAGAAATTATTTGCAAGCTAGGCAGCTGATAAAGGATTAATATCCAGAATCTATAAAGAGCTCAAGAAACTCAACAACAACAAAACAAACAATCCAGTTAAGCAATGGACAAAGGGCTTCAATAAGCATTTTTTCAAGAAAAGAAATTCAAATGGCCAACAGACACATGATAAAATGCTTGGGGCCCGCACCATGGCTCACTTTGTTAATCCTCCGCCTGTGGCAGCAGCATCCCATATGGGCACCAGGTTCTAGTCCCTGTTGCTCCTCTTCCAGTCCAGCTCTCTGCTGTGGCCCAGGAGGACAGTGGAAGATGGCCCAAGTGCTTGGGCCCCTGCACCTGCATAGGAGACCAGGGAGAAGCACCTGGCTCCTGCTTCGGATCCGCACAGCATCGGCTGTAGCGGCCATTTGGGGAGTGAACCAACAGAAGGAAGACCTTTCTTTTTCTCTTTCTCACTGAATAACTCTATCTGTCAAATAAATTTAAGAAATAATAAATAAAAAAAATGAAAAATGCTCAGGATCATTAATCATCAGGGAAATGCAAATCAAAACCACAATGAGTTTCACTTCACCCCAGTTAGAATGGCTCTCACACTGAAATCAAAAAACAATAAATGCTGGTGAAGATGTAGAGAAAAATCCCTAATACACTGTTGGTGGGAATGTAAACTAGTGCAGCCATTTTTGAAGACAATATGGAGATATTCCAGAAAGCTGAAAATACATACACCATATGACCCTGGCATCCTACTCCTGGGAATTTATCCAAAAGAAATGAAATTAGCATATGAAAGAGTTATCTATATCCCCAGTTTATTGCAGCTAAATTCACAATAGCTAAGATACAGAATCAATCCATATTTCCATCAACTGATGACTGCATAAAGAAAATTTGGGGTGTGTATGTATATATATATTTATAGATGTGATATATATATATATATATATATATTTGTAATGGAATACTACTCAAGTGTAAAAACAATGAAATCCTATCTTTTGCAATAAAATGGATCCAACTGGAAACAGCTGTACTTAGTGAATTAAGTCAGTCCCAAAAAGACAAATACTATGTGTTTCCTCTGATAACTGATAGAGTATGGTAAAATGTAATATATACAAGTAAAATTGACATTTTGAGACTTGATGACTGTTTACAGCCCTTGTCTCTTCTATTGAGCAACAGTATTTTTTTTCTTTTTACTATTTGTTGAATTCTTCACTTAGTGTAGAGTTAATCTTTTCAGTATAAGGTAAACTGAAAGTAGGTCATTGTAAAAATTAAGAGAGGGAATAAGACAGGAAGGAGGAAGAAGGGTAAGAGAATGAGTGGGAGAGTTGGTTGGGAAGTATCACTATGCTCTCAAATCTATATATAAGAATTGCATGAAATTTGTTTATCTTAAACCTTTTTTAAAAAATAAAGAAGTATAAAAAATACTATAATAAAAAGTGAGGCCGGTGCTGTGGTGTAGAAGGTTTAGCCTCCGTCTGCAGTGTCAGCATCCCATGTGGGTGCCAGTTTGAGTCATGGCTGCTCCTCCTCCTATCCAGCTCCCTGATAATACACCTGTGAGGGCAGCGGAAGATGGGCCCCTGCACCCACGTGGGAGACTCAGTGGAAGCTCCTGTCTTCTGGCTTCAGCCTGGCCCTAGCAGCCATTTAGGAATGGAACCAGCAGATAGAGGATCTCTCTTGATCTTTCCTTCTCTCTTGATCTCTTCCTTCTTGTTTTCTCTCTCATTCTCTCACCTTCTCTGTGTCTCTGTCTTTCAAATAAATAAATAAATTTTAAATAATAAATAAAAAATAACTGGTTAAATCATTAAGGAAACTTTATTCTATTTTCAAGAAAATGTCAAAACAAAAGTAAAACTCAAGCATTTATAATTAATTGCTCAAAATAATATTAGTAGTGAGTATAAGACTTATAAGTGCTTTTTTAGAACATATGCCATGTAGTAGTTTAACCAAAGGAAATCACTAAGAAACATCACCTTTCTCTTTCAAACTACTGAACCAATTTCGATTGTCTTAATTTGTTACTATTTCTTGTAGGGAATTAGCAAATGTCAGTACTTAAGTCAACATATAAACATAAATCCTGAGTATATTTATTAGGATTACATTAAATTACATAAAGGAGAGGTAATTACATCTTTATAACATCACTGACAGATTAAGTTTTTCTGTCCAAGAGCAGTTTTGTAAAGGATGTACTTTTCTCTGAAGGGAGGAGAGAACTTCCACCTGGCTTGTGGCCTTGTCTAAATACTGACTGAGTTTGTGGATTCAAAAGACTTCCAGAGCCTAGGCAGCTCATGTCTAGAGCCTTGGGTGATCACTGATGTCATACATAAGAGTGTCAACTGTTAATGACAGGAGTCACTGTGCACTAACTCCCTATGCAGGACTTCTGTCCTCAATGAGTTGTAATATTATGAAAGTTAAATGTGATACTTATTCTCAAACAGGTTTGTGTGTGTGTGCAATTTTGCTGAAATCTTTACTTAATGTAGAGCTGGTTTTCCGTGTACAAAGTTAACTGAAAATGAATCTTGATGGAGAATGGGACTGGGAAGGGCAAAGGGAAGGAGAGGAGGGCGGGAGTGTGGGTGGGAGGCGGGTATGGCGGGAAGAATAACTCTTCCTAAGGTTGTACACATGAAATTTGTATTCCTTAAAAATTAATTAATTAATTAATTTAAAAAAAGAGTTGTTCTGTTTTGTTTTCTGAAGTTTTCAACTGCATCCTTCAAGAGCATTGTAAAGTTTTGGTCTTGTACATTTTGTACATTAATCCTACCATCAAATAGCTCATTTTGGTGTCATTCTAGATACTTTTGATTCTAAAGTTCATTTTAAAAAATAAACAATAGGCAGAAATTCTGAAACAGAGCTATGAAGAGAAATTTGCCACAATATTTAGCCATATAAAAATAACAATGAAACAGTATGGTATTGGAATATATATATAGTGAAATTTGACCAATGAGATAGAAAGTCAATAGATAGCCCTGAAAATATTTAGTGGGTAAAAGATGAATTTGAAGAAATAAAGTTTTATATTCCCTATCACATATTAGGATAAATTCTAAACAGAACAAATGTTAAAAAGATAAGATAATAAAGTCATATTATTTGAAAAACAAGAGAAATTTGTTTAACTTCAACTTACTGAGAAGGATTTTTAAACTATGCTTGAATATCAGAAATCAAAAGACAAGACTGAACTTGAGACCTAAATATAAAACTAAACTCTTCATGGAATAAAATACTATAAAGTTGGCAAATAGTAATATAGCAGGGAAAAAATATCTGTAACTCCTCCCAGAAATAAGCTAATTTACATAAAATGCTTCTAGAAATCAATAAGAAAAAGACCAACAACTAATAGAAAAATGTTTAAAGTCTATGAATTGACAGTTTACAGAATTCCAAAATAAAACATTTTAAGAGTGTGTATATATATATATGCATGCGTGTATACATACATTAATACACATATATATATATGTTTATATATAAATTTCATACAGATGAAAAGATGTTCAAGCTCAATCCTGACCAGAGAAATGCAAATAAAAAATATATTGGATGATATTTTTAATGGGTTGACTGGCAAGAATTAAAAAAATTTGATATAAAACCCCTATTAAAAAGACTATGGGGCGGGGGGGGGCTGGCGCTGTGGCACAGTGGGTTAACACCATAGCCTGAAGTGCCAGCATCCCATATGGGCGCCAGTTCTAGTCCCAGCTACTTCACTTCTGATCCAGCTCTCTGCTATGGCCTGGGAAAGCAGTACAAGATGGCCCAAGGCCGGCGCCGCGGCTCACTAGGCTAATCCTCCGCCTAGCGGCGCCGGCACCCCGGGTTCTAGTCCCGGTCGGGGCACCGGATTCTGTCCCGGTTGCCCCTCTTCCAGGCCAGCCCTCTGCTGTGGCCAGGGAGTGCAGTGGAGGATGGCCCAGGTGCTTGGGCCCTGCACCCCATGGGAGACCAGGAAAAGCACCTGGCTCCTGGCTCCTGCCATCGGATCAGCGCGGTGCGCCGGCCGCAGCGCGCCGGCCGCGGCGGCCATTGGAGGGTGAACCAACGGCAAAGGAAGACCTTTCTCTCTGTCTCTCTCTCTCACTGTCCACTCTGCCTGTCAAAAAAAAAAAAAAAAAAAAAAAAAGATGGCCCAAGTCCTTGGGCCCCTGCACCCGCGTGGGAGACCCAGAAGAAGCTCCTGGTTCCTGGCTTTGGATCAGCTCAGCTCTGGCCATTGCGGTCATTTGAGGAGTGAACCAGCAGATGGAAGACTCACTCTCTCTCTCTGGCTCTACCTTGCTATGTAACTCTGTATTTCAAATAAATGAAATAAATCTTTAAAAATAATAATAATAAAAAAGACTATGGAAAATTTTCATACATTTTGATTGCAGAATCATGTAAATATGTAAACTATTCATATAAGTTATTAAATCATGCAAAGTACCTATTTACAATAATGTATGAATTATTAAAAACAGATATGTATATTGATCTTTTAAAGTGGAAAATGATATCTTGCTTAACATTAGAATACCCTCAATAGTTTACTTGTCTGCTTTCCATGATTTCAGATATAAAAATAAAAATAAAAGAATGGGCATGACTGGTAAATTACTGAATGTGGGGATTCAAGTAAGAAAGGATATTATCTGAATATCTGAGAGAAAAGTAGAAGCACTAAAAGAAATCAGTTAATTAAAGAGAATGTGATATACATAGCAGAGAATAAATTCAATAAGACATCTTCCAGGTAGAAATGGTAAACTGGTATGGGACAAACAGCACTGGAATTACGGACATAAAAAGCTCAGAAAACTGCAAGGGAAAGACACAAGTACACTAACAAGTAACACCTACCAGCCATTTTTCATATTCGTCAATAGCTTGTTTATCTTTATCTTTTTTCTCAGCTCTTTTAAGTTCTTCCTTTCTTTTCTCATTTATTTTCTCTTTTTCCTTTTGTTTGAAAAAAGCTTCCTTTTTTTCATTCCTATGTAAGATAGTACAAAACACTGGAAGGTTAAAGAATATATAATAAGATTCCTTAAAATAAATTTTAGCTACAATGAAATTGAGATACATGAGCAGACTTCAAGAAAATCAATTTTTAAAAAGCAGGAAAAAAATTTGTAATCTACAAAAACATTTATTGGGGCCAGTGCTACAGCACAGAGGGTTAAAGACCCGGCCTGCAGCACCGGCATCCTACATGGGTGCTGGTGCAAGTCCTGGCTGCTCCACTTCTGATTTAGCTTTCTGTTAATGAGCCTGGGAAAGCAGCGGAGGATGGTGCAAGTGCTTGGGTGCTTGGGCCCCTGCACCCATGTAAGAGACCCACAAGAAGCTCCTGGATCCTGGATTTGGATCAGCTCAGCTCTGGCCACTGTGCCCATTTGGGGAGTGAACCAGCGGATGGAAGACCTCTCTATGTCTGTCTCTACCTCTCTCTGTAACTCTGTCTTTCAAATAAATAAAATAAGATCTTTAAAAGAATATTTATTATTGTGGATTACCATTTTTCAACAGCAGTTAAATTATCTTTCTTTTTTTCAGCAACAGTTTCTTCCTCTTTCTGTTTCTTTGCTCTTTCATATTCCTTCTCCTTTCTGTTTTTCTCTTTAAGATATTCCATCTTTTTCTCTTTCCATTTTTCAAATGCCTGAAAAAGTTCCAATTGATTTTCTTACTATGACTATTATGAAACAAGTAAAAATGCAGTTAATCATGAATTTTGATTTCAAATATTTAAAAAGAATTACAGCATGGTATATATAGATAATATACTGTGTATTTCATTATGAAGCAAAGAAAAAACAAATTAGAAGGTAGGATTTTGGTGTTTTAATTGTAAAGAAGTATTTACTGTTTAAGGGACACATGTATTTATCCTAATTGGACATTAAAAAATACATATATATATACTGAATTGTCATATAGTACCCCATAAGTAGGTATTAATACATGACTTAAAATTTTTTTAAAATTAAAAAAAATGAAATTATAAGACAAAAGAAAAGAGAGATATTCAAAACTCTTGAATACCTGTAGTGCTTCTCCTTTTCGCACAGCATTTTCTTCTTCGGTTTTCTTCTTGTTTTTTTCCTCAAGCCTCTTTTTTGCAGCTATTTTCTTTGCTTCCTTTTCTTTCATTGCCTTCCAGGCCTCGAATGACGCTAATGCTTCTTCTCTCTTAGCAGCTCTTTTCTATTTTGGAAATAATAATAGGTAGATACATAATGCACATGTGTATAAACAAGTAGACAAATACAGAGATATGCACATATATAAATATAGCTTTAATTCCTTGATAGTCATTAGGGACAGAAGGTTTCAAATCAGATGACTTATTTAGGTTGCTTTATACAGGTGAATTTAGAAGAAATGTTATCTGAATTATTGATTCTATTTAAAATGTCCTTTTCTAAAGGCATTCATCAGATATTCACCTACTATTTATGAGAAGGAAGTCAACTATTCTTTGGTAATACAATAAAAAAATGCTAAATATAGTGTTGATTGTTACAATTAAATGTTCTTAATAAAGCACTTCAATTATAATTATAATCAAGAAAGTTGGGGCCAGCACTATGGCGCAGTGGGTTAACGCCCTGGCCTGAAGCACCAGCATCCCATATGGGCGCCAGTTCAAGACCTGGCTGCTCTGCTTCCTGTCCAGCTCTCTGATATGGTCCAGGAAAGCAGTAGAAGATGGCCCAAGTCTTTGGGCCCCTGCACCCATGTGGGAGACCTGGAAGAAGCTCCTGGCTCCTGGCTCCGGCTCGGCACAGCTCTGGCCGCTGTGGCCATCTGGGCAGTGAACCATTGGATGGAAACCCAACAGAGAATGGAGGAAAAATGAAGGCCTAATGTCTAATGACTCCTTATATTTTTGGTTAAATACTAAAGGAAACAAAATTTTAGGAATTAGGTGGTCACAAGCAATAATAAATTTATAATCAGTCATACCATAGCTATTCTATACATAAAGTGATAAAACAAAAAATAAAAATCTATAAGTTAATGTTTTCATGTAAAAGTTATAATACATTTATATTAAACTAAAAAATATAAAGTATAAAAGAAAGAAAATCATAAGTGAATTATTTTGTATATATATGTCACTTTGCCATTTTAAAAAGTAGATTTAGAAAAACTCAGAGATTTTATTGATATGCAAATCTAGAACATTTTTCAGTTAGTTTCACAATACCTGTTCATTTTGGATCCTTAGGTTTTCACTTTCAATTCTTTTTATTCTGTGCATTTCATGTAAATATACATTTTTCTTTTCTAACCACTCCTGTCAGAACAAGAAAAATACTGCATGATATTCAAAGTTCCCAAATTCTTATTTATTTCTGAAATATTTGATTAAAACTCTAAAAACACAAAATTTGTAAATTTTATATAAAGGAATGTCATTTTTCTTTTCTTCTAAGATTTTAATACAGAAGGAAAAGTGCAATTAAGAAATTTCTATTCACGTTATCCTTGTTGTAACAAAAGACTTTGGGGCTAGCACTGTGGCATAGTAGTGCCACATCCCAAATGGGTACTGGTTCATATCCCAGCTGTTCCACTTCTGATCCAGCTCCCTGCTAATGGCCTGGGAAAGCAATAGAAGACGGCTCAAATGCTTGGGTCCCTGTATCCATGTGGGAGACCTAGAATAAGCTCCTGCCATTGTAGCCACTTGGGGAATGAACCAGCAGATGGAAGATCTTTCTCTCTTCCTCTCTGTAACTCTGCCTCTCAGCAAGACAAAAAAGACCATTTTGAGGATTATGCAAAAATTAGGAAAATTTTGTGTGTATGTAAGCCCCATAAAGTCTCAGAGACAGAAAAAAATGAAACCTTTTTATTCATAATCTAAGCTTGAAAGAGAAAAAAGCATAAAAACATATATAGATCTTCAAGTATTTAACTTTTGCTTTTTTTTTTTTTTTTTTGACAGGCAGAGTGGACAGTGAGAGAGAGACAGAGAGAAAGGTCTTCCTTTTGCCGTTGGTTCACCCTCCAATGGCCGCCGCGGCAGGAGCCAGGTACTTATCCTGGTCTCCCATGGGGTGCAGGGCCCAAGGACTTGGGCCATCCTCCACTGCACTCCCTGGCCACAGCAGAGAGCTGGCATGGAAGAGGGGCAACCGGGACAGAATCCAGCACCCCGACCGGGACTAGAACCCAGTGTGCCGGCGCCACAAGGCGGAGGATTAACCTAGTGAGCAGCGGCGCCAGCCAACTATTGCTCTGTTTTTAATCAACAGTAATAGCATGCTCCCATTCTTTAAAAATATCTATAATCAACTAAGCAAAGCATGGAAGAAAATAATTTAGTAAATTATTTTGGCTTGCCCATGTATTACAAAATAAAATCCTTCTCAATAAAATTAAGTGTTTGCTATCATTTCTATCAGGGTAACGTTATTCTGTGACAAACAGCCTTATGGAAGTTATCTGTTATTATTTTAAAACAAAATTCTTTTTTTTTTACCTGATACACAGCTGCCCTTATGCTGTCTGCTTTGTCAGGTTCTAGACTTGGTTTCTGTGAAGGCTTTTGGTCCAAGACTCTCAAAGTCCCTAAATAGTGAGAAGAAGTAGTTGTTGAAGGACTTCTCCTTGCAGAACTAGATTTCTTTAAAAAGTCGGAAGTCATTAATCTGAAAAGATCCAAACAGATTAAGATAAAATATTACAAATGCATTTAGTAGAACAGACATGTGTTATAACATGCAAGTATTATATTTGAAAGCTATTTTGTTCTTTAATATACTAAATTATAAGATGTTGGTAAAATATTAAGGGTCTTCAAAAAGCTTATTGAACATGCATAGTATGAAAAAAAGTATGCATGGATTTAAAAAATTTTGGTACCAAAATAAACTTCCTTTTAATTTCATTTTTCTATTAACTTTTTCAAGAATCAAATATCTTCATAAAATCTTTTTTTTTTTTTTTTTTTTTTTTACTTTTAAAGATTTAAGAAAGGCAAAGTGAGAGAGAAAGAGAGATAAGAAAGAGAGATATATTCCATCCTTTGATTCACTTCCTAAACAGCTGCAACAGCTGGGCCAAGCCAGACAGAAGCCAGGAGTCAGGAACTCTATCTGGGTCTCCTGAGTGGGTGGCAGAGGCCCAAGTACTTGGGCCATCTTCTGCTGCTTTCCTAGAAAGATTAGCAGGGAGCTGGATCAGAAGTTAGGTAGCATCACAGTCAGAGACTTAACTCGCTAAGCCACAATACTGGCCTGTATAATATTTTCTTAGTATACAAAGAGCCCCATTAAAAATAATGTAAATTTTTTCACTTTATATAATTTAAACAATTGTTCCCTGTAGTATTTATAATTAGAACCATTTTAAGAAACATGGACCATATCTCAAGTTACAAGGGAAACAATATTAATAAAGGTAGTTTTGCTGGCGCCGCGGCTCAATAGGCTAATCCTCTGCCTAGCGGCGCCGGCACACCGGGTTCTAGTCCCGGTCGGGGCACCAGATTCTGTCCCGGTTGCCCCTCTTCCGGGCCAGCTCTCTGCTGTGGCCCGGGAATGCAGTGGAGGATGGCCCAAGTGCTTGGGCCCTGCACCCCATGGGAGACCAGGATAAGCACCTGGCTCCTGCCTTCGGATAGGCGCAGTATGCTGGCTGCAGCGCACCGGCCACAGTGGCCATTGGAGGGTGAACCAATGGCAAAAGGAAGACCTTTCTCTCTCTCTCTCTCTCTCTCTCTCACTGTCCACTCTGCCTGTAAAAAATAATAATAATAATAATAAAGGTAGTTTTAATCACTTTTTAATGCCTTTTTATAGTGTTTTGTTACATAAACCATTCTCAGTATGGGATTAGAAAGAACCATGGCTTCTTTTTCAAGAATTGGTGGGGAAATCTGGCCTATCATCTGTTTTGATACACAGTTCAGTGCACTACGGCTATATTCACTCATTTCCATGTGGTCTATGGATGCCTTCTTGCTACAATAGCAGAACTGTGCAGTCACAACAGGATTGCATTACCTATAAAGACTAAAACATGGGCTTATTGTCCATTTACAGGAGAAGTTGGCTGACCCTGTTCTAATGGTCATTTCATATATGATAAAAGATGCTGAAAGTTTTGATTAGCACCTAATGAGTCAACATTCATTATCATCAGCATGGACAAAGGTACAGATTTTTAGCACTTGAATGAGCCCACATAGACCAGAGAACCTGAAAACTCCAAGCACAAGTTTTTTAATGTGTTGGACAAAGACACTTAATAGAATTAAGCATAATGCTGGACTTCAGTTTTATCACCATTTTATATTATTGTCTCAGGAAAAACCGAAGAGCAGTATAGAGTATAGAGAATTCCTAGTCTTTGACTTCAGGGAACAAGCAATTTTGGAGAACAAAATGATTGCATAAATACTCTAGCTATTAAAACAACCATTAACAGAAATAATTATTTGGGCCAGGACTGTGAAACAGTAGGTTATACCTCTGCCAGTTTCACAGGCATTCCATATAGATGCCAATTCATGTCCTGGCTGCTCCACTTCCAATCCAGCTCCCTGCTAATGTGCCTAGAAAAGCAGTGGAAGATGGCCAAAGTGCTTAGGCCCCTGCACCATGTGGGAGACCCAGAAGAAGTTCCTGGCTCCTGGTCTTCAGATCAGCTCAGCTCTGTTCATTGCAGCCATCTGGGGAGTGAACCAGTGGATAGAAGACATCTCTCTCTCTCTCTCCTTATCTCTGTAACTCTGCCTCTCAAATAAGTACGTAAATCTTTATATAAAAAAGAAATAATTCTATTACTAACTTTTTATAAAGGATTTAATCAGCTGAAGGATTTTATTATTCAGCTCATAAGATAGAAATAAGAGAAAACCAAGTGACATAAAGAAAAATTAATTTTATGGAATTTAAACTGAAATCAAACTTTCTAGAATACAAATCTACAAATGAGGAATTTTGATAAGTTTATTACCTGCCAGATGCACTGGATACTCTATTATTTGTTGACCTTTTATTCTTTGTGTTTCTGTCTTCGATTGTTTTCTGTTAAACAGAAAATACCACAGAAGGGTTATTTACCATAGGTAGTAAATCAGTATTTTTCAAAACTACTACAAGTCAAGTACAACAGGCGCCAGGAACAAATCAATGAATAAAATGCTCTCAGGGATACTGCATTTTGGAGAGGGTTGACCAACAATAAATGTATCCATAAAAGTGAATCATGGAGACAAATTGAGTACAGTGACAGCATGACTAGAAGGAGGCCGAAAGGCCACAATGGTGAAGTTGATCTGGGAAGGTCTCCTGAGACTGACATCAGAACAGAGAACGGATGAGCACAAAGGGTCCCATGAAGGTCTAAGGGAACAAGGAAACTCAGTGCTAAGAGCCAGAGAAGGGAAAGAGCTGGCGCTGAAGCACAGTGAACGGCAAGAAAAGCAGAAGAGACGTGGTGGTCAGAGAATGAAATGGGATTACCAGGTGGTGGTATGAGTTTGGATTCTATTCTCATGTGAAAAAACAACAAAGACACTTTAACAGGGGGGATGATCTGATTCAGACTTAAGAAATATCCCTTTAAGAGCAGTAATAACTAGACCAAATATCTAGTCAAAAGAAATGAAAGGACTCCAATTAAGTTCATGGAAAAACAGAATTAAGAGTTTTATTTTGGTTCAGACCTTTTTAAAAAATACTTTTTTCATAATATCAATTTTCCATGAAATTTTGAAGCCTGATCTAGTTTAGAATTAACTTTTATTTTTTTACAAAAATTAAATGTTTATATTAGAGATTTCTAAGATACCGTCTATAAACTTCCAAAATACCCTTTTTTGAAGGAATAATTTTTCTACTTTATACAAATGGGTGAGTATGTGCTAGGAGTAAAGTGAGAGTGCAGATGGACGCTAACTTGGCAGGAGTGTTTTTCTTAAAGAAGATAGCTAAGGGTGATTTACCTGGAAAATGGCTTAATCAGTCTTCATAATCTTAATTGAAAACTAATATTGTTCATTATAAAAGCCCTGCCCATCACAAATTTTTAGTTAGCCCTATTTTCTTTCCTTAACAGTGAATACACATATTACCTTAATAGTGAATACACACTAGAATATATTTTTAGTCAAATGTAGCTATAAGAGATAAAAAATTCATTTCAGGAGAAGTAAACATTCTACTGCATAGCTAAAGAATATGCATTTCTTTCATCAGGACACAGAACATTCTTCGGGATAGACCATATATTAGACCACAAAATAAGTCAACAAATTCAAAACAATGAAATCATATTGTGTATCTTTTCTGACCGCAAAGGAATAAAGCTTGAACTTACAAACAAAAGAAATTCTAGAAATCATACAACTGTATGGAGACGGAACAACATGCTCTTTCATGAATAATGGATCACTGAAGAAGTCAAATGGAAGATTTAAAAATTCTTGGAGACTAATGAAAATGGGAACACAACATACAACTAACAGGCAAAGCAATATTAAGATGAAAGTTTCTAACAATAAGGGCCTACATCAAAAAATGGGAATGTAGCAAATAAAATAAGCTAACAATGTATTTCAAAGACATAGAGAAACAAGAACAAGGAGCTGCTGTAGTGGAGTAACAGGTAAAGCCACCACCTGCAATGCCTACAACCCATATGGATGCTTGGCAGTTCCTGTCCCAGCTACTCCTGTAATCTCACTTGATTCCTGTCTCAGCTGCTCCACCTGCAATCCAGCTCTCTGCTAATGTCATAGGAAAAGCAGTAGAAGATGGACCAAGTAGTGGTTGGGCCCCTACCATCCACATGGGAGACCCAGAAGAAGCTCCTGGCTCCTGGCTTTTGCCTGTCCCAGCCCTAGCCATTGTGGTCATCTGGGCATGAACTAGAACACGGAAGATCTCTCTTTGTCTCTCCCTCTCTCTGACTTTCTAATAAATAAATAAATCTTTTAAAGAAGAAAATAAGTAAAGAAAACCAAGAACAAACCAAATCTGAAATGAGTGGAAGGTAAAAAAATAAAAATGAAGAAATAAAATAACAAAATACAAAACGTAAATGAAATGAATGCTTATTTAAAGAGACAAACCAAACTGAGAAAACATTAGACAGACTGAGAAAAAGAGAGAAGACTGAAATCAATAAAACCAGAGACAAAAAGGAGATATTACAATTGAAAGCAAAGAAATACAAAGAATCATTAAGAACTATCATGAACAAACCATATGCTAACAAATTGGAAAACTGAGAATAAATTTCTGGAAACATATAATCAATGAGATTATAAAAACATAGAAAACAT
This sequence comes from Oryctolagus cuniculus, assembly GCF_964237555.1. Classification (NCBI taxonomy): domain Eukaryota; kingdom Metazoa; phylum Chordata; class Mammalia; order Lagomorpha; family Leporidae; genus Oryctolagus; species Oryctolagus cuniculus. The sequence goes on along the minus strand of NC_091439.1, from coordinate 8,870,164 downwards.
GAACAGATCAATAACCAAAGATGAGATTGAGTCAGTGAAAAAGAATCTCCCAACAAAGAAGAGCCCAAGATCAGATGGCTTTCTGGGTTAATTCTATCAAATTTGTAAGGAGTAACTAACATAAGTATTAAAACTATTTTAAAGAGCTAAATGGAGGAGACTCTTCCAAACTAATTTCTTTAAGGCCAGAAGCAGACAAAGATATAACAACAAAAAAGGAAATTATAGTCCAATATCCCTGATAAACATAGATAAAAAAATCTTCAATAAAGAATGAACAAATCAAATCCAATAACATGAAAAATATCAACCAATCTAACCATGTGGTTTTTATCTCAGGGATGCAGAGATGGTTCAACATAGGCAAATCAATAAACATGATACATCACATCAACAGAATGAAGGATAAAAATCATATGGCTACCTCAATAGATGCACAGAAAGCATTTGATAAAATACAACTTCCTTTCATGATAAAAACCTCAAATTAAGTACTGAAGGAACATATCTCAGGATAATAAAGGCTATATATGACAAGCCCACAGCCAACATTTTATTGAATAGGGAAATTTTAGAAATATTTCCACTAATATCTAGACAAAGATGTCGACTCTTACCAGTCTTAATCAATACAGTACAGGAAGTTTTAGCCAGAGAAAGAAATTAAAGGTTTATAAATCAGAAAGTAGAAAGTCAAATTACCCATTTGCAGATGACATGGTTCTATATAAATGGAAATAAAACACTCTATTATGAGACTATTAGAAGTTATAAGAGAATTCAGCAAAGTTTCAGGTAACAACATCAATACACAAAAATCAGTATTATTTTTTATACACCAGCAGTGGTCTTGCTGGGAAAGAACTTGTAAGAACAATCCCACTCATAATAGCTAACAACAAAAAGAATGACCTTGGGATAAATTTAACCAGGGACAAAAAAGACCTCCACAATGAAAATTACGAAACATTAAAGAAAGAAATAGGAAATATAAATAGAGTCTCTCATGTTTATGGATTAAACAAATTAATGTTATCAGAATGTCCATACTACCCAAAGCAATTTATAGATTCAACACAATGTCCATCAAAATACCAATGCATTCTTCACAAAATTAGAAACAACAATCCTAAAATTCATTTAGAAACACAACAGACCCCCATTAGTGAAAGCAGTCTTGAATAATAAAAACAAACCAGAGGCATCACAATACCTGATGTGAAGACTTACAATAAGGCTACTTTCACCAAAGCTGCATGAGACTGACATAAAAGTAAACACATACACAAATGGAACAGAATAGAAACTCCAGAAATAAATCCATGCATGCATAACCAATTTATCTTTGATAAATGTGCTAAAAATATTACCTGGAGAAAAGACAATCTCTTCAATAAATGGTGTTGGAAAATTGGATTTATACATGCAGAAGTGTGACTCAAAACCCCTAATGTACACACTATACAATAATCAATTCAAAATGCTCAAAGATCTAAATAGAAGAACTTATGCTAGGAAACAAAGATGAAACACTCCAAGACATTAGTACAAGCAAAATCTTTTTGAATAAGACCTCAATACATGGGATTGCATCAAACTAAGAAGCTTCTGCACAGCAGAGGAACAATTAACAGCACATGATAAACTGCTCAGCATCACTAGCCATCAGGGAAATGCTAAGAAAAATGACAAATAGGTTCAAGATGCCATAGTACTTGCTACATACTTATTATGTTCACTGAATTATATGCCTTACATAATAATATTCCCTTCTTTCCTCACTTTATAATCTTTGTCATGAATCCCATGTTGTATGATATTATTATTCCTGCTTTCAAGGAAAATAAAAAAATAAAGCAACAAAATGTATATTATATACCTTTGATTTTTTTTTTGCAAAACAATGGGTTTCATTATATTCACTACAAATCTTCCTTGAAGTTAAAATTCAATTTAATTAAGTAAAAACCACTTAACAACACTACTACTAAAAGATGAGTTTTCTACAATTATAGTTTTCTGTAATTCAGAAGTTTGTAACACAAAAGATAACATACTTTAAAATTTTTTAAGTTTGAAGCTATAGTACAGAATAAGTAGTGTAAATGTATATAATTACCTTTGCAGATTCTGTTGGACTAGTGGATAATAAGATACTCTGAGATTTAAATAGTGATGGATCAACTGCTGAGTTATCGTCTGTTACCAGTTCAGCCTTCTCCTTTTCTTCTTTATGGCCCTCAGCAGTCAAATGACTTTCTTTAGGTTTCTCAAGTGCAGTAGTAACAAAGTCCATCAATAATGAATTCTCTTTATTTGCATTTGATTTCAAGGAAGCACAGTTTTCAGTGAATTCTTCATTCTGATCTACTTGGAGACAGAGTAACAGGATTAGAACTCTCTTCTGAATTAATAAGTCAGTTTGCTTTACATGAAGACTGGCTATTATCTCTTTTTCTTGTATAATAAAATACAGCCGGTTCTTGACATCTATAGATTACATAGCTGCAGATTCCATCAATTTCAGATCAAAGATAGTTTTAAAAATATAATTGTATCTCCACTGAACTCCTCTGGACTTTTTTTCTTGTTATTTACTAAGCAATAGAATGTAGAACTACTTACATGGCATTTTCAATGTAATGGGTATTATAAATAATCTGGAGAGGACTTAAAGTATATGGGAAATTATGCAAATACCAGATCATTTATAATAGGGGTTTGAGCACCCACAGATTTTGGTATCTGCCAGGGGTCTGGAACCAATTTCTTGTGGATACTGAGGGAATATTATATAAAGCAAACTAAAATATTAAACTTGAATAAATTGTGAGTTACAAAAAAAGAAAATAACTACTCTTAACCTAATGAAGCACTCCAAAAATCTAATAATTAGAAAAACAGCATATTAATAAATATAACGGTATAACTAGCCCCAAACAAACCATACTGAAAGACTTTGGTGGTGACGTATGAACCCATGAAGTGAGATGGTAGTATCCATTCAATTCTACCGTTTGAGTGTGTGTGAGCTGGAACAAGGGGCACACAGCTACTACAGTTACTGGCAATGTGGCTGTAGATTTGCACAGATGAAGGAGAACCAAGAACCAATGCAATTTTACACAGAGAATCAAGTCAGTCGCTGGGCAGTTGCATCCCCATCTTGAGATAGTGCTGACCCTGATACTAAAAAGGGCACTAAGGACAGGCTGGTTACTGACCCTCTCGGTGCTCAACTCTGGAATAAGATGGCTCAGCTGTGCTTTTACTCAATGGCTCCTATTCTAATTCTGTTGCACTTACGGATGTTCAACAGAAAGAAATTAATGCTTTTATGTGAATTATCAAGTTTCAATTCTACCAAGATGTACCTCCAGGCTAAATGTGTAACCTTTACTATCAAAAGTATTAATTCTGCTGCATTCATTTTTCTGGAAACTTGTTTTGGGGTAAGCTAAGTTTAAAATCACTTTATTATTATAGGACACATTCATATTTGGAGACTGACCACAACTCAACTCATCACTGAACTTTTAGAAATGTTAATCTATTCAGTGAAAAAACAATGGGGATTTTGGAGCTGAAAATTCAAGCTATGGCTCCATCACTAAAGTTGGGTATGATTCCCAATATCTTTGCACGTCAGTTTGTCTCATCTGAAAAATGACAAAAATGTTACATAGTAAGCACTTAGCTAATGCTAGTTACACATCCCAGTCCTAGAAACAGTTATGCCTTTTAGGTCTCTCATTAAGCCACATGTCATGCCCCTAGGAAAAGAAGCAGTGCATGAGACACGTCACTATCTGCTTACCATGATATTGTTCTAAGTGCTTTGTGTATATTACTCATTAATTTAATTTTCACAACCACCCTATGAGGTAGAATACTTTTATTTAAAGATCAATATACAGGGCAAGATAGGTTGGTTACTATGTTCATGTTGTTGTGTCTGGATTCAAATCTAGTTTAGTTTCACTCTAAAATTTCACCTAGCCATTATGTTGCATTACAATCTGCTGCAGCAACGCATATATAGTAATAGTTTACCTTAAGTGATCACTGTACTTGTACCAGGAACTGCCTAATGGCTGAAATGCCCTTTGTCACTTGATTTCCACAACTGCCTTATGAGACAGATAATATATAACTTAGACACTCAGAGATCACTTTTCGGCATCTAAAGTAACAACAGTTAATAAACTGCATAGTTGGGATTAAAACTCAGACTAATACAAATAGTTATTTTCCTTGTAACTATAAAAAGTATCATTTCTCTTACAAACAGACTTCTAAGCAATACATATGTCACAAATAAGACACAAAATTATAAATATCTACCTTTTATGGATGATTTTTCCCCAGGTTCTGGTGAAAAGGAATTTCCAGTACTTTCTCTAAGGGATGATGGTGATAGATTTGTTGCACATGGGTCCTGTTTAAAAGAAACGCATTTACCATATAAGTTTAGTTCCCAATATTTGTGGAGGCAACAGCTTTATTAAAACTTTGTTATGACTCAAAATTATGCATTATTAGGAGCTAGTTGTTGAAATACCAAGTATCAAGATAGTAGAAAAGAATATACTTTTGACTTTGATGTCCTAGTCATTAAAAAGGATCACTAAAAGAATTATTCTAGTCCTTTATATAACTGGTATCTCTATATTTGTTAATATTTTTCAAAACTCCTGCTGTTCAAAATGAAATCTTTTATAAATATCTAAGGCAATGACTAGGCTGACATCTCTTTCTACAATTCCTCTTTCAACAAAAGTATAAAGATGACAGTAGGTACAAATATCTTCTCTCAAACAAATATTAATAGTTGTCTAAACGAAAGATTTATAAACCCAGGTAATTCTACATATTTTAGGTAGGAAATCACAGGGATTTGATGTATTTGATTTTTCCTCAAAATTCTGAAGATAATATCTGAGACAAAATAAGCATATTTGAAACTAAATTAAACATGTTTTCATAGAGTAATAATCTTTCCAAAAGGTAATGATGGTATCATATGGGAAGTTTAATTTGGGGGCAAGTGTTTAGCACAGTAGTTGAGATGGTACTTTGGAAGTGTGCATCACGAATCAGAGTGCCTGGATTAGAGGCCCAGCTCTGCTTCCATTTCTAGCTTCCTCCTGATGCACACTTTGGGAGGCAGCAGGGGATGTTTCAAAGTAGTTGGGTCTTTGCCACCCATCTGGGAGATCTAGACTGACTTCAGTCTGACATAGCACTGGTTGTTATGAGCATTTGGGGAGTAATCAGTGGGTGGGACCTCTTTGTCTTTTTTGTCTGTCTCTGTCTTTCAAATAAAATAATAAATAAAACTTTTTAAATGTTATTTACCACAAAAAATTGATTTGTCCCAAAATAAATCACATTGGAAATTATAAATTATATTTAAAGAAATTGCAATGAAAGTAAAAGGCATCAAAAAAGTTGGGGCTGCTAAAGCAGTGCAGAAAAGAAAATTTGTAGCTTTCGAAGGTTTTACTAGAAAGGATGAAAGGCTTAAAGTCAATGAGAAACTTTTCACTCAATGATATAAAATTAAATCAAAGAAAGTAAAAGAAATGAATAAACACTGAAAAGCAGTGAAAATGGAAATACACAACAGAGATACTAGCAAAGCCCAAGTTTGTTCTTGTGAAAAGCTGAATAAAACTAAGCAGTCTATAAATATTTAACAAGAAATAGAGACAGAAAACAAAAAATATATACATTAGAGGTAAAAGAATGTAATGATAATCATGATAATAGATATCAAAAGGATAAGGCAGTATCATGGACAACTATGTTTATAAATTAATGTCTCAATTTCTTAGTATACAGAAATCACTAAACTGTTGAAATGGAAAAATCTGAACAGCAGATTACAAAAACAACTGAATTTAAGCCCAAAGACCTCTCCACAAAATATTCCAGATCTGAATAATTTTGCTGGTGATTCTTCTCATTAAAGGGAAAAATGGTACCAAACTTTTGGTTTCACACTAAACTATCAGGAAGTAAAGCAGGAAGAGGTATTACTCAACTCAATTAATAAAAAAGCCTGATAACAACATATAAGAAAAAATATATACACCAATAACCTTCATAAATACAGATGCAAAAATTTTAACAAAATATTAAGAAATCAAATCCCATAATAAAATACTATGCCATAATCAACCAGACTTTATCCCAGGAATTCTAGGTTACTTTAACACAAGAACAATATGATATACACGCTCATGCCACCTCACACACACACACGCACATACACAATCGACAGGAAAAGTGGGAGATGAGGATATAGTGATAAAACAAAGTAGCCCATCCTTTCAGTATCTAGCTATGCCTTCTGCAGGAATGTAAGGCAGTAAGTAGAGGTACAGTGTCAAGTAAGAGTTTACTAAGAGGCTTGAGAATGACAGAATATGGATGGAAACAGACCAGTGAAAAGCCAAAAGTTAAACATAAAGGAGGGAGAAGGCTTAAACAAAAAACAGATGGGAAATCCCTGAAACCATAAACTTAAAGAAGATTCAGAGCACAATCATGGAGATACTTCATGTATTGAAAACTCAGATTGTTAAAAATAGAAGTATCCGGCCAGTGCCGCAGCTCAATAGGCTAATCCTCTGCCTGCGGCGCCGTCACACCGGGTTCTAATCCCGGTCTGAGCGCCGGATTCCATCCTGGTTGCTCCTCTTCCAGTCCAGCTCTCTGCTGTGGCCCGGGAGTACAGTGGAGGATGGCCCAAGTGCTTGGGCCCTGCACCCCATGGGAGACCAGGAAAAGCACCTGGTTCCTGCCTTTGGATCAGCGCGGTGTGCCAGCCGCAGCGCGCTGGCCGCAGCAACCATTGGGGGGTGAACCAACGGCAAAGGAAGACCTTTCTCTCTGTCTCTCTCTCTCACTGTCCACTCTGCCTGTCAAAAAAATTTAAAAAAAAATAGAAGTGTCCAATGGCATGATAATAATTCTGTGTTCTGGGTTATGTTTTGGATGTGAATGTGAATGTGGTCTTAAGATCACACAAGCAGCATGAAAATACTCATGATCTAATATTAATAGATGAAGAAAAGAATGATATAAAACATTACAAAAGGGAGTGGGTATTGGTACCGTGGTTAAGATGTTGCTTTGGATACCAGCAACCCATATCAGAGAGCATGGATTCAAGTCCAGGCTACTCAACTTCTGATCAGCTTTCTGCTACTACGTACTCTGGGAGGCAGTAGGTGTTGATGGCTCAAGTATTTGGGTCCCTGCCACTCAAAAGTAAACAAATAATACATTTAAAAATCTTAAAGAAAAACCCAAAATATTATGAATATTAAGATGGAAAATAAAGCAAATATAGGAAAACAGTCTAATATAAAGCTGTAAAATGAACATCAGTACTATTAGATGATGGGACTAGGGTTGGATATTTTTCTGTGGAATTCTATGTCACAGTATGATGCTACTTTAAAACTTTGGGAACACTTTTTCTGTAAGAAATACTGAAACACAGAGTGGGTATTCAACACAGCAATTAAGAAATGTTCAAAAACAGCATTCAAAATTATGTATCTTTACCCACTTGAATAGTTCTTCCCTAAGTTCAGGTCTATTCACAACCTCAAAATACGACCTTATTTAAAAATAAGGCATTTACAGTTGTACTTAGTTAAGAGGAGGACATACAGGATTAGGGCGGGCCCTATAGTTGATGACTGGTTTCTTTTTTTAGAGAAGAAGGAGTCACAGAAACACCAAGGAGAAACAGGAAAGAAGGCTATGTAGTAATGAAGGCAGGGATTACACTGACACAGCTACAACCCAGAGAATGCTCAGGACTGCAGCCAACCAGCAGAGCTGAAAGAGGCAAGAATTCTTCCCTAAAGCCTTCAGAGGGAACACAGCTCTGCCTACACCTGGATATTGAATGTTGGCACCAGAACTGAGAGGATAATTTTATCATACACAAGTACATATCATACACAAGCACATATCATACATAAAGTACGTATCATACATAAAGTATGTATCATACATAAAGTTAACTGTTTGGGTTTCTCCCCCTCCCTGCCCCAATTTTCTGAACAAGTTACAAAGAGCACAGAGGAGTCAGTCAAATTGTTTGCTTTACTGGGAAAGCAGCAGAAGATTTGAATGAGTTGCCTATTGTGCTTCCCAACAGTTCAGGTCCAAATTGCAGGAATTCATGCATTCAGCCACAGTACAAAGGAGCTCCTTGTGGCCCCTTTTGTATCACCTCCCAGGGAGCAGATCCTTCCACACCAAGCCCAGTTATCCTGATGCCCCCACACGGATTGTGGTAGAAGAATGTTCCTCTCATACTTTCCTCATGTGAAATATGAGCTGGAAGTCTGCTTCCCACAGTGGAATATAGAGAGGGGACTAGGTGTTATCCTTTAAGAACAAGATGTAAATCCCCTGACAGAAATGTCAAGGGTCATATTCAATTCCATTTTGGTATATTCAAATAAAATAAAATAGTGTCATAAACATTAAATACATATCTGTTGAGTCAAGTAAACCAGATGAATAAAGTGATACTAGCTATATTATCTGTACCCATAAATTACATAATTTAAAAATATGTAAATTAAAAATAGATTGCAACTGAAAATTGTAGTATCATATAGATTCTAAAGAGAAACATCTTTTTTCTACATCGTACTTTCCCTGAAATTGGATGTATCTTATAATCACTGGTATGCCATAGTTTAATTGGATATTGATTTTTTTTAAATTTGAAACCATTTCCATATCAATTGCAAAAGAAAACATGTAAAAACGGGCCAGCGCCACGGCTCACTAGGCTAATCCTCCGCCTAGCGGCGCCAGCACACCAGGTTCTAGTCCTGGTTGGGGCGCCGGATTCTGTCCCGGTTGCCCCTCTTCCAGGCCAGCTCTCTGCTGTGGCCAGGGAGTGCAGTGGAGGATGGCCCAGGTGCTTGGGCCCTGCACCCCATGGGAGACCAGGATAAGCACCTGGCTCCTGGCTCCTGCCATCGGATCAGCGCAGTGCGCCGGCCACAGCGCGCCAGCCGCGGCGGCCATTGGAGGGTGAACCAATGGCAAAGGAAGACCTTTCTCTCTGTCTCTCTCTCTCACTGTCCACTCTGCCTGTTTAAAAAAAAACAAACAAACAAACAAAAAAAACCATGTAAAAACACAAACACAAATTGCCTCTCTCTCACACACACACACACACACACACACAATCAGATGCAAAGGCTTAAATTCAAGAACACAAAGAAGTAGTACTAACCTCAGGATGATCATTTTCCTCTTTCTTCTCAGCTTCTAATTCTGTGCCACTTGGCCTCGTAGGGGAAGAAGGTGCAGACTGTACCTGTGGTTCTTGACTGGGAGAGATTTCTTTTTCTTCCAGTCTATCTTTCTGTTCCCTGTAGCTATTCTTTTTTAACATGCTCCTTGGCCGAGGTAAAGGTTTCAAGTGGTCATCTGTTTCAAGGCTGCTGTTGTTTTCTGCTGAAAGATAAAATGCTGTAAGTCCAGTGTATCAAACAAAGCCCATGGCTTCAACTACCCCCAGGTGGCCTCCCTACTTCCATTCTGTTCTCGCCCTTGTCTCTCTGTCCTGGAGAGTGCATAGGAATGCCACAATCCTTGTCTACCCAGAGCTCACATAAAGCGCAATTAAATGACAGCTCTTAACCAAAATAAAAAGATATTTGCCATCCTGAAAGCAGCTAATATATATACTTTAGTATAATGTACTTGTTTATGAAATCCTAACTCTTCAACTTCATGATCTTCATTGTATTCTAGATATTTAAGAAAACAAAAACAAAATGATACCTTCCCTTGGTCTACCTGTATAAAATGAGGAGGTTCCCTAAACCTTTACTGAGTACCTGATAGCAGGCCCTGTACAAGGACTCTACAGGTTGGAAAAGGAGATGATTCTCAATAAACAAAATTATAAGCCAAAGCCTGTTACAAATTAGAAGATGGTGAAGTTGGCACACAGGGGACAGAAGTGCCCCTTTACAATGGAGGAAGAAATGTAGAACTAGATAATTTGTGAATATAACTGCATTCATAAGACTTCTCTAGCAGATATTTAAATTAAAGTTACTATTTATTTCTAACTTTAAAATAAGAACTAATGTATTTCCATCTCTCAATATGTTGATGGAAGCTTATCATTTCTATATTTTTGTCTTAACTTTATGTGTAAAATTGGTTTATCATACCTTTCGAACACATCCTGACTAAATTAAGTCTTGGATGACTGTGCTACATCTTTATTGTTGTATTCTTTTCTATCATCACAGTGCTTGTAACATACTACAGTGGTAATCAAAATAAATATTTGTGGATAAATGAAACAATCTGTTTATGAACAAATACTAAATATCAAAATGAGTAAAAGATGTATTTATAAAATGCTTAATTCATGCCAGAACTGTTATAAGCACTTCAAATACATGAAGTCATTTATCTCCTAGAGGTATTTCAACTGTTAAGTTATTTCATAGATGAATAAACTGAAGAAGAGGTCTTGTATCCAAGGTCACAAACCTAGGAAGTTACAGTTCTGGGGTTAAAGCACAAGCACCTGACTGCAAAGACCACAACTCTGGTGACATTAATATTAAAACTAAAACAACTTAGCCTGCAGAAAATATTTCCTGCAATCACCACCCAAGTGACACTTGCTCTACAAATTGAAGGAGTCTGGTCATTGCACTTTTTACAAAAGACAAGCAGGCAGAATGAACATTTTCAAGTTCTACTGTTTTAATGGTCAATCAGCAGATGGGGGATCTCTGCATCTCTCTCTCTCTCTCTCTCTGTCTATCTCTGTCCTTGTGCCTTCCAAATAAATAAATAAAGCATTATTTGCTACTCAGAAGGATCTTATACGACATGAAAAAAAAAATCTAAGAATTTAGAGTATAAAACTATATTTGTAAACCACATTAATTCTTTCATAAATGAATTATTCATCAGATCCTTAATGAATCTGATATACCGGGTGTTATCTAAAGACCACTAACCTCAATTTTCATTTTTCAATTTGAAGAACCTGAGGGTTAACGACTTTAATATAATGTATACCAAAACTCCACTTCGAGAAGTATTGTCAAGTTCTCAGAAATAAAACAAATGCCCAAATACTTTTTTCAAACTTTGTTTTATAATCAAACATATAATATTACCTATATTGGTAATTATATTACATGTGCAGATATACAAGTGGTATGTGTGTGTGTATACACCCCTAAGTGGATCAGTTAGAGTTTTGCTGCCACTTTGTGGTTTAAGTATTTCCATATTCATTTTAGTTTACCATAGCTTTTTATCTACCATAAATTTCTTTTTTAAAAAATATTTTTACCAGCCGGCACCGCGGCTCACTAGGCTAATCCTCCGCCTAGTGGCGCCGGCACACCGGGTTCTAGTCCCGGTCGGGGCGCCGGATTCTGTCCCGGTTGCCCCTCTTCCAGGCCAGCCCTCTGCTGTGGCCAGGGAGTGCAGTGGAGGATGGCCCAGGTGCTTGGGCCCTGCACCCCATGGGAGACCAGGAAAAGCACCTGGCTCCTGGCTCCTGCCATCAGATCAGCGCGGTGCGCCGGCCACAGCGCGCCAGCCGCGGCGGCCATTGGAGGGTGAACCAACGGCAAAGGAAGACCTTTCTCTCTGTCTCTCTCTCTCACTGTCCACTCTGCCTGTCAAAAAAAAAAAAAAATTTATTTATTTAATTGAGAGGCAGCGATACAGACAGTGAGAGGGAGACAGAGAGAAAGGTCTTCCATCCGCTGATTCACTCCCCAAATGGCCACAACAGCCAGAGCTAGGCTGATCCAAAGCCAGCTGCCAGGAGCTTCTTCTGGGTCTCCCATGCAGGTGCAGGAGCCTAAGCACTTGGGCCATCTTCCACTGCTTTCCCAGGTCATAGCAGAGAGCTGGATTAAAAGAGGAGCAGCGGGACTAGAACTGGCACCCCAAAGGGATGCCAGTGCTGCAGGCAGAAGATTAGCCAACTGCACCACAGCGCTGGCTCCTAGATACCATAAATTTCTAATTCTATATTTCCATATGTCTACGACCAATTTCTAGCTGTTATATGCTGACATTTTCCTTTTTCTTTACTTCTGTTTAAATGCAGACAAAGAGAGAAAAAGAGAGAGAAAGAGGGGAAGGGAGAGAGAAGAGATGGAGATCTCTTGGCTATTGGTTCTATCCAAAAATGGCCACAACAACCATGTCTAGACCAGGCTGAAGCCAGGGGCATGGAATTCCATCCAGGCCTCACACATGGGTTTCTGGTGCTGAAGTACTTGGCCCATCTTCTGCTGCTTTCACAGGCCCATTAGCAGGGAGCTGCATCAGAAGCACAGCATCCTGGACCTGAACTGGCATTGCCTACATGGGATGCTGGCATCACAAGAGGGGACTTAACTTACTGTACCACAACACTGGCCCACATTTCCTTAATAAATTTCAATTATGTTTCCTTCCTCTCTATCTTTGATTCCACTCACTATGCTGCAAAGGTAGAATTTAGAAGCTAATTCTGCTTCTTTTTGTCTTCTGCTTGCGTTCGTGTAGTGTTTATGAAACACAATTCAGTATATTCTCAACACAGCTCTGAAGAACAGGAAGAGTAGGCGACATCTTCTTTCATATGAATACGGTAAAGTTTCATGTATTTGCTGATGTTATATATAACTAATAAACAATGACTTGTCTTCCAATGTCCTGGACACATTTTCTAGTGTTCTTTGCTTATATCTTTTCATCATTTCAAAGTTAATGGGATTGGGGGCAGGGGGAGGAAGGAGCTGCTTCTTAACACATAGCTAAAATGTTCTCTGATGTTATCAGTGTTAACATGTGAACTATACAATGAACGTACAATGTGTGAACTATTGGCCAGCATTGTATCTACTGATGATATAAAACAAAGACATTTTTATGAAGTTAGCATCAATGAATATTTCCTCTATAAAACAGAAAGCAACAAAACTGGAAGACACCAAGTCTTTAACACTGCCTGCACAACTTCTTGTGTGGTGGCCTGGGAGTCATTAAAGAGGTTGGTCCTTGCTCCATTCTACCTTTGCTCCTCTGTGCCTAGCACTCAGGGAAACAGTGGGGAAAGCAACAACAAAACTGTCCCTTCAAGTACACAAACGTCAAAAAAATTTTCTGGCAAAATGTTGATATGGGAATGACTGTTTTCAGGATTAGTTCCAATGCTGTTTTAGCTCTAATCTCTGGAGTCCGAGGGGCTTAGAAAGGATTACATTGCACATCTGTCCCTAAAAAAGCAAAACTCAAGCTCACTGGTGTGGGATTTTGGCAGCTGTAGCTTCTGGATGAAGGTGCTCTGGCTTTCTTTCCAGCAGCAGCAAGATGCGAGACTGATAACACAGCCAGAAAGCCTAACTACAGGTTTCCTCTAGGGGTCTATTATTTTGCTTTATATATATAAAATTAAAAAGTTAGATCTGATGGCTTTTCCCCCTTAAACATATACTAGATACAAGAGTATTTTGTGCGGATTATCTCAAAATAGTTTTCAAGAAGTGCAATTATAGCTAACCAACAAATTACCTGAAGATGTGCTTTTCACTGGAAGAATTCTGGGTTTGGGTTTCAGTTTAATTTTGTCTTTCTCAATTTCTTGGCCTTTACTTTGAGATTCAGATGAGGAATTTACGACTATGTCTTCACAACCATTGGGTGCCATTTCCTCATCATTCTTGATGGTCAATTCTGGCTTATCTTTGATTAGGTCATTGCTTGATTTCTTGGTTTTCAAAAAAGTCAGTCTTGGAGCACTCTTTTCTTCATCATCTGATATATGAAAATCATTCATTTTCTTCTTAATTGAATTTTCATCTACTGAGGTATCAGAAAAATCCCCCAAAGAAACTGAAAAACGCAAAAAAAAAAAAAGCATTTTCAATAGTATATTTTAGTTTTAAAGGTTGCATGAACCAAAAAAGATTAAAGAACAGAAATGACTGGAAAAACATACATCATGAATGGGTGCAAATCTATTTTGCAGCTCTTCAAAATACCTAATATAGGCAGCTTTTATTGACACATATAAAGTAAAAATTCCATTTCACTGATTTACTCAAAATCAATCAGTGCCAAGTACAGTACTTGCCCTGGGAACCACCACCAAAAACTCCTCAAAATAACTGTCAGCAGTGGGACATTTCAACCAAAGTTTGGAGTATAAAACTTTCTTTGCAAATGACTCTGTATAAAATCAACAGCAACTGTCAATGGAATAATTTAACTAGCTTTTTTTTTCCCCCATAAATATTTTGGAACTACAGTTCTGTCCACAAAACTACATATTATTTTTAACAGAACAACTAGGCTGGTGCCGTGGCTCACTTGGCTAATCCTCCGCCTGCGGCACTGGCACCCTGGGTTCTAGTCACAGTTGGGGCACTGGGTTCTAGTTCCAGCTTCTCCTCTTGCAGTCCAGCTCTCTGCTGTGGCCCGGGAAGGCAGCGGAGGATGGCCAAAGTGCTTGGGTCCCTGCAACCACATGGGAGACCGGGAGGAAGCACCCGGCTCCTGGATTCGGATCGGTGCAGCACCGGCCGTAGCGGCTATTTGGGGAGTGAATCAACGGAAGTTAGACCTTTCTCACTGTCTATAACTCTACCTGTCAAAAAAAAAAAAAAAAAAAAAAAAGAACAACTAAAGAATATCCTAACCTTACAACATAGCAGTGATTTAATTATTATTTTGATTGCTTGTTTGTTACAGAGAACATTAAAAGTCTCCCAGTGCACAGTAAAGAATAGAAAACTGAATTAAAAGTTCAGAATTTTGTGTGCCTATATTTAAAACCTAAAATAAGTTTAAATAACTAAATTAAATTAAGATGCTAGTAATATATGCAATGTGAAGGATCTGTTTTTTACACCGACCCTCAACTACAGATAAAAAAACGTGATGTATGACAAGCATTACAAAAGTGCTTCCCATATGCACCAAAGTAGTTCTGTGGTCCTTGGTTACCAACCAGCTGTAGGGTTGTGAACCTTAAACATAAAACTTTCTCCAACTCCAAAAGGATAGCCCTCTTTTATTAGCATACGTGTTGTCAGTTAATTTATAATTCAAACAAGAGACACTTAAGACAAATTCTTGAAGATAAGACTTGCTTTCTACTAATCAAAAGGTTGAAATCTAAAACCAATCTAATCCATGGGTAATATGTTAGCGTAAAGTGACGATGGGTTGCTAAAGAAGTAAGGAAGTAAAAAAAAGAAACGCGGTTTACTTCTCCATACCAATCTCATCACTGTCAAAGTCCTCGGAGTACTCAGAGCTCCTCTGCCTGGCCGAGCGAGCTGTAATTGCTCTTATTAGCTCATCCTGAAAGAAAACAATTAAAATCAACTCCTGCCCAAATGTGGAGGTCTCATATTTATAAGTTTTAAATGAATAATACTTTTTTAATAACTGCTTTCAAAGGGAGGTTCCATTTATCTAATAAACATGCATTGGAAGCCTATTTTGTGCCATGCACCTGCGCCCTGAGATTCAGTGTGCTATGTCACAGACAAGAGACCTTCCTAACAGAGCCTGCAATTAAAATGGAGGAGACGGACACTATCAAATACATTAATTGCAGGTTATAAGGGTAATTCAAGCTGGAAGGTAAGAAACCAAACTCAATTTAGACAAAATTTATTAGAAATTGGCATTTTGAAAGAAATTGGTGCTTTTTTGAAAGATAATTTATTTACTTCAAAAGCAAAGTGACAGAAGCAGAGGGGTGAGGAGGGAAACAGAGAAAGAGATAGTCCATCCTCTGATTCATACTCCTCAAATGCCTGAGACAACCAAGGCTGGGCCAGGCTGAAGCCAAGAGCCAGGAACATCATCTAGGTCTCTCATGTGGGTGGCAAGAACCCAAGTACTTGGGCCCTCACCTGCTGCCTGCTAGTGTGCACATTAGCAGGAATCTGAACCAGAAGCAGAGTGGCCTGGACTCAACCAGGCACTCTAATATAGGACACAGGTGTCTCAACAGCGGCTTAACCTGCTGCTCCAATACCTGCCCTGAAACTAGTATTTTTAAAACATTTTTATTTTGGCACATTCCTGAAATGGAGGCAATCAATACCTTTGGCGCCTGAGTTCAGAACTGTAGACACAACATAGACAATTTAAATGTTTTTATGTTACAACAGGAAAAAACACAAAATGTTTACAGGAAAGTAGCCATTTAAAGCTATGCCTGGCAGTTAAGATGCAGGTAGGGATGCCTGAATCTATATAGGAGGAGTGCTTGGGCCAGTATCAGCTCCACTGCTGAATCCAGATACCTGCTAATGTGCTCCTGGTAGGCAGAAGGTGATGGATGGTTCAGGGAGTTGGGTCCCTGTCACTGCTATGGAAGATCTAGAGTGAGTTCCTGGCTCTAGGCTTCAGCCTGGCCCAGACCTGACTGTTGCTGTCATCCTGGAAATGAATCAGCTGATGGGAACTCTGTCTCTCTGCTACTCAAATGAATAATTACAACTCGTTTAACTTTGAACTTAGTAAGAACTTCATAATGAGGCTACCTGAGTAGTCGTTTAAATAATCCTGGAGCCCCAACATGACCGTCAGCAAAAGCTCAAAGGAATGTAAGGTTTGCTCATCCTTATATAGGACTGATTGTACATCACCACTTCCTACCTTCCTGATACAGCGTTTAAGTTGTAAAAACACTGAAAATGAAGATGTTTGGAATACTTTACCTGGAATGTAGTTCTTTTGGTAACTTTTGGACTCTTTGTATAAGCCAAAGTTGTGCTAAAAACTTCGTCAGACATCGTGTTGCCTTTTACCTTTATACAACAGCTAATAAATAACTGGAATAGTCCAAGCTCTGAAAGTGGCTGAAATACACAAAAGAGCAAATCAGACTTCTTCGCACACTTGAGAATTCCCACTGCAGTGCGTGCCTCCCCCCAGGAGCCAAGCCGAGCCAACATCGCACGAACACGGAGCTACATCTTCTCCTAAAAACATAAGTGTTCTTGCAAAGAAATACCAGATCCTCACAAGCAGCTTGTTTTCAAAAACGAAAATTCAGGAAGACTTTACCCTAAAACAGCTTTACGGTTGTTTAAAGCTGAGCAAAATGCTGCCCGTTAATATACACTTTACTTTTCACTTTTATTCCAAAAGTGTTAACACTGCGTACAAACCGACCGCGCCTGGAGGGCTGGCAGGGTAAAAGGTGTAAGTGCACACACACACACACACACACACAGCTTGCACACTGCTCTATTCAAAGGAAAAGATCGTAACGTTAGAACACGAACAGCGATATTTTTCCAAGCACTTTGCCCCTCACAACAGTGCAAACAAAGCCAAATCAAGCAAAAGGAAGTTTCCGCAATGGGCTGCCTTAAAAGTCTCTATTTGAGGAAAGGCCGGGCCTGGGCCGCGCCCGCCACCCGCAGCAGCGCGCACCTGGACGGCCGCTCACCGCAGAGCCCGGAGCGCCCGGGTCTCCGCCAGCTCCTCAGGGCGTCCGGAACCCAGCACACGACAGGCCCCCGCATACCCCGGCGCAGTCACCGCCCCGTGATCCCCCGCCACTCCTGCGGCGGGCTCCCCAGAACCGAGCGCACGGCCCCCGGCGCTAGCCTCTCGCGGCGGCCGGGCCTAGCAGCGCTCGGACAACGAGCGCCCGACTGACCGAGGGGGCGGGACTAAAAACGGAGGTGGGAGGCCGTTGCTAGGAAACAGCGTCTCCGGCAGGAAGTGACTTCCCCACCAACGGGTCTCCTGGGTACCCAACTCCGCCCTCCCACCGCACTAAGAAAGTGACGTCACCGTTCTGCGTCCAGGGGGAGGGGTGCTTCTGCGGTTGCCTAGGAGACAGCCCCCGCCCAGCTCCCTCCAGGGCACTAGAGCGTTTGCGTGAGCCAAAGCACATTCACGGTTCTGCCGCCTTTAGGACCGGAAGTTCTGTGACTCAGCGTGCCAGTGGATGGGACCGAATAAATGTCACGTACGAAGTTTGCAGAGACAAGCTGCAAGGCTGAGTGCCTGGCGTCCCTGCTCAGCACCTGCGGCTGTGGTGCAAGTTGTTGAAGATAACGATATTGCCCACCTTAAAAGACTGAGTGTGGCATGAGATACTGCAGCTGGACCGCTTGGAAGAGTGCCTGCACTTGGATCCAGTCTTTGGTTCTCATGCAGCTGAGCCACAGGGGGCCTGCACGGAAGTCATTCCTTGTGGAACGAGTTTGTGGGGAGCAATCCGGACTAGACTGTTACTCGAATTAAGACTTATTCTATGCATCTGCTCTCCCACAATATGGCGCTGGGAGAGAAGTAAACAGCTTCCGCACAGCTGCCTCCAGTTCAACTAATAAATTGTAGGACTTGCTCCTGATTGGAGAGCAGCGTACTCGGCGTGTGGGCAGCCGAGTTAGGATTGGCGGAAGAGGACTATAAAGGAGGAGAGAGACGGCATGCACCGGGAACATCTATGGGGAACATCTAGCTGAAGGAACACCTGTGCAGCCCCCGAGAAGAGCCGGCCGGCGGTGTGCCGCTCCCCTGCGGAAGTGGGGAATGTGGCCAGGGGGAACTGCCCTTCCACGGAGGTGGAAGGGATAGTAGCCAACCCGGGAAGAACCAGCAGCAAACCCGGGGAGGGCCGAGCAGACGAAAGAACAGCGCAGGGTCTTGTGTCGTTCCTCCACGAAGAGGGGGAGCGACATAATGGTGCCGTGACTCGGATATGAAGCCTAGGCAGGGCTTTGTGTTGCTCCTCCACGAAGAGGGGGAGCGACAGAGTTGAAAGTTCATTTCCCATCTTGCTTTAATGCACAGCTCCCGGCCTTGGCATACTCAGTGAATTATCCATTTAAAGTGAAGTCAGCAAAGACGACGATCTAATAAAATGAAGGGCTTTATGCTGCTACAGTCAAATTCGCATCTGCATCACAGTTAATATAAGTAACCCTTAAAATAAATAAAAACCAAAAACACTAACTAAAATAACATGGAAGTTAAAGGTAAAAGAACATATTGTTTTACTATTTTTAATTTATTGAGTGCAATCCTCGTTAACTTGTCCAAATGAATTCATTGACTAGCAGTTACATTTATACCTGGTATTTTAACCCAGGTTTCTACAATCTATTAATAATTCACTATTCAACAGTTATGCATAAACAAATCAACATTGAGATATAGTTAATAAATCAGTATGAGGAGGCTGTGAATACAGAGCGTAGCCCAAAGATGTTTTAAGGGATTGAGCACTGGTGCCTCAAATCCGTGTTCCAGGGAGAAGCAGGTGGTCCTCAGCTTCTGCTGCCCACTGGACAAGGGACTGGGGCTGGGGGAGGAGGGAATGAGATATATTTCCAGATCTAGAAGCAACTGAGACATAAGTCTGTTCACAAGTTCCCTTCCCTAAACTCAGCAGGCAAGTTGTTTACTGTCCCATGGCTGGCCAGTAAGTCTGAGATTAGGTAAAAATTAAAGAGAGATATGGATTGTTTGTAGCCATATCCAGCATTGATTGAATAAATAAGGCCCCAACCCAGGATTTCCCAAAGTGCCCTGCAAAAAGAAAGACCTCATGGATGTCAGTTAACAGAGACCATGACTTCTAGCAAGCAGAAGTGCCCATGCAGACTGGTGCATTGACCAATACCAGTGCCAGAGGAGAACATCTGTCAGCAAGGAGTTCACAGCAGGGAGACATCAGGATCTTGAGGAAAGCCGTGATTACTGTTCTGGTTAAAAATGTATTCTGATGAGTGAGGGAGACCTGGGCATCGCTACTCAAATGTAACCATGTACATTTTTTTTTGGCTATTGTGTAGAGACAGACTTATTACACAGCACCAGAGATGTGATTCCCCATTCTAACTCAGAATGTGTCATTCAGAACAATATGGTTTTGTTATCAGGGCAACATCCTTAATTAGATGCCATACAGATTTTTTGTAAGTAGAAATGGGACTTGGCTGGACATGACCTCTGCTACCTGCACAAGGCTAACAGTAGTGGGTCCGGTATATTTCTTTGTACTTTACTCTTATTATTTTTTGTCCTTTTTTTTAAACCTTGTGAAATTTGTACTTTTTATATCCATGTTTTATGGGTAAGATAAGGAAGGTACAGAAAAATTAATTATCCTCCCAAGATATTCTAGCTATTAATACACACAACCAGGATTTGGATCCAGGCAAGCTATGATGGAGCCACTGCTCTTCACTAAACTCTGTTGTGGGCCTTCAAGAAACTTCCATACCCTAATCCTCAGGACCTACAACCTTGTTACCTTAGACGTCAAAAGGGATTTTGTGGATGTGATTAAAGATTTCAAAATAGGGAGATTATCCAATGTTACCTGAGCAGGAGGGTAAGAGAGAGGAGTTGTGCCAGCAATGGAAGCAGAGGTTGGAGTGATGTGGGGCTGTGGCAAAAACAATCCAGGCAGCATCTTAGAAACTGGAAAACACTGGGAGACGGATTCTTCCCTAAAGCCTCTGGAAGCAATATGATCCTGCCCACCTATTTCAGACTTCTGAGCTCCAGAACTATAAGGGGGAAAAATGAGCATTGTTGGTTATCATTAAATTTGTGGTAACATGCTATGTCAACAATAGAAATTAATACAACCATGTATGCTGTATTTATTTTTCAATCAAGAATCTGGTGCTCAGGACGGGAAAAAACAGGCAGTACCTTTATCATAATATAACTTACTTCTGTTGCTGCTTGCTATGCATGGCAGGAAAGCAGGGTCCACCATGGGCCTTAGAGTTAATAATGTAGTCTGTAGGGAAAATGGGGAAACCAGGAAATGTAATGATCAGATTATGCTAAAGACAGGGAGTTTTGACCATTCGAAGATGAACTGGTGGAGTGTGGCAGGCAGGGGTGGGCTAACCTAGAAGAAAGGTACACCCAGGAGATACAACATGACCATATTTTAAGTAATATGATTGAATTAAATAACGGTGTGTGTTCTGGGCAATGAAAAGAGGAGAGGACCAGCAGCTCAGTGCTGACTTTGGCCTCGCTGTGTTTGAGATATCTGTGGTATGTGGGGATAGAGCAAGACCGAGATTATGAGAATGAATTTAGAAGGGAGTGGAGGATGGAAGCCTGGTATACATTGACCAGATGTGCCTGTGGGTTTTAGACAGCAGAGGACAAGTGACAGCCAGAGAAATGGGAAGAGAAACAACAGAGGAGAATGTTCACAGATATGGGGGTGCCAATGCTGGCTATTCATCAGGTAGATAAGAGATGCGACTTCCTTTGGTGATAGGAAGTCGGTGGGGTCTGTCCTGTGCTTAGATAACAACAGTTTCAACAGAGATATCAGAGGTGGTGTGCTGCAGCTTGTAGCTACCTGCCTGTGCACATCTAGTCCCAACTCTGCACCCAGCCACATCCTTGTGATGGCTTTAGATAAGACATGGTGGAAATTGTTTGAGATTGGCAAATGCTACATTCACTCCCTCCCCAACCCCACCCTGCAAAAGCCAAACATTTACCAGACTCAACTGGGTGAGAAAGAAGGAGAAGAATGATTGCACTAAGTCTACATGTGAACGGGAGATAAGGAAGTAGGAAATTAAAGTGTCCAATATTCTTTCCAGAAGTTAATGGTGAAGGCGAACAGAGAGTTCCAGTAACATCTGGAGACCCAAGTATGTTTGAAATAATTTTACTTTCACCTGAAAATGTCCCAGACAGGATGGGGTATGAAACCTTCATTATGTCATTGATGTTTTAAGCAATCTTTATTTGTATTTATGAAATGTGTGCAAATAAATTAATAATAAAAAATTCTTTTTTTTAAAGATTTACTTATTTGCAAGTCAGAGTTATATATAGAGAGAAGGAGAGTGAGAGAGGGAGAGGGAGAGAGGGGAAGAGAGAGAGAGAGAGAGAGAGAGAGAGAGAGAGAAAGAGAGGCTTCTATCTGTTGGTTCACTCCGCAATTGGCTGCAATGGCCGGAGCTGTGCCGATCTGAAGCCAGGAGCCAGGAACTTCCTCCAGGTCTCCAATGCAGGTGCAAGGGTCAAGGCCTCGGGACATCTACTGCTTTCCCAGCCATAGCAGAGTGCTGGATCTGAAGTGGAGCAGCTGGGACTCGAACCAGCATCCATATGGGATGCCGGCACTGCAGAGGAGCTTTACCCACTACACCACAGTGCCGGCCCCCACAAAAGCTTACATTTATAAAAGCACATCATTCTTATGTAAGAAGTTGATCTACTGCTTTATTCCTGTCCTCATAGAGTAGCACACACTGAATAGGTATTTCTATGCATCATTTCTTTCATGAGTGACTGCCTTTTATCCACCTTTCTGGAACTGCTTGGTGCGTTCTTTCTTTGCCCATCTTCCCTTTAACACAATCTGATTTCAGAATAGAAAAGAAAAACTGCTTATTTGCTTGTTACTGTCCATTCAAATCATTGTATTTTATCTTACGTCATTATTTGCTTTTTAATTTTTTTTTTGGAAGAAAAATCCAGCCCATGCAGTAGTTGGTGGGAATTTCATTGTAAGACATTCCTTTCTGCATTCCCAAGAAAAGTCCAGGGGCCAGCTTAGGCTAATGTGAATAAACAAATTATTCAACTCTATGAAAAAAATCTAATTTTGGTTTCACATTGCATTCATATAAGAATATAGATATTCTGACTTTGTCTCCTCTGAGAAGCATTTTCCAGAAGGGGAAAGCAATCTCATGGCATGCATTAGTAACCAAGTTCCAGAAGATGGCAGCAACAGATTTGCCAGAGATGTGGCGTGACCATAGTCTATATTTGGGGGATAATTTATTTTACTTTGATTAAAAATTACAATGAAAAACTACTTTTAAATCATTTCATAAAGCTTTTTGAATGAGCATAATTTCCTTATATTAGAAAATTAGAAACTTACTAGTTTAATGTGAGGAGAGTATTTTACAATAAATATTTTTAAAAAAACTGCTCCCCTAATCCGTTCCCTACCACCTCAAACTGTACATGATCATTGTTAATAGTTATGATTCTTTCCCATGCTTTTTAACCTGCATGTAGGAATGTTCATATGATATATATTCTTCTGTAATTTGGTCTTGCCACTTGAATATTCTATCAAGTTAATAAGAAATGAATTGTACATTATTCTATGGTTATATAATTATGTGTATGTTAAATCATTACAGATAGTGCTTTATGTTTTAAAGTTTTCATGAGCAGCATTGTGATACTTTTAACTGTTTGAATTAAAATCACAGAGGTAGAATTATTGCATCAAAGTATATGTATGCTGTTACACTTTTTGCCAAAGTGCCTTCCAGAAAACTTCTGAATATAATATCGTGAGAATGGTTTTCACCTAAATTTATTTATTAGTTCACTTTATTGCATCCTTATAAGAGGCAATATAATTGTTTCCTAATTTTTTCTCCTCATTTTTTAAAGATTTATTTATTTATCTGAAAGGCAGAGTTATAGAGAGAAGGAGAGAGAGAGAGAGAGAGAGAGAGAGAGAGAGAGAGAGAGAGGTCTTCTATCTGTTGGTTCACTCCCCAAATGGCTGCAATGGCCGGAGCTGTGCCGATCCAAAGCCAGGAGCTTCTTCCAGGTCTCCCACATGGGTGCAGGGGCCCAAGAACATGGGCTATCTTCTACTGCTTTCCCAGCCACAGCAGAGAGCTGGATCGGAAGTGGAGCAGCCGGGACTCGAACCGGCGACCATATGGGATGCCAGCACTGCAGGTGGCAACTTTACCTGCTATGCCACAGTGCCGGCCCCATTCTTCTCATTTTATTTTGTGCTACTCGTCTTATTACCTTCTTTAAAAATAATTTCATATATTGTCTCAAAATAAAACCTAGAATCAAATAAAAGCAAATATAAATCATTGTTGCTTTCTTCAGTTTTTGAGATACTCAAGGTTTTTAAGGTTAAAGGAGAAAAGGAAGGAGACAGGAGTTAGGGTTAAAGGAACCATTGAAGGCAGGAGAAACAATCTACATGTAACTACACTTGATCTTAGCCAAAAGGCTGAGAGACAATGATTTACATGTAACTAGAAAATGCTCTTCTAGGGGCAAAAATAAAATATTTTAAGTTTACTTGATTCCTGTAACAACTGTTTCTAGCATTAGGAAGATACTTTAATACAGTTCTCTAGAGTAGAATCATTAGGTCACAGGAACTGAAAACAGCATGAACTTCTTGAAGTTGAAACAGGTAGTGATGAATGGATGTTAATGCATTGCTAAATACTTTATGTGATTCAGAGGCATTATACTACCCAACCATGTATTCAGTTTTAGGCATTATATAAAAATAAATGAACTGTAGCCAAACTTAGAGTAAACTTTAATAGAAGTGTTCTGGTATGCAAGTTTATTAACCTTGAAATGAACTTTTGTGGTTCTTGAGTAAATACTGCAAGGTGTTGCTTTCACCCTCTGACCTGGATCCAGATGTCAAGTGTTGTTTTATAATAGCATATTCATGCAACACGTAGTCAACTGATTTTTTTCTATTATGACCAAGAATAAGGAATGTGCCTGGTAAAAATTTAAGACAAACTTCTTTTTCTTGCATTTTATATTACATGGCTCCCTTTTCTTCTATAATTAAAGCCCATAGAATTTTCCCTTTAATAAATCAATATTATATCTGTTAGGTAAGATAATTTTTTCTTATTAACTCTCAGTGAATCTGGTTATTTCGTTCTGTTTGATTTTGATTTTAAATATATTTTAAATATTTTTGTTTTAATTTTAATTGACAGATGTTGTATGTATATATAGAGTATTATGACATTTCTGTACATCTATAGATGAATAATGTGCAGTCGAAGGAAACATTTAATATTTCTTTATGGTAAAAACATTCAAAATCCTTCCTTCTAGTTTTCTTTAGAGAAATGTCTAGCTCATATTCATTATCTATATTCACTCTGCTTTACAGCAAAACAGCAGACGTGCTTCTTCCAATCTAACTATAACTTAGCATCCATTGATGAACTGTAGTCCCTTCCCTCGACTCCCAATCTCCCTAGCCTCCATAACCACCATGAAATTCTTAGGTTCTGTGAGGTCAACTTTTTAGATTCCACGTGTGAGTGAGGTAATGCAGTGCTTGTCACTTGTATTTGACTTGTTTCACTGAACATAATGACCTCCAGTTCCATCCACATTCTCGTCAATGTCAAGATTTCATCGTTTTGTGGCTAACTAGTATCCCCTTGTGTATGTGTACCATGACATTTTCCTTATCCATTTGTCAGAAGGTGGACACTTCTATCCTAGATATTGTGGAAATCTGCAATAAACAAGGAAGTGCATATGATTTCATTTTCCTTCACTGTATACCCAGCAGTGACACTGCTGAGTCATATAGTCTTCTATTTTCTGAGAAGCCTCCATACTTACCACTGTGCATGAGGCTATACTAACTCATCTTCTCACATCAGCAGTGTACAAGCGTTCCATTTCCTCCACCTCCTGCCAGGACTTGTTATCTTTTGTCTTTTTGATAATAGTCAATCTATCTGGAGTGGTGTAATTTCTCACTGTGTTTTTTGATTGTCCCTGAAGATTGGTGATGTTGAGAATTTCTTTATTATCTGTTGGTCATTTGAATGTTTTCTGTTGAGCAATATCTGTTTATATCTACTGCCCATTTTTCAACTGAATTATTATTACTTTTTTTGCTATTGAGTTGACTTTCTCATACATTATGTTTATTAACCCTTTCTCAAAAGTATAAGTTGCTGGGGCCAGTGCCATGGCTCACTTGGTTAATGCTCTGCCTTCGGCGCCAGCGTCCCATATGGGTGCGGGGTTCTAGTCCCAGTTGCTCCTCTTCCAGTCCAGCTCTCTGCTGTGGCCTGGGAAGGCAGTGGAGGATGGCCCGAGTCCTTGGGCCCTGCACCCCATGGGAGACCAGGAGGAAGCACCTGGCTTCTGGCTTCAGATCAGCACAGCACCGGCCGCAGCGGCCATTTTGGGGGTGAACCAACGAAAGGAAGACCTTTCTCCCTGTCTCTCTCACTGTCTATAACTCTACCTGTTAAATAAATAAAAAATAAATTAATAAAAAAAACTTTAAAAAAAAGTATAAGGTGCAGGGCTGGTGCTGTGGTGTACTAGGAAAGGCTGCCGCCTGCAGTGCCAGCATTCCATGTGGGTGCGGATCCTGGTTTCGGATCTGCACAGCTCCGGCTATTGGGCCATCTGGGGAGTGAACCAGCGGATGGAAGACCTCTCTCTCTCTCTCTCTCTCTCCCCCCCTTTCAAATAAATAAATCTCACCAAAAAAAAAAAAAAAGAACAAATGAATTTAAATTTTGTTCAAAATTGTTTTGGCTATGTGGGGTCTTCTGTGGTTTCCCATACATTTTAGTATTGCTTTTCCCTTGTTCTGTGAAAAATGTCATTAGTAATTTAATAGAGATTGCATTAATTCTGTAAATTATTTTCAATATTGTGGACATCTTAATTATATTGATTCTTCCAATACATGAACATGCATGTATTCTGATTTTTTTGTGTCCTTTTCAATTTGTTTCACCAATGTTTTATATTTTTCATGGCAGAGATTTTTCATCTTTGGTTAATTTAAGGTTTTTTTTTTTACTTAGTAGCAATTGGAAATGAAATTACTTTATTTAATCTCTTACAGATAATTTGCTATTAATGTATAACAACACTATTAGGTTTTTTTTTTTTTTTTTTTTTTTTTTTTTTTTTTTAAATTTACTTATTTGAAAGGCAGAGTTACAGAGAGTAAGAGAGAGAGAGAGTCTTTCATCTGCTGGTTCACTCACCAAATGACTGCAATGGCTGAAGCTGAGCCAATCCAAAGCCAGGAGCCAGGAGCTTCTTCTGGGTCTCCCACGCAGGTGCAGGGGACCAAGCACTTGGGCCATTTCCTGCTGCTTTCCCAGGCCATAGCAGAAAGCTGGATAAGAAGTGGAGCAGACCAGACTCAAACCAGCAGCCATAAGGGCTGCCGACACTGCAGGCAGCGGCTTTACTCACTACGCCACAGAGCCGGCCCCAACACTACTAATTTTTATATGTTGACCTTTTGCCCTGAAGCTTTGCTGGATTTGTACTCCTAATAGATTTTTTTGGTAGAGCCTTTGGTGTTTTATACATATAATATGCTATCGGCAAACAGTGATCCTTTCTGATTCAACTACCATTTATTTCTCTAATTGCCTTGGGTAGGACTTCCAGCACTGTGTTAAATAAAAGTGGTGCATGTGGACATCCTTGTTTTGTTCCAGAGGTTAGAGACAAAATCTTCAGATTTTCCCATTCAGTAAGATGACAGCTGTGTGTGTGTGTGTGAGTGTGTGTCTATTCTCTACTTAACTGTTCAGAGCTTTTTATCATGAAAGGACCCTGGATTTTATTGAATGCATTTTGGACATTTATTGAGGTGATCGTGTGATGTGTGCCCTTCAGTATGTTGATGTAGTGTGTCCTGTGTATTGATTTGCATGTGTTGGACCATTTGTGTGTCTCTGCAATGGATCCCACATGACCACGGCGAGTAATTTTTGAAGTGCTATTCAATTTACTTTGGCAGTATTTTGTTGCAGATTTTTACAACAATGTTCATCAAGGATATCTTTTGGGAGAACGCCCTCTTCTTCTATTTTTTTTGGAGTACTTTGAGAAAATTAGTGTTAGCTCTCTCTTAAATTATAATAGAATTAAAGTGAAACCATCTGGTCCTGGGCTTTTCTTTGATAGATGACTTTTTATTACTTTTTCAATCTTGTTATTTGTTATTGGTGTGTTTAAGTATTCAGTTTCATCATGGGCCGATCTTAGTAGGTATATGTGTCTAGGAAGATTTATTTTTCTTTTAGTTTATCAAGTTTTTTGCTATAATAATGTCCAGGAATCCTTCGTATTTCTGTGGTGTCACTTGTAATGCCTCCCTTTTCATCTCTGATTTTATTATTCAAATCTTCTCTATTTTTCTTAGCTTGCTAAGAGTTTTTCTACATTTTAGACAGCCAGCCCTTTGTTCTATTGATTTTATATATAGATTATTTGATTTCTATTTGATTTATTCCTGCTCTGTGTTTTATTATTTCTTTCATTCTATGAATTTTAAGGTATTCTTTTCTTTCTTAATTCCTAGAGGTGCATCAGTAAGTTGTTTATTTGAGATCTTTTGCTTTTTTGATGTAAGCCCCGATAGCTAAAAACTTCCCTTTTAGTACTGCGCTTGCTGTGTCCCATAAGTTTTGGTATGTTACCATTTCTGTTTATTTCAAGAAGGTTTTACATTTCTTCCTTAATTTTTCCTTTGATCCATGGGTTGTTCAGGAATGAGATGTTCAATTTCCACACATTTACATAGTTTCCATATTTTTCTTGTTATTTCTAGTTTTATTGTATTGTGGTCAGAAAAGATGCTTTATATGATCTCTTTTTTAAAATTTGTTGAGGCTTTTCTTTTAACCTACCTTATGATCTATAATGGAAAATGTTGTAAGTATTGTGGGGGAGAATTTGTATTCTGCACATATTAGAATGTTCTCTAGGTGTTTGTTAGATGCAATTTATCAGAGGTGCAATTTAACTCTGCTGTTTCTTGATGATTTTCTCTTTAGAGAATTTGTCCATTTCTAAAAATGAGGTGTTAAATGTCCTCTACTATTATTGTATTACAGGCTGTCTCTCTTTTTAGGTCTTCTAATATTTGGTTTATGAATCTGGGTGCTCCTATATTGGACACATATGTATTTATAAGTATTATTTCCTTTTGCTGGGTTAAATCCCTTATTATATAATAACTTGCATTGACTCTTTTTACTACTTTTAATATAAAATGAATTTTATCTTTTTTTAAGATTTTATTTATTTAATAGGTAGAGTTATAGAGAGAGAGAGACAGAAAGAAAGATCTTCCATGTGCTGGTTTACTCCCCAAATGGCCTCAATAGTTAGAGCTGGGCCTATCTAAAGCCAGGAGCCAGGAGCTTCTTCCGGTCTCCCATGTGGGTGCAGGGGCCCAAGTACTTGTGCCATCTTCCACTGTTTCCCAAGGCCTTAAGCAGAGAGCTGGACTGGGAAAAGAGCAGCCATGACACAGCTGGTGCCCATATGGGATTGCGGCATCACAGGAGGAGGCTTAGCTTACTGTGCCACAGTGCCGACCCCATAAAATATATTTTATGTAATAGGAGTATGGTTACTCCTGTGTGTGTGTGTGTGTGTGTGTTGCTTGCATGGAATATGTTGTCCCATCCTCTCACTTTCAAGCTGTGCATGTCTTCATAGAAGATATGAGTGTCTAGTAAGCAACATGTAGTTGGGTCTTTTTTTTTTAAATCCAGTTGGTCACTTTATCTTTTATTTAGAAAATTTAATTCATTTACATTGAATGTGATTATTGATAGGTGAAGCATTAATACTGCCATTTTGATACTTATTTTGTAGCTTTATTATAGTTTTTTTCCTTTTCTCTTTCTTACATTCTTCTTTTGTGTTTAAGTGAATCTCTCAGGTAGTGGACTTTGACTATTTCCTTATTATTTTGGTATACTTTCCATATAGTTTTGCTTTGTAGTTATCATGAGGCTTACACAATCATCTTTTAATTATAAGATAAGTTGAAATGATAACAACTTAAAATGTAATATAAATAAAGGAAAAGAAACAAAAATACAAATAAAGAACACAGTGCTTGTAATCCCTTCCTCCTCCTATTCTGAATTTTTGATATCCAATTTCACCTCTTTCAGAAGTATCTGTCCTTTACTGTATTTTTAGTTTTTAACTGTTTTCCTTTTTCATCTCTTCTTGAAGATGTGAATGGATTACACACCATGTCTACTCGTTTGGAGCAGTCTGAGTTTGTCTGCATAGGCTAGTCTTACCAATGAGTTTTATGCCTTCTGATGTTTCCTTCTTACTTTTTAGCATCTCTTTTCTTTCAGTTTGAAGAACTTCTTTTTGTATTTCTCTTTAGATATGTCTAGTGGTGATAAAGTTCTCATTCAACTTCTCTTTGGAAATGTCCTTATCACTCCCTCATATCTCAAGGATTGCTTTGCTGAGTGCAGTATTCATAGTTGACATACTTTTTTCTTCAGTATTGCGAAAGTCCCATCCTAATCCCTCCTGGGCTATATGGTTTCTGCTGAGAAGTTTGCAGTCATGTGAATTGGGACCTTTATATGTGCTGTTTGTGTCCTTTCTCTGTACTTTTGGAGAAGTCTCTGTTTATGTTTAACTTTGGAGAGCTTGATAATAATTTGTCTTGGAGTAGACCTGATTGAAAAGAGTATGACTTTTCTTTTGCATTTTATCAAAGCTTCTTTGTTTTTGTTTATATAAGGTGAACAAATTTCATGTATTTCATGTACACAGATATAGGAGCAGAGTGATACTTCCCACCCTACAGTCCCTCCTGACCACATTCCCACCCTCCCTCCCTCCTCCTTTCTTTCTTTTAATTTTTGCAATGATCCACTTTCAGTTTATTTTGTAATCATAAGCTTAACCCTCCACTAAGTAAAGAATTCAATAAATAGTAAGAAAAAAATTGTTTCTCAACATTAGAGACAAGGACTGTAAATAATAATCAAATCTCAAAATGTCAATTTCACTCATATATATCACATTTTTTGTACTCTATTAGTTACCACAGATCAGGGAAAACATTTGATATTTGTCTTTTGGGAACTGGCTTACTTCACTAAGTATAATGGTTTCCAATTGCAT
The DNA here is from genome assembly GCF_964237555.1 of Oryctolagus cuniculus. Classification (NCBI taxonomy): domain Eukaryota; kingdom Metazoa; phylum Chordata; class Mammalia; order Lagomorpha; family Leporidae; genus Oryctolagus; species Oryctolagus cuniculus. The sequence continues at coordinate 8,839,387 of NC_091439.1, read as the reverse complement.
ACATTTTGTTGTGAAAGACAGGATTTGAATCTGACTTTTGATCTCCGTCTTCCTGCACTAGAATAATTGCATTTTTCTCTAGGTTTGTGAAGTTTCCTGTTATTTTTTCTTGCTTATTTTCTTTTTGTTCCTCTGATTGAAGAACTTCAAATAGACTGTCTTCAACCTCACTGATTCTTTTTTCTGTCTGATCAATGCTGCTATTAATGCCTTATGAAATGTTTTAAATTTTGCTTACTATAGTTTCCAGTTGATAGATTTTTGTTTGAGTTTTAAAAATAACTTTCATCTCTGTTGGGTCCCAGAGTATTATCTATCTGGGTTTTCTTTATGTTCATTGACTGTCCTTAAAATGCTTATTTTAAATAATTCATCTGAGCACTTGACAATGTCAAATTCTAAGTGGTTGGTTTCTGGCACCTTATTTTTTCTTTAGATGAGGCCATGGTTTCCTGAGAGTTTCTTATGCTTATTGGCATATATGATGTCGTATGTATGTTGAAGAATTATCTTTTCGGTCTGTATAATCTGCTCTCCTCTGTGTTTGTCCTTCCAGAACTTCTAAGCAGTCCACTTCTTTTCTCTGAGCCATGGACACTTCTGTCGCTTCAGCAGTAGGTGGCATTCTAAGTCGAGATTTGTCTCAAGCCCACGACCTGTGTGCCTCATGTCCTAGGTGATACCCTGAACTCAGGGTTTGTCCCTCATCTACAGGTATTGTGCTGCTCAGAATGAACTGAGCAGTCACCAAAAAAGTGTAGTCCCTAGCTACAAGCCTCCCCATGGGGCCAAGGCAGGCCCAGAGACTCAGTCCTGCGGTCACTGATGTGACAATGCTGGACCACACCCAGAGGCCACAGCCATGCAGACAACTGCAGCACAGGGATAGAAACACAGCCCACACTGGCAGGTCTGGCTGCTGCTGAGCTGGGCACTCATCCTGAGCCTGCTGTAACCAGGCACAGATGATGCTGGCCGCAGCATAGTTCTGATAGCTAGGACCCTGAGACTCTGCAGTGGACTTTTTCCACTGGCACTAGCATGGAAATGCAAACTGTGACTTGCTGTCTGCTCAGAACAAGGAAAAGATTATAAGGGCACCGCCTTGGCTTTTCTTACTCTTACACTGAAACCAGTCATGTTCGTCTTTCTTGTGGCTTCGGTAGCTCTTGAGAAGGTGACTTGCTGTGTAAATAGCTGTTCGAATTGTCTGTGAGGAGATGATCACCCAGGCCTCTTACTTGCCATCTTGTTCTATTCTTTTGTTTTCTTTTAAATATTGAAGTGTGTGAATCCTGAATTCATAGGCATAGAGGAAAACTATTAATATCTGAAAAGGTGTAAGGGATATAAAATTTTTTGAAAGACATTTCAAAATGTAAATCTTGTAAACTTCGGAAATCTTGACATCTCAAATTAAGTCAGATTATGAAGTCATTAGACAGGATTTTGCATCCAGCTTATAAATATCAATCTTCAAGTTTATATCCAAGTATGTTTGACTATTTTTCTTCAGACTATGCAATTCTAGATCACTTACAGAGTCTGGTTGAAACCGTGCTAAACCTATGCAGTTAGAATCATAAGATGCAAATGAAATACCAAATACGTCTTGGTACATGAACTTTTTAAATAGTTATTGGAAAACAATTATTTTGATGCTTCCAATGACCTGGATAGAATAGTTCATCATATGATATAGGTGTTCTATTGTTGGAAGATCATATTATCATTATTTCATTCTTCATACTTAAACAAAATACACTTCCCTATTGTCTATACATGGGTCCCAGAGTCACAGAAAATAAATATAACCCTCCTCTAGTGTGACAAAACTTCTGTTCTAGAAAAGAATTAGCATATTTCCACAAACTTACCATTTTCCTTTACTGCTGTTTCTCATAGCTTCAAAACCCCATCATCATACCGGTTATTTCTTTCTAGACAATCTAATTTGATTTTGTCCCTCAAGAATTGTGTCTAAAGCTGAACAAAGCAACCAAGCTGTAGTTTAACCTGTACAAAGGAATTAACACTTTTAAATGTCTGGTTACCACTAATCCAGTCTAAACGCGTGTCAACAATTTTCTGTCAGAAACGTTCTAATAATTCATGCTGTGAACTTGTACTCAACCAAAATGCAGAGATTTTCCAGATTCCATAGGTCTAATAGGCCTAATGAACCTGTATAGTATTTTATATTTTCACATATTAAACACTATTGGGTGGTTTATATTTTAAAGTGTTAAATACTATTAACTGTTTTGGGGCATCTTTTGTCACTCTTTCGATCTATAGATAACTTCTTGATTTCTATTTTGTCATGCAACGTACTAATTTTTTTCAGTTATATTTATTCTTAACAAGTATATAGACATAGCCAGAGTTCATTGAAATCATTACTGATAAAAACATTATTAGGATATTTAATTTAAGAATATTCATGACTGCCTTCCTAGCCAGAGTCAATGCAAGGTGACTTTGTTAGTTCGCATGGGGGTTATGTATAGATATTGAGACTAATATTCACCCTCTTTCTCGAATCAGCAATAGCAACATCAGGGATTACTTAGATTTGGTTCTCTTTTGCCTTTCAGCATTGATTTCCAAAAGGAGTAATAATATTTATTTAGATGAATTTTTAATAGAGTCCATAGTGTTGTAATATGATAGGGACCTAGATCATTCATAAAATTTGTAGATACTTATGAAATGTTAATTGGATATTTTTTAATGAACATTTGTACATTATGTATTTTACTATAACCTATAATTTATTAAAACTTTTCTGCGACTTATTTAAAGTTGTTTTTCTTTCTAAAACTTCCCCAACTGCATTATATTTAAAATTAAGATGGGTTTTTAGTTTGTAGAATTGTACCACAAAAATATTATTATTGTCATATATTTCAATTATATTAATAATTTTTCATTTTTAGTAAATGAAGAATTTAGGCATAGAATTAAAGCAATAGAAAAAATAGTTCAGAGTCCTAAATTAATTAAGAGACATTGATATACTAGGCTGACCGAATTTTATGTAACATAAGCATTCTTTTTTTGAGTTTTACATATTGAATTATACAAAATTCTGTTATGAGCTATATTCTTATGACAGGAAACACCATCAGTGGGCATGTTCTCATTTATTTTAATTTTAATTCTATATATTTTGCTTTTGATGAGAATATTTACCTCTGAACAACTTCATGGTTATGCTTTTGTTACAACCACATAAGCACATAAGCATATACACACAGGTATAAATGGTTTTTGAATAATATGTAGACTTTTATTGAATAAAGATTTTTGTCACATTAAGCATTGCTGTTTTATTTTTTGAAATTATATTCTGCCATATTTCTATTATACAAATCTCATCATATTTATTATGATACTATGAGTCATATTTTCAGTATACATGTCTATATGAGGTGAAATCTTGTTAGAGGAAAACAAGCAGATGCTTTTATTTGTTAGCAGTCTGAATGTGAACAAAATTGTGAGGACTATGACAAGAATTCCAATAGCTGTTGCTCTTCTCTAAAAGTTCATATTTCAGTAGAGCAGTAAAATTGTGTACAGAGAGAAAAAAACCCAAAATTGGTAATCACCTCAAATATCCAACAAATTAGTTATAAATTAACTAAATCTAGAACCTTCTAAAGTAGAAACATGAAAGCTGTGGAGTGATGCATAGAAGCTTGAAAAAAGGAGACATAGAAGTGGCAAACGTAGGCTACATTGATGGGTATTGTACAAAGCACTTCTCAGATTCTGAACGATGACCTTCTAGTATCTCTTGCATTAATTTGATTGCAATCATCTTTAAAATAATATTCTTAGCATAAACTGGATCAGAATAGCAAAAAATGCACAGTGCATTAAAAACTGAAAAGGCACATGCTATTTTAGAAAGCATCTATTTATGTATATACGCATATATTAAATGTGAAAAATATACTTTATATACATATATTTATGTGTTGATACATATGTGTGCACCACCATTTTGATATGAATTATATTTTTACAGTAAGTGCTAGAATTTGAGCACTGTTTGGCTCCTGATCTCACACAGATGTTAAATTCCAAAGTCATAAATTGATATTACTAACCACATGGAAACTTAATCCAATTATGATGTCTAAGAGGTGAGCTTTGTGGGAGCTTCTTAGATCATTGGGGCTGTGCCTGTAGAAGGTAGTTCTCATGAGAACACTGATTCTTAAGGCAGAGTTTGACCTGGTCACTCTCTGCTTCCTGACTTGCCATGCGACTTCCTCTTCCATACACCCTCAGCCACTGTCATCCTCTGCTTCCTCTTCCCCGAGGGCAGAACCAGTGGTGCTCACCCACTTGTGGACTGATAACCTCCAAATCCTTGAGCCAAAGTTAAGTCTCTTTCCGTCAGGAGTATTTTGTCATAGGTATTTAGTTACAGTGATGAAAAGCTGATCATTAGAGTATGTAATGGCAGAATTAGGACAACAACTGAAATAGTGAACACAGACTGCTCCTTTTAGGAAAGAGAATGGTAGGGGAAGGATAAAATGGTCTCCCAGGATCTTGTGAAACCTGAAACCTACATTTTCTATAGTCATATAGTAGAATTTTCTATCATTGTTGGAAGAGAACTCCACTTTGTATGGCAGCTTTGTAACTGGAAATGGACCAAACCTGCTAAGTAACTACTCTTGCAAAAGTGCATCTCATTAATCACAATAAAAATCTAAATGAAAGTTAAAGAAATACAGAACTCCATGATCACATGACTGCTTGTGAGCCTGCCTTTCTAGACCATCTAGACAATCTGTTTTATTGTTATACACAATTCATAATGTCATAATGTCCCTCCAGTCTTTGCACAGACCACCATGCAATTCACATTGGCATATTCACATCCTCCACAAAACCTTTCATAATTAACCATTACACTATAATTTCTCCTTATGCATCTATTGTCATTGTATGGATGTTAAAACAAAGAGATTCATTCATTTAATATCTAATGTGTGTGAGCATTTATGGAAGAAATTGCATGCTGACTGAGGATATTGTATGTGTGTGTGCATGTGCATGCGTGTGTGTAGCTATGGTAGAAATCTTAGGTAATCATAAGTCTTTTCAGTTAAATGTTACCTCACATAAGGGTTGCACTTATTTCTAGTTTTGTAGTTTTTAGTGTAGATGGATAAAATTTAACTTACAGCCTTTTTCCAAGTTTAATGCAATGAGCTTAAGAGAGTTTCAATGCTTTTTAGGCTCTAGTAATGGTAATAATGGTGCAAATTTTGTCCTCAAGACACAGACTCTTTTTTGGAATCAGCTATAAAAAAAACCTGTTTCAGTCATTTGTACTTCATCTTTTTTTCAGCATGAATTAATTTTCCCACTACTAGTTTAGTAAAAATGAGAAAACTTTATATTATATTATATATACATGCTAATGTAATATTTGGAAAGAGAAAAGAGGAAACTTCTTTAAAAATTTATATGTTAGAAAAAATATCTATGAATTCCCCTCTATTTATCTTCTTATCCTGGCTTTTTGTTATTCTGTTACAGGTAGCAATGTTACCCTTTTGATGGGCCAAGAGATTTTACAGGACAGAGTTGCTTTTTTCATTTCAAATATGGCATGAATTACTGACATGCTTTTAACATTTGGAATGCTTTTATTGTTGGACATTTATGGATGGCAGGTAAATAGAGGAAAATATATTTTTGTGAGAAAAATGAATTAAAATGTATTTCAGAGAGGTTGGAAATCAATGTCAGAGGAGGAAGGATGCTGGTCGATTAGCAGGGATAACGCCATACAGATTACATTTGCCCTGCTCACCAATTGTTTTGTTTTTAATGAGCAGAGCTCATAATTTTTCTGTGTGTTTGTTGAAGCTCGCCATAAATCTATCACATATTATTCATTCAAAGAAGAGTTTTCTGTGGGTCCCTGAAACCCATGTGGGAGACCTGGATGGAATTTCTCACTCCTGGCGTCAGACTGGGCCCAGCTCTGACTGCTGTGGATGTTGGAGTTCTCTCTCTCTCTCCCTCATACCCCTTCTTCTCCCCTCATTCCCTCTCTACCTTTCAAATGATTAAAATGAATATTCCTTTTTAAAAAGTCTTTTAAATTTAAATGTCATTAACTTTTGCTTTTATCTTAATAAATATAAATTATCTGTATCCCTTATGTTTGATTTTTTCTTTGTGTAATTTAATTAAATGCTCATTTCTTTTTTTTTTTTTACTTTACAACTTTGATTTCAATGTAAAGATTGAAATCAGATGTCATGAGTTGACATTGTGTATGAATCTTGCACAGTCGTGTTTTGTTTTAAATTGTCAGTTACATTTGGGCATTAGAATCAGAGCCCTATATCTAATTCTGGCTTTGCAGCCTTGAGTAGGTTACCCGACTTCTGTAAGTGTCAATGTCGTCTTCTATTAAAAAAAATAGAAATACTTATCTCTGATTTTTAAAAGATTTATTTGTTTATTTGGAAGTCAGAGTTAGAGAGGGAGAGGGAGAGAGAGGAAGAGAAAAAAAGAGAGGGAGAGAGAGAGGAAGAGTAGGGGGAGAGAGAGAGAGATCTTTCAACTCCTGGTTCACTACTTAAATGGCCACAATGGATAGGGCTGGGCCATGCTAAAGCCAGGAGCAAGGAACTCCATCCAGATCTACCACGTGGGCAGCAGGGGCCTAAGCACTTTGGCCATCTTCTGCTGCTTTCCCAGGCAGATTAGCAGGGAGCTGGATTGGAAGTGGAGAGGCTGGGACTTGAACCCTTGAACTGGTGCCATTGTGGGATGCCAGTGTCACAGGCAGCAGCTTAATCAGCTGTGCCACAATGCCAGCCCCTATCTCTGATTTTTGTTGAGGAGAGTAATTGGGATAATCAAGTAGTTCATTTATACCAATGACTAACAAAAACCCCAAAATATTTTGAGTTCTGAATATTTATATGTACAATATACTTTACAAGTTTTATATCATATATTCTATTACTTGTTGTGTGCCACATGACACATACTATATGTTCCAGATAAATTCTTCCTCATCTTTTTGTACAGAAACAATGTATATTTATGTTGGAAGGAGACCCAGTGCACTGGGTCTCTGGATACTTCTTGGAGTTGGGAGGGTCATCAATATTCATAGAAATATATTTCTGAACCCTTTGATATGTGTGTGTCTATTATATCTGATATTTCTTACTATCAGATCTAATCATCATAAATTTATCAATACAGTAGACAATGTGATAATAACAGAAAGGAGCCCTGTTAATTTTTTTGTGCTCTGGGTTATGATAGAGTAAGATCATTTAGGCTTATCTTAAGACAGGGAAAGTATATAGTGCTCTCTGTGTCATGTAGACATATACTATTCATAGTGGAATTTGATTCCATGGGATGCCGATGGCACAGGCAGAGGCTTAGCCCACTAAGCCACAGTGCCGGCCCCTCAAACTTGTTTTGCCTGGTCCTTCCTCAATAACACCCATTCTGCCCTTCAAATGGCTTCAGGTTTGTGAACTGGCTCAAGCCTGGGACCTGAATTAGAGAATATTGTAGTGATGCTTATCTGTCTCCGTTTAATAACCTGGAGTACCATGTGTTTATTATAATTGCAGAGATCAAAAGAGACTTCTTCAGGTTTCCCATCCATCTAATCAGTATCATCAATCAGTAAGCTGCCTCTAATGACCTGTATGGGTTACTTCATTCTGATTATTGCTTTAACTTTGATTCCAACCGCAGAATCGGTGCCCACTTTGTGTCTAGAGATTCACTGCTGTTCTTCGGCCTCTTCCACTCTCAAATCCCACTTTTCCTCAGTAAAATCAACAAGTATGTTTCATGGCATTATTTCCACCATAACTCCCGACCTGCAAAGAACCAATTTAGAGAATTTCAAGGATACTTGAGCTCCCCTTTCCTTAATGATTTGCCTTAATGATGCAAGGGGAGTGTCTCAGTAAATCCTCAGGGAATATCATATGGGCTGAGCCAAAAAATTACACAGAATAAAGCCACTCCAACATGTCTACCTCCTCATTCTTTGGGCTCTTTTTTTGGAATATGCAAGAGAAGTTCTAGGATATCATATTCCCTAATATACACACTATTAAGCCCAGCATGCCAGCAAACAGCTGAGGAAATGATTAGAAGTACCCCTACTGTTTGAGCAACACATTAACAAACATCTGATAAATGTACCCTATTAATAATTTCCACCCCATAGTGTTAGGTTAGTGCCTTCCCAGTTTAACCCCTTTAGAGTCTGTTCCTACAGATATTGCCCAGGTTTTTGTTGAAGTAAATTAGAAATACATAGTGATTATTTTTACATTCATCCTATGTCTTTTTGCCACCACAAATTTTTTACTTGTTCACATAGCATGCTGCTATGCAACTCTACTTATGTATCTGGAGACAGTATGAAATATGGAGATAAGACTTTGCCTCAAATAGAAGTGTAAGAGGGCTGCCAGGAGAAGGTATCTAACATCCTGAGACCAAGGAAGCCCATTGGTTTTCTGGACAAGCACAGTGGAACTTAAAAAGTGAAGGTGAGTCGGGTCGTTCTGAATCCACTATTTCATTCACCTCTTTAGGAACACACTTTCTCAACCTTGTCCTCATTTTCAAAAAACAGACCCAATCAGACTAGAGATTTAACCCCCACTGTGATTTTATATGCAGTAAGATAAAAAAAAAAAATAGGTTTGCTTTGGTAAACCGTGTTCTTGGGGAGGCGCCAATGGAAGCTCTCTTCCGGGCCGGTACAAATACTACTGGGTCAGGAGAGCAGAAACCAGGGCCTTTATTTCAAGCAAGGAGGGATGTGCTACGATTTGAATGGGATTTGGCTCCCCAAGTCATGAAGATGATTCAGTCCCAAAGTTTTATGTTAACAGTTTATGAATTAAAGTTCATGGTAGATGAGTTAAGGGTAGAGAATACACCCAATTATGGTGTCTTGGTGGGTCTTTGGGTCATTAGGGACATGGTCTTGGAGCACAGTTCTTGAGAGGGGTGTCATATGAAGCAAGTTTAGGATAACCTCTCCCTCTCACGCCTTCCACCACCCATTGCTCTCTTCAGATGCCAGACTAATGAAGCCACTCAATCGTGAGCTGCTAACCTCTAAACCGTGAGTTAAATAAATGGTCTTCCTCCCTCAGCAGCCATTCTCTGGTCGTGTGGTTATAGCGATGAAAAGCTATCTAATGAAGGATGTAATGGAGGAAATTGAGGCTTACAAAACTGCAGAAAGGGCTTTGAATAGGAAGGGCAGAGAAGCCATTGAGTATGTTCAGGAACTTGACAGATGCAGAAAGCGCCAGGAGCAAATATGAAGGATCTCAGATGCCCGAGAAGTTCTTCAAACAACATGCTTCAACGCAGTCACTTCCATCGTGACATCTCTCTGGCGGACTCCCTTTAATTGAGTAAACAAGAATAACATGCGCCTGCAGAAACAAGCACATAATATACTTTGGCTGATGAAATAAACAAGAAACCAAAATAAAAACAGTTCAGAAACATAACACCAAACACAATATAAACATTTTCAATCGTGGTCTATTTTTTATTTTTAATTCCTAAACTCTTACCTTAGTTAAATGGGGTAATATAAATAATTAATCTGTTAGTCAATGTTTTCTTCGTTTCAGCAATGCAATCCAAAAACAACAACAACAACAACAACAAAAATGAGGGGCTGGGTGAACGCTGATCATACAGGCGCCACGTGTCTGGGGTCAGTTTTTGCAGGATTAAGTCCGCAGAGGGGAGCAAGGAGAATTATAAGGCGCCTCATGCTTTATTTAAGCTACATCTTTCATTACGGACTTCACAACTATGCAGATATACCTACTTCCAGCATCTCTCATAGGTGTTCTGAAATCAGGCCTGGATTTGAAATTAACAACAAAAAGACAAAGTTGCCTGCTATCATTTGGATGTTCAGTGTCACCTAACGGCCTATGTTTGAAAGGTTTTCAGTGCCGGTGCCACGGCTCACTAGGCTAATCCTCCGCCTTGCGGCGCTGGCACACCAGGTTCTAGTCCCGGTCAGGGCGCTGGATTCTGTCCCGGTCGCCCCTCTTCCAGGCCAGCTCTCTGCTGTGGCCAGGGAGTGCAGTGGAGGATGGCCCAAGTGCTTGGGCCCTGCACCCCATGGGAGACCAGGAGGAAGCACCTGGCTCCTGCCATCTGATCAGTGCGGTGCGCCAGCTGCAGTGCGCCAGCCGCGGCGGCCATTGGAGGGTGAACCAACGGCAAAAAGGAAGACCTTTCTCTCTGTCTCTCTCTCTCACTGTCCACTCTGCCTGTAAAAAAAAAAAAAAATAAGAAGGTTTTCAGGGTAGTGCTACTTGGGAGGTGGTAGGACCATTAGAATGTGGGGAGTAATGGATGGAAGGTCCTTAGATCAGTGAGGTGTACCCTCAGAACTTAGTTCTCTTGTGAAAATTTTTTAAAGTTTTTTTTATTTATTTGAAAGACAAAGTTTCAGACAGAGGGAGAGAGAGAGAGAGAGAAATCGTCCATCTGCTGGTTCACTCCCCAAATGGCTGCAATGACCAGAGCTGAGCCGATCCCAATCCAGAAGCCATAAGCCAGGCGCTTCCTCTGGGTCTCCCATGTGGGTGCAGGGGCCCAAGAGCTTGGGCCATCCTCTGCTGCTTTCTCAGGAACATTAGCAGGGAGCTGGATCAGATGTGGAGTAGCCTGGACTCGAACTGATGCCCATTTGGGATGCTGGTGTTTCAGGCTGGGGCTTTAACCCACCGTGCCACAGCACCGGCCCCTCTTGTGAACTTTTAAGTTCTCTATGAGAAGTTTGTTGTAAATGCCTAAGTGTGAGACCACCCATTTTCAGAGCTTTCTAGCTGACCATGTGATCCTCTGCACATACTCTACCATCATACCATAGAACTTTTTTGACCAATGAGATGACAGCCCTGTGATATCATGTATTTGTTACATTTAGATTATTAAAATGAAAGTAAGTTTTGGAAGCTGCTATCAGTAATGCAGTTACTAAAATTATCAATACAATTTGGTAAGCTTGAAAATTATCCATGGACCAATATCACTTCTTGGTTTACATATTTATTTCAACAAATACCATTAAATGCACTTTTCAAAACAGAACAGCCATTATGGTTTTAAACATAATGTTCCCAACATCTTATCTAAGACAAATAGTCCCTGAACATCAAAGTAATTTAGCTAGGATAACATCTTTTTGTCAGATGTTGATTTGCTGTTCTAATTCTGTGAGGTGCATAATTGTAAGCTACTTAGTTTCTGTTGGGTACATTGGACAGATAATCTCATGATTTTGTTTGATAGCATCAATGTTTAGAAAAAGGTAGAGATTGTGTCTCATTGAAATTAATAAAAAATAATTTTAGAGCTCAATTAATGTTTGTGAAATACCATTGTTTATAGATATGTATTCAAGGGATTATGAGCTAAATGTTTACACAGCATTGACCTGGCCTTTCAACATAGCCTGTGGAACAATTAGCTAACTTGTGATAGAACTCAGAACCAAGTAATATTTAAATGCAGAGTAGAGTCACTACTTACCTACAAGCTTATGAAGATATAAAGAAAACAGATATCATAGTACACTCCAGTTTACACTAACATTTATCAGCAAGGAAAAACAGAGTTACTCAAATCTTTTCTGTAAGATTGAAGAAATCTCAGCTTTCTATCTTCTTTCATGCTTCAAAAAATACCCAGTGTGAAAATTATACTTAAAAAAAAAAAAACAAGACAGTATTCCAGTGTCAGGTTATAGCCTGTCATCCACTGAAGTCAAGAAACCAGAAAGCCGCTGAGAACTAGTGACAGATATGGGACATTCTAAGGATCAAGTCCTGGGCACCAACACTAAGAGCGCAGTCTCCTTATCCCATTTCAATGCTTAATGTTATCAATGCAAGGATGAGTAAGATCAGGATACTACTTTGCCAGTGAAAATCTATTCCTATTATCTCTAAAACTGTTTCACAGATGCTTTGGAACTGAAGGAAATAAAAATCACTGGAATTCTTATAGAAGATGACTCTAGAGATGGCTTCCTGATTAGAATTCTATCTGATAGGCCGGCGCCGAGGCTGAATAGGCTAATCCTTCGCCTTGTGGCGCTGGCACACTGGGTTCTAGTCCCGGATGGGGCACCGGATTCTGTCCCGGTTGCCTCTCTTCCAGGCCAGCTCTCTGCTGTGGCCCGGGAGTACAGTGGAGGATGGCCCAAGTGCTTGGGCCCTGCACCCCATGGGAGACCAGGAGAAGCACCTGGCTCCCGACTTCGGATCAGTGTGGCTGCAGCGGCCATTGGAGGGTGAACCAACGGTAAAGGAATACCTTTCTCTGTGTCTCTCTCTCTCACTGTCCACTCTGTCTCTCAAAAAAAAAAAAAAAAAAAAAGAATTCTATCTGACCACTAACAAGGTCTGCATTCCCAATTAGGGCAACTGATCCCATCTAGGCTATAATTTAAACTGACAAATTCATACTTTGAATGCTGAAGTATGTTTACCTTGATTGCAGACATCATCATTAGATGATATTATTGCATAACTAAATGCTGTCAGAGTGTTTTCCAAAATGACGGTACCAGCTTACAATTTTATCAACAAAGAATCAGAACATCCAAACTGCACATTGCTATTATCCAACTCGGTCATATTTTTTACATTCGTGTGGATTTCTTCAAATACCCATGACAACTAGGGCTGGCCAGGCAGAAGCCAGGAGTCAGAAACTCCATCAGGGTCTCCCACATGGGTATTGGTGACTCAACTACTTGGGTCATTACCTGCTCCCTCACAAGGTACATATAAGCAGGAAGCTGGAATTGGAAGCAGAGCCAGGGTTCAAACACAGGTATTCTGATATAGGATACTGGCATCCCAGCAGCATTTTAACCACTTAAGCCAAGTGCTCATTTGAACTTTTCCAATTTTAGCACAGAAATCCTTACGTCTAGTAGCAGCTTCAACGCTGGGAAACCAGTTGGGACTTTGCGTGGGTTCACATTCTTGCTTACCCTGATTTCTGTCCTGCTAACCTAAGACACTGACTTAACTGGACTTTGATGTTCCATACCCGGATGCCCTCTTTTATTATGATTCAGCTAGTTTCTGTGATAAAGACATGTCTCTCCAAGGCTGAACTTCTCACTTAATCCATAGAGATTAGGACAGTCTGATTCATCCAGTTGTATGATCCTGTTGGGAGGAACTGAGACACCAAATTCAAGGGCAATTCATCAGCCTGCAGATTGCCACATTCTTGGTTTAGGTAATCAGGCCTGTTGCAATCAATTATGGCCAAGGCAGTGTTAGATTTCAGGGCCTCTAGCGCATCTATCAGTATGGCAATACTTTTAGAAGGGAACTACAGGGTATGGGCACATAAGCTTTATAAGACTCATAGCCTGATTAATACATGCTATTGGTCATAAGGTATCTTCTATGGAAAAAATTAACAAAAAAATCTGACTTTATTTTACTAATTACTCAATATTTTGTGAATTCAAGAATCTTATCCAGGGACTGGCGCTGTGGCACATTGGGTTAATGCCCTGGCCTGAAGCACCAGCATCCCATATGGTCGCTGGTTCAAAACCCAGCTGCTCCACTTCCTGTACAGCTCTCTGCTATGGCCCGGGAGAGCAGTAGAAGACGGCCCAGGTCCTTGGGCCCCTACACCCACGTGGGAGACCAGGAGGAGGATCCTGGTTTCTGGCTTTGGATTGGTGCAGCTCTGGCCATTGCGGCCATCTGGGGAGTGAACCATCGGATGGAAGACCTCTCTCTCTCTCTCTCTCTCTCTCTCTCTACCTCTCCTCTCTCTGTGTAACTCTGACTTTCAAATAAATAAATAAATCTTTAAAAAAAAGAGTCTTATTCAGTGGCATTTAAGAATGTTAAAACAGTTTTAAATGTATTTATTTGAGAGACAGAGAGGCAATGACATTGAAAGAGAGAGAATGCCCCCATTCATTCCCTAGGTCACTCCCCAAATGCCCACAATGACCAGAATTGCCAAAGTTGCTAGCTGAGAACTCAAATCAGGTCTTCCACTTGAGTGGCAGGAATCCAATTACTTGAGCCATCATCACTGCCTCCCAGGGTCCACAGAAGCAGAAGCAGTATACGGGAGCCAGGAATTGGAGCTGAGAATTGAGAGGAAATTTTTTTTTTATTTGACATATAGAGTTAGACAGTGAGAGAGTGAGAGACAGAGAGAAAGGTCTTCCTTCCGTTGGTTCACTCCCTAAATGGCAGCTATGGCTGGCGCTACACCGATCTGAAGCCAGGAGCTGGGTTCTTTCTCCTGGTCTCCCATGCGGGTGCAAGGCCCAAGCACTTGGGCCATCCTTCACTGCCCTCCCGGGCCACAGCAGAGAGTTGGACTGGAAGAGGAGCAACCGGGACTAGAACCTGGCGCCCACATGGGATGCCAGCGCCGCAGACAGAGGATTAACCAAGTAAGCCATGGCACTGGCCCCCGAGAGTTTTTATAGTTAGTTTTTTTTTTTTTTTTTTTTTGACAGGCAGAGTGGATAGTGAGAGAGAGAGACAGAGAGAAAAGTCTTCCTTTTTGCTGTTGGTTCACCCTTCAATGGCCGCCATGCTGGCATGCTGCAGCTGACGTACCGCGCTGATCCAATGGCAGGAGCCAGGTGCTTCTGTCTCCCATGGGGTGCAGGGCCCAAGCACTTGGGCCATCCTCCACTGCCTTCCCGGGCCACAACAGAGAGCTGGCCTGGAAGAGGGGCAACCGGGACAGAATCCAGCGCCCCGACCAGGACTAGAACCCAGTGTGCCGGCACCGCTAGGTGGAGGATTAACCTATTGAGCCGTGGTGCCGGCCGTTAATTAGTTTATATAAAACTAATTACAATAGAAACATGCTAAAAAAAAGCCGAGTAAAAAGTCATAGCACAAGGCCAAAGTTTTGAAAAGTCTCATTGTCTTCTGCCATGAGAGACAATATAATAAAAATTCACAAGTAGCAAAAATTTGTAATAATAGCATTTCATTCATTATTGTGTATTTTGAAATACCAGTTAGGCAAGCAATTTGTTATAATGTAGGGTTATGAATGCATAAGCATTAAATGCTTTATCTATTTGAATGATATTAGACATTCTACTGTGTGGTTTTGATGTGAGATTTTGCAAGCATCAAGCAAGATTTCTCTCTCAAGCTCTGCAATTTATTTGAACTTATTTATGTAAAGAACACCAAATTAACTTGTTATACTTGGAGTCATTCAACTATGTCCAATTTGCATTCCCATATTTGAATTCCACACATTCAATTTAATTTTCTTTCCTTTGCTTTCTCTGGCCTCCTTATAAAGATTAATGATGGCATGCATATTTTGGGATGCTTCATAGCTGTGCTTCTCAGAAAATTTTCCTAACTCAGAAGATTCTATCATTTATTTTAAGCCCATTTCCTTTTTCTAGAGAATGACAGAGATTCTGAGGATTTAAGCATTTCTATGGCTTTTTCATCTATTGCAAAACTTCTTGCTTAGAATAGACATTGCAGTGTCTATGTTTTAAGATGAAATTATGTTCATTCCTTTGGTATGGATTCTGAATGTAGCTTTAATTTAAGAGATTTTATGATACTTTGATCTTGTTATTTGGACATTAATATGATTCTGGGATAACCTCTTACATTGTATTATTTATTTGAAAGGCAGATTCACACACACAGAGAGAGAGGGAAAGATGGGTGGCAGAGAGAGAGAGAGATCTTCCATCTACTGGTTCATTCCCCAAATGGCTACAATGGCCAGAGCTGGGCCAGGCCAAAGCCAGCAGCCTGGAACACTGAGTGTCCCATTGTGTGCAGGGGCCAAAGCACTCCGATCATCTTCTGCTGCTTTACCCAGGGAGCTGGATCAGAAGTGGAGAAGCTGGGACATCAACTGGTTCCACATGGGATGCTGGTATAGCAGGTGGCAGCTTAACCCACTGAGCCACACACAACACCAGCCCCTGCAGGTAGTCCTTCTAACAGGATATACCTATTAATTTGACTTAACAAGAACTCCATAGATTCTTGCTGTTCTCTGTAAGAAAAAAATATTGTCTCTTTTCAGCCAGACAGCAACAGACTTTTTGCTTCTGTTTGAAGCATAGCTTGACCAACAGAAAGTTTTGAGCAGATTTCAGTGTGTCTTGAGGACCAGTCTTTCATCTATTGCTTCTCAAATATCTGTGACTTCATTTTCCTAAAAAATCTTCAGTCTTAAAAATTATCATAACTAGTGTACATTATAAAAATCAAATAAAACACAAGAGGTTACCAAAGATTCGCTCGGTGTCTCAATCCACCACTCTCCACATCCAGTCCTTCTAAAGACAATGTTTAATTAAGGGTACAGTTCTAAAGATTTTCCATTAAAGTCTTTAATATAATTTGACTGCTACATCTTAACATATAATTTTAAAGCTTTATTTTCTGTCATGTTAAGTGTGGTTGGAGTCACTCACTCCCTTCTACCAATTTTCGTTATCCAATATATTTGTGTCACATTTGGGTTCTTTAACTGATTTCCTTTAAAATTTAAAAAGTTAGCCGGCGCCGTGGCTCAATAGGCTAATCCTCCACCTTGCGGCGCCGGCACACCGGGTTCTAGTCCCGGTTGGGGCGCCGGATTCTGTCCCGGTTGCCCCTCTTCCAGGCCAGCTCTCTGCTATGGCCAGGGAGTGCAGTGGAGGATGGCCCAGGTGCTTGGGCCCTGCACCCCATGGGAGACCAGGAAAAGCACCTGGCTCCTGGCTCCTGCCAGGATCAGCGCGGTGCGCCGGCTGCAGCGGCGGCCATTGGAGGGTGAACCAACGGCAAAGGAAGACCTTTCTCTCTGTCTCTCTCTCTCACTGTCCACTCTGCCTGTCAAAAAAAAAAAAAAAAAAAAATTTAAAAAGTTGAAAATCACAACTGCTCACTCTTTCTTCTTTGCACTGTCTTTCTGTCTTTGGCAGCAAAAATGTTGTTATCTAAAGCCAGAAGGGAACACATAAGGTTGGTTTACCCAAGAATGGTGGCAAGGCTTCCAGTAAGATTTAGGTCATCTTTGCTAAGATTTATAATACTAGGATCCTGAAAAGCTTATTGTTATGGGTGATACTCTAGATATGTTTTATTTCCTCTCAAGTTTTTTTAAAGATGATGAATAATATTAATAATAATAGCAGCACAATAGTAATTACCAATGTGATAATAAAAAGTGTTTAGTGTCAGGCACTACTCTAAATTTGTGTTATGAATTTTAATGTTCTTACCACATTCTGCAGAGAGAGAGAGAGAGAGAGAGAGAGAGAGAGAGAAAGATAGACAGAAAGAGCTCTCATCCATTGGTTCGCTCCGCAAACGCTTGGAACTGCTGTAGACTGGACCAGGGCAAAGCTGGGAGCTGGGAATACAATCCAGCTCTCCCATATGTGGCAGGAGCCCCGCTGCCTAGGCCATTGGCACTTCCTCCCAGGGTCTGCACTGGCAGGAAGCTGGAGTTGGGAGCCAGAGCTAGGCACCAAACGTGGACATTCTAATGTAAGATGTAGGCATCTTAACTGCTAGGTTAAAGCCTGCTCCCTTAGCATTTTCTTTGATATATTACTATCCCCATTATATAGATGATGAATCCAAAGTGGAGACTGTGTAATTTACCTGTTACAGTTGCTATTGTTGCAAAATAAACCACCCCAAAACTCAACAACTGTTGATTTTGTTCATGGACTCTTTGAGTCATGAATTTGGAGAGTGCCCAGCAGAGACAGCTTGTCCCTGTTCTAAAATATTTACAACTTGTACTGGGACTGACTAGCTGGGGACTGGAATCATCTTCAGATTTTCCACTCACAAGTCTTGCAGTTGTTGGTTGCTTTTGGCTGTG
Source organism: Oryctolagus cuniculus (assembly GCF_964237555.1). Lineage (NCBI taxonomy): Eukaryota > Metazoa > Chordata > Mammalia > Lagomorpha > Leporidae > Oryctolagus > Oryctolagus cuniculus. The sequence goes on along the minus strand of NC_091439.1, from coordinate 8,821,429 downwards.
ATCTCATCAACTGGAACACCTGCAAATGCCCTCTGCAGGTGATCTGGATTGCCTCATAGCTAGTTGGTCCAAAGGCTGTCAAATTTTTACCATGGCAGCTCTGGAAGATAAAGGGGGAGTTGGGGATTATTGAGTTAGTAAGGGAAAAGCTTAATGTTCTGTGACCTAACACTGTAAGTCATATAATGTTATTTTTATTGCATTCTGTTCATTATAAACAAGCCAAAACCTACCAAAATTCAGAGGCAAGGTTCTAGTCGATAAGGGATTTATATGGCCCTCTTTGGAAACATACATCCCCCAAGGTGATGGGACTAGCAGGTGGAATGCAGGACACAGAGTTTGTGCTCATTTCTCCTTTATGAAATCTCTTACCATCATAAGTACATTTTACATACGCAGGTCTGGACGTCCGGGGTGTCATGCACTCTACTTCTCACGATGTTTTACTGTTTTTCAAATGAATCCCCAACTCGAATTTTGTCTTCTGCCCTCTCTTGGAATGGTCTGCTCTATTCTATAGACCTTCTATGTCTTTCAGTATCTTGGTTTCTTCTGATTTTCTTGGAGCATTAATGTTTAAGAACTTCCACATAGTATAGAATTTCTCTTTCTTTTTTAAATTTTATTTATTTGACAGGTAGAGTTACAGGCAGTGAGAGAGAGAGACAGAGAGAAAGGTCTTCCTTCTGTTGGTTCACTCCCCAAATGGCCGCCACGGCCGGCGCTGCGCTGATCCGAAGCCAGGAGCCAGGTGCTTCCTCCTGGTCTCCCATGTGGGTGCAGGGCCCCAAGCACCTGGGCCATCCTCCACTGCCTTACCAGGCCAGAGCAGAAAGCTGGACTGGAAGAGGAGCAACTGGGACTAGAACTGGTGCTGATGCCGGTGCCACAGGCAGAGAATTAACCAAGTGAGCCATGCCGCCGGCCTCGGTATAGAATTTCTTAGTATGTAAAAAAAAAAAAGTGAATCTCACAACAATAAAATGAGTTACATTTTGATTTTTGCATGAGAAAAACATTTTTTTTGAAATTTGAATGAATTACACTTATGTGTTCTTTTGCTGTTGAGAAATGTAACTTTTATTTTTGTTATTTCTTTCCTGGAAAATTTTAGGAATGATAAATTTGTTCCTGGTGTTCTTTTTTACTTTCATTTTATTTGAAAGTTACGGAAATAGAGGGAGAGAGAGAAAGAGCAAAAGAGAGATCAATCTTTTATCAGCTGGTTTACTCCCCAAGTGTCTGTAACAGCTACAGCTGGGCCAGGCCGAAGCCAGGAGCCCGGAGCTCAGTCTAGGTCTCCCACACGGTAGCTGCGACTAAAGTGAGTTGAGTCATCATCTCAGGATGCACTTTCACAGTAAGCTGGAATGGAAGCAGAGGTGGGACCCAAACCCAGGCTTTCTGATATGCCATGTGGGTGTCCGAAGTGTGAGTTAACCACTGCGCCACTTTCCACTGCCTCCTGCCCATTTCTGTTGTTAGAAAATTTACAGCCTGCTTTGCAAAGCTATAATTTCCTTTTTTGGTCTGGAAATTTCGTCTTTTTTCAATGAGTGATTCATGTCCTTCTGTTCTGTTCTGGAAAACTATATTCAGTTGTGTTTTTCAGGATTTTCTAATTTCATGTTCAATGCTTTCTAGAATTTCCTTTATTTAGAAATTGAATGCCATTAATTCATCTTTCAGCTACTTTTTCCCACTCATATTCTGTCACTTTCCTTTTTTGTTTTATTTATGAAAGATTTCATAAAATCTCTTGGTTGGCTAACTTTTGTGTTTATTTCTACTTTCTCCTGTCACCATTTACTTTTTTGAGTAATACAAATATTCATAACGCTATGAAGTCATTAATTGGCATTTTAGATCTTTTTAAAATTTTATCTCTTTATCTTTTACTTTTTTTAAATTTTTAAAACTTTCTCTTCAGGTTGGAGTATTCCTTAAATATTTAGAATTGATCTCCTTTGCTCAGAAGTGAAGCACTAAAATGCTGATTGGAAACAATTTGGACACAGTAGGGGGGACAATTGATGGGACTTGTTTATGGAGGGATTTATCTGTTGTGTTTTAGATACTTTGAAAGCATTTTTATATAGGAAACCCCAACTGAGAGTAAAATGCTCCAATCTTTAAATGGGATAATAGATGTTGGTTGTGTGTATGTATGTGTGTGCAGTAAGAATTTATCATCGAGACACTGAGAATTCCAGCAAAAAATTACCACTATTTTAAAATTTATATTTATTTATTTCAAATAAATGTGTATTATTTTCACAGGCATAATAATTAAAATAACTATAATTTTTGCAATTAAATTTTATTTGAAGGTATCAACAATTAAACATGTCTGATTTTTAATTTATGAAAATTTTATACATATGATTCATTGCTTTCTGATTTTTTAGCTAGGAGAGACAGAGAGCGATGCTGTGATTTGGATGTTGAATGTCTCCTCAAGGCTCATGTGTTACAGGCTTGATCTTCTAGGGAGCCATGGAAATGTTAAGAGGTAGGGTCTGTTGGGAGGTGCTGAGGGCACTGAGCATGTGCCTTCAGAAGGGAATTCTTGAATGAGAGTTGTTAAAAAGCCTGAGGTTGGGCCCACTCACTCTCTCTGCCTTCCTGTTGGCCATGTGCTCCCTCCTCTGCACAGGCTCTACCATCTACCATGGGGCCTATGCCAGAGCCTGCAAGGAACTCTTTGTTCTTTCAACCTCCTGTACTGTGAGTGGTAAACTTCTCTTTCCTTCATAAGGAGCTTGTCTCAGGTATTTCATTATGGTAATGACAAGTTGGCAAATACAAGGTGAGATTTGTTTCTAATACATAATTTGATCCCAAATTCATAAAGTAATATAACTTCATGACTCAAATCTAGATATTTATCAAGTTATCAATATTTAAATTATAATAGTTCTGTTTTGTTTCATAAATCAAGATATCAGTGAGTTACATTTATGACTAAGAGCATTCAATTAAAATATTCTTTCTTAACAACTAGAAAAGTATGCCGGTGCTGCGGCTCACTAGGCTAATCCTCTGCCTGTGGCGCCAGCACACCGGGTTCTAGTCCTGGTCGGGGCGCCGGATTCTGTCCTGGTTGCTCCTCTTCCAGTCCAGCTCTCTGCTGTGGCCCAGGAAGGCATTGGAGGATGGCTCAAATGCTTGGGCTCCTGGCTTCATATCTGAGCAGCACATCGGCCGTAGCTGCCATTTGGGGGGTGAACCAACCGAAGGAAGACCTTTCTCTCTGTCTCTCTCCCTCTCACTGTCTAACTCTGCCTGCCACAAAAAAAAAAAAAAAAAAAAAAAAAAAAAAAAATCAGAAAAGTATAAACAATTAGAAAATTGAGCAGTAATAAAAAATAGATTGATGTTCAAAAGTTTGCATTATGAAAAACAAATATTTTTATTGCAGCTATGATCTTGATTGATCGTGTGAAGGGAAGTCTTCCCTTTATTACATTAACAAGAGCCCAACTGGGAAAAAAATGTGTCGTCATTGTTGTTTCCTCTAATCATTGCTGACTGATTGTCAATGTGATGTCTAACACTGGCTTAAAGTTACGAAGGTCTGGTTTCTATCACTGGACAGATTTTGACCTATATTAAAGAAATGTACTACACAAGACCAGAATAAGTGTACAGCATATGGTGAGCCCCAGGGATTGCTAGGCTTGTGGGTTAGGGCTTGTCATTCTCTTGCCTATCACAGAAATGTTCAATGGCTTTGACACATGGGAATTCAGGAGTTTAGCAGATGCAGAAGGAATTCTTTGAGCCATTTCAGATGTCAGAAGAATGATTTGGGTAAAATTTTGGGTTTATAAAAAAAGAAAAATGCAAGAAAAATGCCTGCAGCAAGTAACCAGAGCATAAACTTAAATAACCCGTCTACAGGTAATGAGTAAAGTAAAAGTGGGCTTTACCAGGGCTGACAGGATAGCCTGGAACATTAGCCTACGAATACCTGAAGGGAGAAAAGAAAACAAAATGAAAATGCACAGGTACGAATAATTGGCATGGATATATGAGGTAGAGAGAGGAGTACTTTAAGCCAGAACCTCCTCCACCAGGCTTTCTCCTCAGGGTTGAGGTGATTCTGTTCATGCCCTCAGATATAAAATTGCCCTTGGTGGTCTGACAATGCTTGCAAATCCAATATTTTCCTGAGTCTTAGAGTGAGTGAAAATTAACTAAAAATTCATAAGCAAGCCTTTGAGCATTTATCACATCATCAGGCAAAAGAAAGAGCAGAATGCAGTTCTAATTATCAGTTGAGTATATGATGGATTCAGGAAGGGTAACAGAGTGAAGTCTGCCTTATTTATCAGATTCCATTTTGTATGAATTGATGTACTATTGAATTTTATCTTTTTTTGTGAGGTACAAAAACCATTTGAAACTAAAACACAGTTTTAGGAATTTTTTCAACGTGGGATGCAAAATCACTTTAAAAAAATTCCAAAGAAGCATAAATTTGATAGGAAGAAAGAATAATCATTTGGTGAAAATTCTGAAGTATTAAAAGAGTGAGTATTGGTGGATTTTGGGAGATTTGCTTTCCCAACTTTGAATGAACCTACTTTTCATCGGTTTCCATGTGACAATATTTGCTTCATTTGGAAAGACAAATTTGGCAAATTCTTTCTGTTGTTTCTTGAACATCTTGTGTAAGGCATTAAAAGTTATGTTCTGTTGGGAAAATATTTCTAATTTATAAGAGAAGAAAATGGAAATAATAATTTCTTATTTTTCTTCTTTGTACAAAAATCATTCATGATAATGACCTATTAATATTTTTAAAATAGAAGAAAACTGTTACTAAAGTCATCAAGAAAATAAGTTATACTTAGATGTACTTCTATCTATGTTATAGAACAGGAGTGAGGGAGTCAAACTTCCGTCCCACTTGGAAGAAGTGTTGCCGAGTCTTCAGGGGAACGTGGCCATGCACAAAGCTCTCTTCTCTTGCAGCTCCTTCATGATAAGAATAAATTATCTGCTAGAAATTTTGAAATTTAAGAAGTCTTGTTAGGAAAAAAAAACTGAGAAATGAGTGCAGCATGTTATTATTTCATGATATACTATGTGAAATTAAATAGAAGCTTAGAAAAAAAAACTTCATATTTGATTGATTTCTATGTCCTTGAATTCTCAATATGAGTTTTATTGCTCCAAGGAGATTCAGGTATTTAATTAGAGCTTGATAAACAGGAGAACATTTTCTTGATGTTGGCAAATTATTTTATTTTTATTCTTTTAAAAGATTTATTTTATTTATTTATCTGAAAGACAGAGTTACAGAGAGAGATAGAGATAGAGAGAGAGGTCTTCCATTCACTCGTTCACTCCCCAGTTCACTACCCAGATGGCCGCATCAGCTGGAGTTGAGCTGATCCGAAGCCAGGAGCCAGGAGCATCTTCTGGGTCTCCCACGTGGGTGCAGGATCCCAAGCACTTGGGCCATCTTCTACTGCTTTCCCAGGCCATAACAGAGAGCTGGATTGGAAGAGGAGCAGCTGGGACTAGAACCAGCACCCATATGGGATGCAGCCCCTTCCTGAACTGTCTCCTGGGATTCCCATGGCGCTATACTTGACTGCTTTCAGGTTCCTCTCAAGAAGTTTCCACCACATTACAAATGCCTTCTATCCCAACCCTTGGCATCCTCTTTATTCCCTTACCTTACAGTCTTTTCCTTAAGCATGTATAATAGATTGTTTTTGTTTTATTGTAAACTCAGTCTTAAAAATTTGCAAGAACAAGGTCACTGTTTTATTCCACATTTCAGCAGAGCTTAGAATAGTTCCTGGTCCATATTATAAACTCAACAGATGATTGTTGAGTGAATGAATGACTGCGTAAATGAGGAAGCCTCTTTTATTGAGGGAAACATAGAAATGAGTATTCACAATACTACCATTTAAATTGTCTGATTATATATTTTTTCTTTTACTTTTAAAATTTTTCTCTGAATACCTGAAGAAACGAGATGAAATCAAAGTAAGCAAATGGATATCTGAAGAAACGAGATAAAATCAAAGTAAGCAAATCAATCAAAAACAAGTTGTCAATGCATTTTGAGGTTTGTGACAAGTTCAGACATACATATTTTGCAGGATGTGGTTCAATTAACCGCAATGATTCATATCAAAACTGCCAAGCAATGTCACAAGCTGATTGACTATTTGAACAGTACTTGACAGAAGCAGGCAGAAAATTGTTTCTAAGAGCTAGGTTTTTTTTTCCCCCAAGGTCATTTATTTGTTTTGCATGAATTTGGATATCCTGAAATGCATAATCAGAAACTTCCAAGTGTTTTTAAAAACTTAATTGTAGAGATAGAAAGATTTCTCAAAATGCTGGAGAAGCTCCTAAGAAAATGCATTCTTTGGAAGAGTATTAATTAGGGGCAAAGCACAGTGTAGAGCATTTGACTCTACGCTGAATATTAATTTGCCTAATTTTTCTGCCAGGCATCTAGTGATGACTTGGTTGACAATGCCAACTTTTAACTGTGCAGCTACTCATCACCTTTTGTTCTCCGTTCTGGTGAATATGCCAATGAAGGAAATCCTGCTGAGCTACTCAGTCTATACAGAACACTTCACTTTCTCAAGTCTTGGGGTCAAAATTTCCTGACTCAAGTGGGCCACACAACAAAATTGAATAGAGTAGGCCTGTGGTGTTCTGTAAATCCTAGTTATGATTTATAGGGAATTAAAATAAATTATTTTAGACCATTAGGGGAAAGGTCAACTTCCCAAAACCTTAAAAATGTCAACACTCAGAAGAGTTGGGCACAACTAATGTGTAAATTGAGGGCTTTTCAATGTTGAACTGAAATGATAAATTCTACCTTATTACTTTTGTGTACTGAGCACAAGTATTTAAGAAAAATCAGGCATAGCAGAAGGGGAAAAAATCTACTCTTGACTTGATATGGCTTTGAAGAATGAATTTCTTAGGAAGTATTATTAAGGAAGTTACAAATGTATGTGATGAACTAAAGTTAAATTTTCTAGATATTACAAATAAATAAAATATTCATTGGAAGCATGTGAATCTCATTTTTTAAAAAAATCACTATTTTTCCAATTTAATGAAATTTTTTGTTAACCAAAGTAATTTTCTTTTTTTTAGTTAATTTTTTAAATTTTTATTTAGTAGATATAAATTTCCAAAGTACAGTTTATGGATTACAATGGATTTTTCTCTCCCATAACTTCCCTCCCACCCACAACCCTCCCATCTCCCGCTCCCTCTCCCATTCCATTCACATCAAGATTCATTTTTGATTATCTTTATATACAGAAGATCAATTTAGTATATATTAAGTAAAGATTTCATCAGTTTGCCCCCACACAGAACACAAAGTGCCAAATACTGTTTGAGCACTAGTCATATCATTAATTCACATTGAACTACACATTAAGGACAGAGATCCTACATGGGGAGTATGTGCACAGTGACTCCTGTTGTTGACTTAACAAATTGACACTCTTGTTTAAGGCGTCAGCAATCTCCCCAGACTCTAGTCATGAGTTGCCAAGGCCATGAAAGCCCCCTGAGCTCGCCGACTTTGATCTTATTTTGACAAGGCCATAGTCAAAGTGCAAGTTTTCTCCTCCCTTCAGAGAAAGGTACTTCCTTTTTTGATGGCCTGTTCTTTCCACTGGGATCTCACTTGCAGGGATCTTTCATTTATTTTATTTTATTTTATTTTTTTTTTGCCAGAGTGTCTTGGCTTTTCATGCCTAAAATACTCTCATGGGCTCTTCAGCCACATTTGAATGCCTTAAGGGCTGATTCCAAGGCCAGATGCTGTTTAGGACAACTGCCATTCTATAAGTCTGCTTTGTATCCCACTTCCCATGTTGGATCGTTCTCTCCCTTTTTTATTCTATCAGTTACCAAAGTAATTTTCAAAAGTTAACTTTGGAAGAGCTTAAGGTAGAAATCTATCTCAGTTCATTACAAAATATAGGAACATACTTTATATGAAAGTCTCCCAATTTTTACCAATATTAATTTGTAATGCTTGTTTGCACTTTTCTCTGTGTTAATACAAGGGGCTTTCAAAAAATAAGTGTAAAATACTCATTGTTGTGGTGCTGCAGGTTAAGCAACCACTTGGGAGGCCCACATCCCACATCAGAGTGCCAGTTCAAGTTCCATCTGTCCACTTCCAAAATCCAGTTTCTTGCCAATGCACCTTGGAGGCCGCAGATGATGGCTCAAGTGCTTACACCTCTGACACCCATCTATGTGACCAGGATGGAGTCCCAGGCTCCAAGCTTTGACCTGGCCCAGCGCTGGATGTTGCTGGTATTTGGGGAATGAACCAGTGGATAGAAGATCTGTCTTTCTCACTGTTGCTCTGTCTTCTATGTATATAAAAATAAACAAATAAAATAAAAAAATGTGCAGGTTTCCGTCTTTCCCTGAATCTTTTGAAGTACCTGTGTGTGATAGTTTTATCAGTAAAGTGTGCCGTTTCAAAAATGCATGCAGACTGAAAACATCCTGGCAAGCAACTGCCTCATTTACAACCCACCTGTTTCTATTGAAGCAGAAATTAAATGTGTCTTTCAACATTAAAAATATGTTCTTCTTTTAAAAATATTTTATATATTTGAAAGGTAGAGTTATAGAAAGAGGTAGAGACAGAATGAAAGAGATCTTCCATCTGCTTGGTTCACTCTCCAAATGACTAAAACTACTGGGGTGAGGGCCAGGCCAAAGCCAGGAGCCAGGAGCTTCCTCTGGGTCTCCCACATGGGTGCAGAGGCCCAAACACTTGGAACAACTTCCACTGCCTGCTGCTTTCCCGGGTGTATTAGCAGGGGGCTGGATAGGAAGTGGAGCAGCTAGGACTCGAACCGGCACCCATTTGGGATGCCAAGTGCTGCAGGCTGGGGCTTTAACCCACTGCACCACAATGCAAGTTAGATGTTTTCTTTTTATAATTATAATTGCTTTCTGTTTAGATTTTACTCAAATTTTAAATAGCATTATAGAAAGTGTATATATTATCATAATACATATTTTATACATATTAAACTATTCTTCTAGCATCACTTGCTACTGAGAGTGAATGCATCGTATTTACAGTAAAATCCCTTATGGGGGGGTCCAGGCCACTCTGTGTTGGACATCCAGAAAATATCATCTTCCTCTTGTTCCTCTTTCTGGGATCCTCTTGTGACCTCAGTTCTCACGCTGTCATGTGCCACTCATGTGAGACACCATCTGCAGCTCTGGACTCCCCTGCTGTCACAGCCACAGCTTTTGCCAAGCCCCGGGGTTGAGAGCCCTGGGGCCCCAATTCCCATTTGCTCCTCACTCTTTTGCTACTGTCCCCAGGTCGACTCCCTCCAGGTGGAGGTCTCACGCTCAGAGTCCCTCCTTTTACTTTCCTTTGACTCTCAGATTCTTTTCCCACAACAGAGCTGTCATGAACAGTTTTTCCCTTTTTAATAACATTCATCTCCATTCTAGAGTATAACAGCCAACTTTGCATTACTGCAACAAAATTCCTGAGTCAGGTTACTGAGAAAAGAAAGAGAGGTTTGTGTCGCTCACAGCTACACAACAGCGTAGTGCAGGCTCTGTGGCACAGCCCAGCCCTTAGAGCTCTATCACGCCAAGGACTGGACGGGAGTGTACATAGGAGCAAGCAGTGATGGTACCTGGAGCCAGGAGCACAGAGCATGGGAAACACCAGGCTTGCTCCTTTTGTGACAACCCCCTTGGGAGAACTCGGGGTCCTGTGATTGCTATTTTAATCCCTTCAGAGGGTACCTCCCCAATGACTCAAGGACCTCCAACTTGGCCTCCCTCCCAGAGGTTCTACCAACTCCCAATAATAGCACTCTGTGGAACCAAACTTTCAATGAAAATGGACCCTTGGGTGACACATAAACCACATCCAAACCTAAGCACAGAGCACCCAGATTGAGAGCCAGAGGGCAAATGGTGCTGCAATGGCACGGGGACACTAAGGGACAGGCTGGAGAGGGTCCTGGTAGGGTTGGATAGGTGTAGTCTACCTTTGCCCATGAAACAAATTGCCCCAATGACACCTGCCTTGCATCTCAGATCAAACTGTCATATACTGTCAGTTTTCCCTCTCTCTCTGTCCCTTCTCACCTCTCCCCCTGCTTCCTTCCTTCTCTCCCTCCATCTTTCCTTTCTTCCTTCCAATATTTCCTAAGCATTTCTGTGCCAGGCATTATGCAAAACCTATCATAACCTTATTTTTTTTAAAAATTATTTTATTTGAAAGGCAGAGGAGTTACAGGGGGCTGGAGGGTGACAAAGAGAGAGAGAGAGAGATGGAGATCTTCCATTGCTGTTTCATTCCCATGATGGAATCAATGGCCAGTGCTGGGCCAGGCTGAAGCCAGGAGCCAGGAACTCCATCTGGGTCTCCCCCGTCCATGTCAGGGGCCCAGGTGTTTGGCCCATCTTTTGCTGCTTTCCCAGGCGTGTTATCAGGGAGCTGGACAAGAAGCGGAGCCGTGGGACTCGAAGCTGCTCACATAGGATGTGAGCATCTCATGCAGCGGCTTAACCTTATCAGAAACCTATTATCACAGAAACCCCAGCGTAAAGAGCTGCACCAGAATTTTAACAGAACCCACGTTCTTTTTCATGATTCTTTGCATCAAGAGCTCTAAACTCTTCCCAGATTCCAGATGTAGGAAGTTCCCCATTCTTTCAATAAACAATTTCAGGAGTTCCGGTGCCTGCTCCTTTTGCCACTCAAGTTCATCTTAGCAAAAGTTTCAACAGGTGAGGCAGGGAGTCTGCGCAGTGTCCAGGAAAGACCTCCAGGGGGCAGTATGGCCCAAGGCTGCCGCTAGAAAGACTGTGGCGCCGTGAGACCTCAGGATGATTTCGTGGATTTGGCTCCTCTCTAACTGGTTAAGGAACAGTTTCGAGGAAAAGGTTCTCTAAAGGAATGCAGAGCTTCTCACCTATCATTTCCTCTTTGCCCTGTTCCTTGTGACATGTGATCAAGACACAGTGTGCTGCTTAGGTTTGGGAGTGGAAGGGGAGAGTAGAGAACAATGGACTTGAGATTTGGGTTCTTGTTGTCAGTCTCCGTGGACGTCTGCAGGAGACTGAGAAGGGACTCCTGTGAGTGCGTGGCTGGCTTACTCCTGCTAGATTTTAGAGTGAGTTTAGAGTTTTGCCTGACTGGGTAATGTTCGTGAGTGTGTGCGTATTTTCCATGAAGGTGTCAGTGAGAGAGAGAGACCCTGGGAAAAAGGGATCTGGCCAGAGAGGACCCGGGATCCCGAGAGGAACCTGCCCGGTGCACTGCAGACGTCCAGTGCAGCAGAGACCTAATGCCCTGTGATCCACTCTGGACGCTCAAACACAGGGTTTTGCTGACTGTTACTGGAACGTGGGTTTTGCAGGTAACATGGTTGTGGTTGACCATGCATTGTCTTAAAACTCCTAAAAGGGTTTTAGAATGCATAACCCAGGGAAGTCCTTCAGCCTAGGGGTTTGGGTTCAATTCTCTGCTCTTGCTGATGTCAACTTACTGTCGATGCATACCCTGGGAAGCAGCAGGTGATGGCTCCCTGACACCCATATGGGAGACTTGGATTGCGTTCTTGGGTTCTGGCTTCAGCCTCAGTCTGGTCCCAGCTGTTTTGGGTATTTGGGGAATGAAGCCGCAGATAGGATCTCTCTCTCTCTCTTTATCTCTCTCTCTCTCTCTCCCTTGCCCCTTTCTCACTCTCTCTCACAAATACATTTAAAAAAAAATTAAAAAGAAACGCATGACCGTCGTGTGAGGTAATTTAAGGATAAGAGCTCCTTATAATACAGGGATTTTCATGCCATCAGTTCTTCTAAGGGTTATATTGGCATTTACTGAATAATATTTTTAAAATGTAAGAACAGGAAATGTGAGTTACTTTATCAAGTGATGTTCAAATCAATGAAACTATTTTCTCCTTTTACCTCAAGAGATATTATTTTGGGGGCCGGTGCCATGGCTCACTTAGTTAATCCTCTGCCTGTGGCGCCAGCATCCCATATGGGTGCCGGGTTCTAGTCCCGGTTGCTCCTCTTCCAGTCCAGCTTTCTGCTGTGGCCTGGGAGGACAATGGAGGATGACGCAGGTGCTAGGGCCCCTGCACCCGCATGGGAGACCAGGAAGAAGAACCTGGCTTCTGGCTTCTGGCTTCGGATCGGCGCAGTGCTGGCCATAGTGGCCATTTGGGGGGTGAACCAACGGAAAGAAGACCTTTCTCTCTGTCTGTCTCTCTCTCACTGTCTATAACTCTACCTGTCAAATAAATTAAAAAAAGAGATATTATTTTGGGTAATCACTAAATTCTGTGCCTTCTGGTTAGTGGGCATTGTGCATAAAAGGAAGACCTGAGGAATACCTGCATTTTTGTATTTGGGTGAACTTACTGATGCAGCCAAAGGCAAACAGTCTGAAACCAATGAAGCTTAACCTTCAGGTATCTCTGTTGCCCAGGTGCCTGTGACAATGCGGAGTTTCTGGGAGTTTAAAGATTTTTTTTTCTTGTGGCAAAGGTAAGCCAGAAGCATCTTTGCCTAAGAAATCCTGATACTTTCCTATAAAGGTCTCAGAAGAAAGGGAGTTACATTTCTAAGGCTACTAAAATTTATTGGGAGCTTTGAAAATCTCTCAAATAACTTGCTTTTGTGATTTGTGTATTTATAATTTGCATTCTTTTGCATAATGATGGCCTTTTGAATTGTCTAAGCTTAAGATCAACAAATTCAGTGCTGGCATTGTGGCACAGTGGGTAAAGCTGCCCACTTGTGAGGCCAGTGTCCCATATTGAAATGCTAATTTGAGTCTCATCAGGCTTCCAGTCCAGCTCCCTGCTAATGTGCCTGGGAAAGCAGTGGATGATGGCCCAAGTGCTTAGGCCCCTGGTAACTACACGTGGGAAACCCACATGAAGTTTTGGGATCTTAGCTTTGAACCAGCCAATCCCAGTGGTGATCATCTGGGGAGTGAAATAGCCACAGCCCTGGCCCCTAGGGCTTTTTAAATAGAAAAATATATAGTATATTAACACTATAACAATTGGGAAATTGTTCTTTCTAGGGGGTCATTTGATTATAAATATTTATTTCCTTCTTGTGTTTTAGACGAATTTATCTTTAGACCAATTAAAAGAGAATATGCAAACCAAAGAAAATCACAGATGGAAGCAAAAAATACAGAGAAGCGAATTAGGGAGGTAGGGAGAACCTGAGCAGCGTCCAGGTAAATCCACTGATGTGAAATTTTCTCTTTCTCGCTATCTCTTTTTTTAATATTTATTTATTTATTTATTTATTTATCTGAAAGGCAGAGTTACAGAGAGAGGGGGGGAGACACAGAGAGATCATTCATCTGCTGGTTCACCCCCCAAATGGCTGCAACGGCCTGCAGGCTGCAACCAGGAGCCCAGCACTCCATCCAGGTCTCCCAAGTGGGCAGTGGAGGCCCAAGCACTTGGGCCATCTTCTGCTGCCTTCCTAAGTACCTTAGCAGGAAGCTGCATTGGAAGCAAAGCAACCAGGACTTGAACTCAATATGGGATGCTGGTGTCCCAGGCTGCAGCTTACCCACTGCTCCAGAGCTCTAGTCTCATATGGGATAACTTTTGACTAAATAGGAATGATGTATTCTAGGCTTCAGAACTAAAGAGATTGCTCAGTGTGGCACTAGAAACAGGAAGGCTCAGGGCCTGTTGCCCTCTTTCAGTGACTGAAATCAGACGACCAACTGGAGCAAGAGCACCACGGAGGGAACTCAACCATCTTCTTATTTTGAACCAGGGGGAACACCTTGTGCAATGGAAATTAATTCTGTGGCATATTTTAACTTATTTGCCTAAAATGCATGTGCAAATGTCATAAAGATTGACGGAGCATATGATGAGATCATCTCAAATGGAATAGCAAATGAGAATGCTCAGAAAACTCACTGATTAGCAAAGAGTGACTTTCAAAGTGAATGCTGGAATTCTTAAAAATAGAACCGTGATGCTTAATTTATAGGTTACTTTTGAGAACAAAATTAAATGAAATAATGTTCGTTGATGCCCTTCACTAACTGTAAAGTACTGTAGAAATGCAAGGAATTTTTCCTGTTAATTTTTGAGTGCTAGTCTGAATTTTCCTTTATGTGCCCCTTCGAACTTAAACAGTATAAGATAGCTGTCCAAGAAGGTATTTATTTGAAAATACTTTAAAAACTTGGGAACTTTTTTATTGAGCTATGCCACTGAAAATTATGTTGATGGAAAATCTGATTTGATGTGTTTGCTTTACCCATGGCTGTCCACAAAAGGAGCTAATGCTTAAGGGTTGTGCAAATTAAGCCTGAAAGCTATATTTGCACTTGAGGTATAAAACAGTTTATGTTTTTCAAGTGATTTTTTTCTTTCCCTTTTAAAAACTCCTGTCAAAATAAGAGATGCAGGTTTATAAGTAAATCTGGTTTCCATTTTAAATTGCACGAATTTCCCGGTACATAAAAGTGAGTAATCTCTGTTTTGATTTTCACAACTTGAAAGAATGTTCAAAATTGTAAAAGATGGGCAACAACATGATATTTTATTTTATTTTTTTGACAGGCAGAGTGGACAGTGAGCGAGAGAGAGACAGAGAGAGAGAAAGGTCTTCCTTTTCTGTTGGTTCACCCTCCAATGGCTGCAGCGGCCGGTGCGCTATGGTCAGCACACCACGCTGATCTGAAGCCAGGAGCCAGGTGCTTCTCCTGGTCTCCCATGCGGGTGCAGGGCCTAAGGACTTGGGCCATCCTCCACTGCACTCCTGGGCCACAGCAGAGAGCTGAACAGGAAGAGGAGCGACCAGGACAGAATCCGATGCCCCGACCCGGACTAGAACCCGGGGTGCCGGCCCCAGAGGTGGAGGATTATCCTATTGAGCCGCAGTGCCGGCCAAGAACATGATATTTAAAAAAATAAATAATAAACCATCAGATATCCAAAGAAGCAAATATGCTCTAAGAATGAGCTTAATAGGGGCTGACACTGTAGCTAATAGGAATAAGCCATTGACTAGGACACTGGCATCACATATGGGCAACACTTCATGTCTTGGCTACTCCACTTCTGATCCAGCTCCCTACTAATGCACCTGGGAAAGCAGTAGGACATGACCTAAGTGCTTGGGCCCCTGCCATCTGTGTGGGGCACCTGGATAAAGGTCCTGGCTTTGCCTGGCCCAGATCTGGTCATTGCGGCCATGTGTAGAGTGAACCAGTGGATGGAAGCTATCTCTCTATATATTTATCTCTTCCTCTCTCTGTTACACTGATTTCCAAATAAATAAACAAAATTCTATTTTAGAAAGAGAATCGGCTTGATAATTTCAAAATTATTATTAGGAATCTTATTTATAGAGATGCTAATAATATGCCATAATGATAAGTTTTGATTTTAACCATTAGTTATTGGTCTGGGTAAGGTGTTACTTTTTAACATTTTATCAATTTTCCTTGTAGTTAATTTTGTCTAAAGCTTCATATTAAAATTTATAAAATGCAAGCATTAACTAAAATGCAGTGGTTTTCTTTGTGTTCAGAAACTAGGAAGTATTGGACACTGAAGTAATGCAATGCTAATAATTTCAAATTTGTTTTTAAGAATATTCTATATGTATTTATTTATTTATTTTTAAATTTTCAGTTATTTGAGAAGCGGGGTGCAGGGAGGCTCTCCCATCCACTAATTGACTTCTCAAATGCCTGTGATAGCTTTGATTGACTGGTAGGACATGGTAACTCAATCCAGGTCACTCACATGGGTGGGTAGAAACCCAATTATTTGGAGCTGGCACTATGGTGTAGTGGTTAAAATTGCCACCTACAGTGCCAGCAACCTATATGGGCACTGGTTTGAGTCCTGGCTGCTCCACTTCTGATCCAGCTCTCTGCTATGGCCTGGGAAAGCAGCAGAAGATGGCCCAAGTCCTTGGGCCTCTGCACCAGCATGGAAGACCAGGAAGAAGCTCCTGGCTCCTGGCTTCGGATTGTTGCAGCTCCAGCCATTGCAGTTAATTGGGGAGTGAACCAGTGGATGGAGACTTCCATCTGTCTCTGTCTCTCCATCTTTCTCTGAGTAACTCTTTCAAATAAATAAATAAATAAATAAATAAATCTTAAAAAAAAAAAAAAAAGGAGGATGGCCTGGGTGCTTGGGCCTCTACACCTGTGTGGGAGACCGGGAGGAGGCACCTGGCTCCTGGCTTCAGATCAACGCAGTGCCTGCCATGGGGGCCATTTGGGGAGTGAACCAACGGAGGGAAGACCTTTCTCTCTGTCTTTCTCTCTCACTGTCTATAACTCTACCTGTAAAATAAAAACAACAAAAAACAAAAAAACAAAAATCCTCCACAATTATTTGAGATATTGCCACTGTCTCCTAGGGTCTGCATTAGCAGGAAGTTGTAATAAGGAATTGAACCAGGACTCAAACCCAGGCACTCTGATGTGGGATGTGAGTGTCTCGACCTGTAGGCTATAACCTGTCCCCTATATTTTTTTAAAGTCTCTTTGGCATATAGTCCAGAAACTACTTCAACTCTCTGTATGAATGTAAACAAGGATTTAAGAAACTATTTTTGATTAAAAAAAGTGATGCAAAAATCATAAAACAGCATTCCTATCTTTGAGTTCAAGGCCATGTTGGGAAAGTCATTAAACAACGAACAAACTAATGAAAGGAAGGAAGGAAGGAAGGAAGGAAGGAAGGAAGGAAGGAAAGAAGGAAGGAAGGAAAAGAAAAGAAATAAGCCCCAAATCCAAAGTCACTAGAAGTCAGGATATATGATAAAGAACAAGGTAAGTAGTGCCACTTAATCCTATCTTTATGATCAGTTATGAACTTAAGCAGATCACTTTAACTAGTAAGATGGTATTGGTACCTGCCAACTTAATGGGAATTGGAGTCCCATGGCAAGTTTTTACCTTTACCCTTAATAATAATAGATAGAATTAAAAAGAAGAGAACGATCCAACATGGGAAGCTGGATACACAGCAGACTCATAGAATGACAAATGCCCTAAACAGCACTCTGGCCTCAGAATCAGCCCTTAAGGCATTCAAACCTGGCTAAAAAGCCCATGAGAGTATCTCGGGCATGGAAAGCCAAGACACTGTGGCAAAAATGACCTAAATGAAAGATCTCTGAGAGTGAGATCCCAGCAGAAAGAACGGGCCATCAATGAAGGAGGTACCCTTCTCTGAAGGGAGGAAAGAACTTCCACTTTGATTATGGCCTTGTCTAAATAAGGCCAGAGTTTGTAAACTCAAGAGGCTTCCATAGCCTTGGCAGCTCATGACAAGAGCCTCTATTGATCACTGACATCCTAAATAAGAGTGTCAATTGTTAAATCAACAACGGGAGTCACTGTACACTTGCTTCTCATGTAGGCCCTCTGTCCTTAGTGAATTGTACTATGAGAATTAATGGTAAAACTTGTCTTCAAACAGAACTTTATACTTTGTCTCTGTGGGTGCAAACTGTTGAAATCTTTATAGAGTTTATCTTCTGTATATAAAGATAATTAAAAATGAATCGTAATGAAGAATGGGATGGGAGAGGGAGTAGGAGATAGGATGGTTTGTGGGTGGGGAAATGGGGGGAAAAACCACTATAATCCAAAAGTTGTACTTTTGAAATTTATATTTATTAAATAAAAGTTTTCTATTAAAAATAGTAAGTAGTGCTGACAATTGTGAGAAATCAACACAGGCCAAGGAAGCCTAGGAGGCTCTTGGTTGAAGTTGTATTTGTGCTGGCTCCAAGAAGCCAGCCAAGTTTGCTTCAGCACAGAGAATAGGAAGAGCAAAAGTACTGCATGTGTAAAGCTCAAATGTCTAAAACTAGGAATTATTAATTATTTTCAAAATAGTTCAAAGACTTTTCATCACTTGAGCTTAGAGAAGCTATAGTGTAATACATAATTTGTGTCACACTTGAGTCCCAGTGCAAGGTGGGCTTAATTCCTGAAAAGAACTGTGGAATTCGCCTTTTGCTTCCAGAAAGATGGAATAGAAATAATTTTTCGATTCCTTTCATAAAGAATAACTAAACACCCTGACATTTATATCCAAGACATAGCAAGGCTCTGAAAGGCAGACACACTCAGGTCACTAGACAAGCTAGCGACCTAAGGTTCCAAGGATAAAAAGGGTTTTGAGATCCTTGTTTATTTTATTTTTAACTTTTAAAATTTTATTTGAACATTAAAGAAAGGGAGACAGAACACTTCTTCTGTTGGTTCACTTCCCAAATGCCTGCAACAAGACTGAACCAGGCTGAACTCAATCCAGGTCTCCCACATGGTTGGCAGAATTCCTTTTCTTTTCGGTCTCCAGTATCCCAGACTTGGAGCTACAGAAGCTGACAACCTAGAATCATTAACAGGCAGGCATAAAAAGAGAAATGACTAAATCTCCAAGATCCCATTCTCATTAACTAAAATGCCAAGAAAAGACAAGCCAGCAAAACAAAAACCCCATCTAGGTAGTAACAGCTCTACCCCACCCTACCATAACAGAAAAAAATATGCTCCCAGCCCTTCCATGGCTGCAATGCCAATGGGGAGCTAAGACCTCCAGCAGGCTGATGGAACTGACGAGGTCAGATAGCTGAGTATGAAGCTGGTGCTTCCATTGTCACCTGAGTTAAGGAGCCCACTTCACGGTTGTCAGCAGTGTCAGTAGTTCTGGTGTGAGTAGAATTGGCAGAGAGCAGTAAGGAGCAATGCCAAGCACTGTTATGCATCCCAGTCAGTGCACTACCAGTGGAAGCCCTGTGGGGAGCTGGAACTCCTGACCTGCACGGCACTAGAGCCCTGCCCCTTAAGAGCCAAGAGAGGCTGAGCTAAGAGCATAGACCCCTAGGCATTTATGACAACCTGGGTTCACCCCAAGACTATACACAGATATTTACAGCAGCTTTATGTTGGCTGCTATGTGTTGCAGCTAATAACTGGAAACAGTCCAGCTGTCCCTCTAGGGGTGAAAGGTTCAACAGTGATGCTTTCATATCCTGGAAAACTACTCAGTAATAAGAACAAGAGAACAATTGACACACGCACCAAACTAGATAAATCTTCAGAGATTCATGGTAAATGAAAAAAAAAAAAAAAGAAAACATTTTTAACAGCTGTATCCTGTAATTTTATTTACACCTCACCCTTGAAATGACAGAACTATAGAAATGAAGACAAATTAGTGGTTGCAAAGTGTTAAGGAGAGGGTGGAATGAAAAGCAAAGTATGTGGTTGCTAATATGCAGCACGAGGGTCCTTGTGACAAAGTGTTAAGCTTTTTGTATCATCCCCAAAACACTGTTTGTGCTCTTGCAGGATTTTCTTTTCGCATTTATGTAGTTTTCCCATCCATGGGCACTGGCACATGGTCTCTCTTTGTATTATGTCTTCCTGTTGCATGTGAATTTATAATTATCTTAAAATTAAAATTTGAATTTAAAAGCTGTGGGGCTAATTGGATGTTCGTTTTGTTTTTTCACAAAGGACTGAGATAAGAACAGATTAGAAATAAGAACTTGGAAGACAACCAAATAGGAGACCAAAATTAAATTATCACACATTAGTCTCTTCCCTCTGAGGAAAATCAGCTCATCATAAGCACAAGTATTTGAATATTTATTTCATTAATTACAGAATTTCATAAGCCTAGTTGACTGATCTTAGTGATAAGCATGCAGAATGACCACATCCTGAGGTACTATTGTCCTTTTCCAAAAAGATCTCATTCTCTCCATTTTGCCATTCAGTTCTCAAAGAGCAGCTAAATGGAAATACTGATTATAACAGCAGAAATCCTATTTAGCTCTGGGCCTCTCATTCTTAGCAGTAGTAGTAGAAACTGAAAATAGACCATTTGAATGATTTTACCATGGCATCTTTTTTTTTAAACAATAGGAATTGTTTGTAAAGCATTTATGTTCAAATACCCCAAATTGAAAGACATCATAGTTTTCACTTTTAGCATTGTAGTGTATTGGAATTAATATTCAAATATACTTAATGTTTTGTTAATTATATGTACATTAAAGGATGAGATGAAAAATGATGGTGGAAGCATTTGTGATATTACTGATACATAGTGTATTTCAGAAATGCATATATGAGTATAATTTATACTTGAAAATGGAATAAGTTGGTCTACTGTTTGCCCCTATTTAGCAATATTCTTTATAGCATTATGTGTGGTGAACATAGAAGTGTGCAAAATGTCATTTGATACTTTAAAAACATCAGACTAAATATATGTCCAACTGACTATGAACTAAATACATGTTCAATTGACTACACGTAAGAACAATTACTCATGTATCTAGTTGGAAAGCTGGAAAACATGCTGAGTGAAATATACCAGTCCAAAAGGGACAAATATCATATGTTCTCCCTGACCGATGGCAACTAAACGAGCATCTAAAATGATACCCATTGAAGTGAAATGGACACTATGAGAGACAATGACATGATCAGCCCTTGTCTAGACCGTTGAGGAACAACTTACTATTTTATTCCTTTTAGTATTGTTGTTGTTGTTGTTGTTGCTCTGTTTGTTCTACATAAGACCACTGGTTGAACTCTGTAATCAATGTACAATCATTCTTAGGCATTTAAAATTAACAGAAAAGTGATCTCTGTTAAACATAGGAGTGGGAATAAGAGAGGGAGGAGATATATAGGTTGGCACATGCTCACTCGGACTTACCTTCAATGGTGGAACTAGAAATGTGCCAGGGGATTTCAGCTCAATCTTACCAAGGAGGCAGGTACCAGTGCCAGCGCACTTGGTAAAGTGATAAGTATAAATACACAACCGATCAAAAAGATAGGGTATGTGTCGATGAGATTTCACAAATAAGACCAGTGTAAGCAAATAATGAAGGATAAGATTAAAAGGGAGAGAATGATCCTGCGGGGGAAACAGGACACACAGCAGACTCAGAACGGCAGCACTCCTGCCTCAGAATCAACCCTTGGGACATTCGGATCTGGCTAAAAGGTCCATGAGAGTCTCACAGACATGGAAAGCCATGACACGGTGGCAAAAAACAATCTAAATGAAAGATCCTGGTGAACAAGACCCCAGCAGAAGGAACAGGCCATCAAGGAGAGAGGCGTCTTTCTCTGAAGGGAGGAAGGAACCTCCACTGTGATACAGCCTTGACTAAACAAGTTCAGAGTCGGTGAACTCAAAGGGCTTCCATAGCCTAGACAGCTCATAGCAAGAGTCTCGGGTGATTGCTGACGTCATAAATAAGAGTGCCAATTGTTAAATCAACAACGGGAGTCACTGGGTACAGGCTCCCCACGTAGGATCTCTGTCCTTAATGTGTTTTACTATGAAACTTAAAAACAACACTACTAGTCGAACAATCCCCTATACCTTGTGCAGTTGTGTGAGTGCAGCCTGTTGAAATCCTTGCTTAGTATATACTAAGTTGATCTTCAGTATATGAAAGTAATTGAAAATGAAACTCAATGAAGGGTGGGATGGGAGAGGGAGTGGGAGAGGGGAGGGCTGCAGGAGGGAGGGAGGTTGGGGGGGGAAGCCACAACAATACAAAAGTTGCACTTTGTAAATTCACATTTATTAAATAAAAAAACTATATAACAAACAAAAAAAGAACTTAGTACTTTACCCTTTAATACTCAAATAGTATTTTACACTTTGTGTTTCTGAATGGGTGCAATCTATTGAAATCTTTACTTAATATATGCTAAATTGATCTTCTGTATATAAAGATAATTGAAAATTAATCTTGATGTGAATGGAAGGGGAGAGGGAGTGGGAGAGGGGAGTGTTGTGGGTGGGAGGGAAGTTATGGGGGGGGAAGCTATTGTAATCCATAAGCTGTACTTTGGAAATTTATGTTCATTAAATAAAAGAAAAAAAAAGAACAATTACTCATGTATCTAGTTTTCAGTTCTAAATGCTAGCACTCAGTGCAACATTTAATATCAAATTAGGAGGTGAACTATTTCATCTTTGGAATTCAAAAGAAGCCCTTGGGCTGGAATTTTGTTGTAGTGGTTAGGACACAACTTGGCTCTGCTTCCAATTCCAACTTCCTGCTAATGTGCACCTTGGAGGCAACAGGTGAAAGCTCAAATGGTTGGGTCCTTGCCATCTACCTAAGAGCCCTGGGTTGAATTCCTAATTCCTGACTTTGGCCTGGTCCAGCCCCAGTTATTAGCATTTGGAAAGTGAATCAGCAGATGGGAGATCTATCTGATTTTTAATAAATCTATCTCTGTCTCTTTGCCTTTCAAATAAATTTTTTTTTAAAAATGGGAGGGGGATCCTTAAGGAATTCAAGTAGATAATACAGGAAAAATGCAATAAAATAAATCATCCATAGTCCTAATAATGTAAGAAAATTAAACTTTGGCATGCTTCCTTCTGCAGTCACTTTTCAAATGCAAATATTTTGCTTTGTTTTAAAAATATTCTTATGATTATACTCTTTTTAAAAAAGATTTATTTATTTATTTGAAAGTCAGAATTACTCATAGAGAGAAGGAAAGGCAGAGAGAGAGAGAGAGAGGTCTTCCATCTGCTGGTTCACTTCCTTGATGGCCAAAATGGCTGGAACTAGGCTGATCTGAAGCCAGGGGCCCAGAGTTTCTTCCAGTCTCCCATGCAATGCAGTGGTCCAAGGGCTTGGGCCATCTTCTACTGCCTTCCCAGGCCACAGCAGAGAGTTGGATCAGAAGTGGAGCAGGCGGGACTGGAACCGGCACCCATATGGAATGCAGGCACTGCAGGCTGGGGCTTTAACCTGCTGCGCCAGAGCTCTGACCCCACAAATAAATATGTTTTTAAGTTTTCTTAATTTTATTTTCTAACACCTATATATTGTTAAAGAAAAATGAAAATGGAGAGCGTAGTGTAGCTACACTACAATATCAATCACCCATAACCAATTAGCCAAAGCTTAAGTCATTTTGATTTCCTTGAAATGCTAGGTCTATTAATAAACAGAACATGGAACTGCATTCCTGTGAGCATGAATCAGTGAAATTAAACAAGCAGCTATAGACAATCAGCTAAGCTAACAAGAATGATAATGTATAACAGGCATCACGAAAAGGTCAAAATGCTTCCTCCTTAATGTTCTAGAAACTGTGTTGTAACTGCTGTGAGTAGGGCTTCTTGCTACCCTCAGTTTGACTTTTTCCAGTTTGTGAATGATTATTATTTTTGTATGCACAATGAATTTTTAAAAAAATGTTCTAATTTTATCTAATTTTGTGTTTGACACTATGTATTCATCGTACATAAGCAAGAAGTCTTTTCAGTCCTCAGTAATGCTTTTCACTCAACTCTATATTTGATGCAGTTTTGGGTTCACAGAGTAACTGAATGGTAACTATATCCAAACGCATAAGATATAGAGCCTCTCTCTCCGGTTAGAAACATTCCTCACCAGAGTGGTGCATTTGTGACAACTGAGGAACTGACACCTCATTATCACCTGGAGTCCACAGTAGGATTCAGTCTTGGTGTTGGAAATCCAATGGGTTTTTGACAAATGTGTAATGGCAGACACCCACCATCATAGCGTCATATAGAATAGAATAGATTCATAAAATCTGTGCTCTGCCTGTTCATTTCTCTTCACTCCTTAATCCCTGGTAACCACTGATCTTGTCACTGTCTTCATAGTTTCTCGTTTTTCAGAATGTCATATTTAGCGATATGCATTAAGTGTTTTCATGACTTGATAGCTCATTTCTTTTTAGCTCTGAATAATATTCTGTTGTCTGGATTATCACGATTCCTTTTTCCATTTACTTATTGAAGCTTTGGTAATTATGAATAAAAATACTATAAGCATCAATGTAGAAGTTTTTCTTGAATAGTCAGTCATTTTTAATGGTGTGGAAGTGTCAAAAACTTTAATAAAATTGATAAAAATCATAAGTGATATTTATCTAGTATGTTTACTCTCCCAGGTAACATTTGTCATGAACTGGATCTTTTACTTTTTTAGCCAAAGTCAACACGTTTAGGGACCTTTCAAGCCTCATTACTACAAAGTATTTTCTATTAAAAGAAAACCGATTGCCTTCCATGATTTTCTGCAAAAGCATAAAATGATTCCTTATGGAAGGAAGCCCTTCCTCTTGAACTGAACCTCAGTTTAGTCAAGAATCTATAAAAAATATTTAGCTCTCCTAGCTATCTTGTGGCTTCCAAAAAGAGGACAGAAAAATTAGAACTTGAAAGATACTTGGATGATACCCAGTCCCACTCATTTGCTTTGTAAATATGGGAACAAAGGCTTGGAAATTATAACGAATCCTTTACAACCACTCAACAAATTAGTGCATCTCAAACTGAAGCCCAGTTTCCCTGATCTCTTATCTCTTCCTATTGTACTGTATCTATTTATCTGTCTCAGACCAAGATATCCCATCTGTTTGTTCACTCCTCAATGTCTATAACAGCTGGAGCTGGGCCAGACTGAAGCCAAGAGCTAAGAAATCAATCTGGATCTCCCACATGAGTGGCAGGGAACTCAAATTCTTGAGCCATCCCCTGCTGCTTCCTGGGGTTCACATTAACAGGAAACTGGAATCAGGAGTGGACTCAAACTCAGGCACTCCAATTTGGCATGTGGGCCTTTCGAACAATACCTTAACAGTGGGGCCAAAGGCCTGCCCTATACTACATATCTTGAGATAGCTTTTGTTTTAAAATTACATTACTGCTTTCTGACGTTATGGTGGTGTTGACCTTAATTTCATTTACATTTAATGATTTCATCTTTCACATGATTCCTTGTGGGTAGAATTGCACACAATTACTGGTAGTACAGCCCAAATTCTGAAGCTCTGCTAACTTGAAATATTGAGTGAGTACGGGATGACCTTTGCTGATCAAACACTGAAACAGAAGATGGCTTCCAGACTGTGGTGAAAGATAGGTTGCTCAATGTATTCATGCATAGCTATGTGTGTGGAGTTCTGCCACTGTCTGTGAAACTCACAAACCATGGGGGCCATGGCGAATTCACATCAATGATTAACTCAAGCAAGCCTTCCCTCCATGCTTAGCTTTTTCACTTCCTTCTTTATTTTGCTTGCATAAAATTCATTGTTAAGGTTAAAATGTATTTCTTCTCCAGAAATCATGCCGTAAAAACAATGTAGATGCTTCACTCTTTAAAAATATGGAATCCCTTTCACTGAGATAAATTAATTAAAATAGGAATTACATCCACTCCAGTTGAAGATTTCTTTCTATATGAACTAATTTTATTTTCTTGTGGTCATATATTGGACTACTAAGCCAAAACAAATTCTCATAGAGCCATGTAATTCATCATAAAGGAAATAAAAGAAGCAAGTGTGAAAAATAGAATGCATCTAGTGCTACAAATGGAAAAGAAAAACCTAAGCAGTATATCTTCCTGTGTTTGCGTGGCCATAGCAACAATTCTCTGCATCTTTGACAAATATTTGGTTTTATTGACGTTGATGATCAAATATTTAATTCGGAAAACACATATACTTTGAAAATTAAATATTCTTCTGTCTATGTGTGTATCATATGTGTATACATTGGAGATGTTTACTGGAAAGTTGCCAGCATTTTACCATATGTTCTCAAAAATCACTTAGTGAAATGATCTTCTTACACTCCATCTGATAAATCACTTGGTGCTATTGTGGGCGCAACTATATAAAAATAACTGGCACTCCTCCTTCCTTCTCTTGCCAACACATAAATGCCCATAGAAACTCAATATTATCCTAGGATGAAGACCAACACATTTTCTCCAAGATTATTTGCACTACTTATAAGGCCAAAATTTATTTTTTTGATAAATATCCTTGGTTATTTTTAGTGATCAACAGGCTCATTCTGTTCTCTACAGGAATTCTCTCTTCGGAACTCTGATATCTCTGATGAATTTCTCAGACGGGTACACTGGAATGGAGCAGTAACTCTTGTTCTCCCAAAGTGGAGTTCAATCACATCTGGAGCTCAGTGGAGAAGGGTCAATGATCCAAATGATCCTACAAATAGGTCTTTAATATTAGAGAATTTCCCCACAGAGCCATCACTAAAAACTAGATTATAGGAAGGCTTTGAGTGTAAGCTATTAATGCTTCCATTTCTGGCTTTTATCATCAATAATTATATATGCATAACTTCCATATGAATGAAGGGAAGAAAATTTGACCTAATAGTTAAGCTGCGGGTAGACAACTATGTCCCACATCAGAGTGCTTGGGTTCGAGTGCTGGCTCTGCTCCCAATTCCAGCCTTGTCATACTGGAGGACAGCGGATGTGTGTGTGTGTGCATGCTCATAGGTCTGTGCTATCCATATGAAGGGGCTGGATTGAGCTCTTGGTTCCTGGCTTCAGTCTCTGGTCAGTCCCTGCCATTATAGACATTTGAGGAGTGAACCAGTAGATAGGAGTTCTCAGTCTATCTTGCTGTCTCTTTCTGCCTCACAAGTAAATTAATTTAAAATTATTAATGAAGGTGTATACTTTCTAAAAGGGCCACAAAATGATGTATCTTGTCCATTGGGTGGCTGTTTCCAAGACTATGCTCTTTCAATCACTAAGGCTGTTTAGAGTCTTCAAAACTCTTGTAGACTTTAATTAACTTGGGAATAAAAACACCAAAGTGAACAATAAAATATCTATCTTTTTTCATTTGAGTATTTATTGTACAGTTACTTTTATATAATTATTGTTTTGGGCACTGGAGATCAAATGTAAATATTTTAAAAAGACATGTTCCGTGTCCTCCAGGAGGTTACAATCTGATAAAATCCAGAGACTACCACCCTAGAGAGTTAGCTCAGAAGCCTGCTTTGGTAGCTTCTGAAATTGTGTTACCGGAAATTGGATATACTTTGGATTTGTCAAGCTTAGTTGAAAGAGATAGTCTGGAACCGGAAGAGTAATGAGGTTTGAATGCAGTGAATCTACAAGAGTCCTTCAAAAAGTCCATGGAAAATGGAATTAAAAGACATGCTTATTTTGAAGGAAAATAAATTTGAAATCCATGCACAGTTGTTGCATACATATCCATTTTACATGAACTTTTTCAAGACTTCTCATATTTTATTTTTCCAAATTCCAGCCCTACCTATATTCTCCCTATAACATTATTGGACTACAGTTGGTCAAAAGACAACAGAAGCCAGAGAATAGAAGTGTACATTTTTAAAATCCTGTATGTATACACTGCTGAAGACACATTGTGAGATGATATAATCTCATCTGTAAAACTATTTCCTTCAGAAAAACATCATTAAAGGTCTTAGACAAGAGGAAAACTTCAAGATTTAAAAATTTGATGACCTCTGATAATTTTATTTATTGTGTTTGAAAGCTGCTATAATTGTCCTACATGTGTCCCAAAATTGGGGAATTCAAGGACTTAAGTTTGACAACTATCAAAGCAGACAGATGTGTGAATTCTATTCACACAATATATCCTCTGGGTCATGGTCACCTCAAGAACTTGGTGTGTGTGTGATTCTTCCCTTCTCACACCTGCCCTGTCCACCTCTTCTTGTAGCTATCAATCTCCCTTAATATTATTGTTTAGATAAAATGAGCTACTTTGAAACTCCTATATTGATATTTATTGCTATTTCTAGTGAAAAAGGGGCAAAGGACCCTGGGCATGATGTTATCTCTGCTTGGGTTGACATTGATGAATGATGAAAACAGTCTGCTACTGAGCAGAAATCAACATGTGAATATGCTGAAATCATGGTGCCTGCCATTACCAGGCAGGAAATGAATAAACTTCAAGACAGGCTTGGCGACTTTGTTTAAAATGAAGTGGGAGCTGTGGCCAAGAAGAGGAAGGGAAGAAGGAAAGACGGGCAATGTTTAAAAAAGACCAGCAAGTGTTTCAGGGAGAACATGTGTTTACTCAAGGTTATAATCAGTTTTAAGCTTGGATTCTACGGGGAAAAATTCTCTTTTCTCCAAATGGATGATGAATAATCCTAATTCATCTTTTTTAGCAACTTAAGGTCTTGACAAGCTTGTGACCTGGAGTCTCCAACTATTGGGCTTTAGGGAATACAAGACCCTTTGACACTATAAACAAAATATGTGTGTGTGAGTGTGCATTTTAGGTTTCTATAAACTTAAAAGGTTTATAGCTTTCATAAACTTCTTATGAGATACTCTGACTTCCAAAGCATAAAAATATAGATGCTGATAAAATGCCATTTTCAGAAAACACAGACATAAAACAAAGGATTCAATACAGATCAAGAGTGGTGCCATGTTACCCAAATAGATGCTTCCAGAATATGATTTTCACAGAAACAATTGGATAAAGAAAAATTGTCTTTAAATACCACCCTTTGTACTAAATGTAAATAATTCCTTGGACTCCATATTAAGAGCTCCCAAACTGTACCTATTTACTTTGGAGTCAGAGGCAGGAGGGGCAGGCATTGTTGTCCAGAGGATTGGGATAATGCTTGGGACAGCCAAATCCCAGTTCAGAGTGCCTGGTCTGACTTCAGGATACTCTACTTCTGTTCCACCTTCCTGCTGGTGCCCTCCTGAGAAGCAGCAGGTGATGAGTCATCTGGTTGGATTCCTGCCACCCACAGGGGAGATTCAG
Source organism: Oryctolagus cuniculus (assembly GCF_964237555.1). Lineage (NCBI taxonomy): Eukaryota > Metazoa > Chordata > Mammalia > Lagomorpha > Leporidae > Oryctolagus > Oryctolagus cuniculus. The sequence goes on along the minus strand of NC_091439.1, from coordinate 8,792,727 downwards.
ACAGAATTCAAGGATACTGAGTTCAGCCTGGTCCAGCCCTGGCTATTGTGGGTATTAGGGAGTGAGCCAGAAGATGGGAAAATCTCTCTCTCTCTCTCTCTCTCTCTCTCTCTCTCTCTGGCTTTCAATTGAAAATAAAATAAAAAAACAGACCAGAGCTGTTTGGAATCTAGAAAATTAGAAGATAATGAGTCTGAGTCTTTTAGTCACACTATGGTTTTGTATTTTAAGCCACCGTTTGTCGTACATCTACTCTATGCCAATTACTGAACTAGATCCTGTATGTGCATCAATTTGCATGTTTCATTTTCATATATAACATGTTTAATAGACTTCCTACCATTGGTTTGTTTTACCAGAGACCCTAAGAACCAAGAACAAGTGAATAGTCAGTGACAGGCACTTCCACAGCCCAAACGAGAACACTGATACATGACAGACTGTGCAATGGTAAAACCAAATCTGCAGTAGCCAATCCCTCACCCCAAGCCCAGGCGAGAAAGCTGGACAGTTCAGTGATTTCAGGAGGAATCACTGTGGAGCAAGTTGCTGATGTGCCTTTTGCTTTCCCAACCCCAGCCCCAATCACGGCTCCACAGGTGGATGATAGTGGAGTGCTGCAGTGTCACTTGTACCAAGTAGCAGAGAAAGGCTTCAAGAGCATTGCAAGGAAGGTTTGGAATGTGCTCCTGATAGCCAGGGTGATCCAGCCTGTGGCTGTTCTTCCTAGGAGAAATCTCAGGTAGGAGAGTGTCTGGAGCAGGCAGATCAAGGGGAAGTGGTGTGGAGAGCCAGCTACACTTCCATTCATGGCAGAGCAAAAGTGGGCCTTTCCCATGGAGCAACTATCTATGGGCTTCACGGAGCAGAGGCAGGCTGGGTTATTCAGGCAAGGACTCTGTCCAGAGGACTGCCTGAAGCTCAATGGATCCCACAATTCAAAGAATCTCCAGATGTTCAGGTGCTGAGTTGGGAACCATAAATGTGCTGATGGAGGAGGGGCATTGCCTGCCATATCTGAATTGCATTTTTTCTTTCTGCACATCAGCAGGAAGCTGGAAGTAGAGCCAGGACTCAAATCCTGGCACTCTGATACAGGATGCCGGCCCTTGAAGCAGCAGCATAATCTCTGTGCCCAATGCCAGCACCCAGTCTTAGATTCTTAAGTTCCAGCTCTGAAATCAACAGTCTGCTTAGGATTCCTTCCCTGCCTAATGGCTACCAACACCATATTACAGCTGTGTCAGTCAGCTAAGACTTCTTTTTTTCTCATTTCTTTATTTTTCTTCTATGCTTTATCTTAGAAACTACCAAAGCAGTATCACATATGTGGAGAAGGAGGTAAAGCATAGGGGGAAAAAAAAGAGAAGCCAATGGAGCAGGTGTTTGGCCTGGTGGGTAAGATGCTGATTAGGGCGCTGGCATCCCCTGTCAGAGCACCTGAGTTCTGAGACTTCCCCCTGCAGCTTTCTGCCAATGGGAGGCAGCAGTGGTGGCTCAGCTGGGTTTCTGCTGACCCCTGGCTTCATCCCAGTGGATGGGAATTCTCTTTTCCTATCTGTCTCTTTCTGCCATTTAAATAAATAAATAAATAAATAAATACATTTTAAACAAAGAAGCCTTCTCCTTTGCAAGCTTCCTCTCCTGAAGCAGGGTTGAGTTGGTGGAGGGGAGGAAGGAACTGGATGAGAGTGGAAGTGCTGTGTTATTACGGTGGGTGAAATTCAGGTTGGACTCTCGTATTATGTAACTTAATATGACTGTGTAATGGGATTTAAGTGGGACCACCCTGATTTTCACCTAAAGCCCTTGTGTAGATGGTGCTAGTCACCCTTTTTCTGTTCTACAGTGATATGGATTTGATGATAAATTATATGCTTATTTAATCCAAGGATGATATGCAAATCCAAAGCACTCGGCTGCAGATTTCACACACCTAAGGAAAGAACAAGTAAATCTTCAGCGATGGGGGACTGGTGGTGGTGAGAAATCAATTTCTTATGCATAAAATAAATATAAGAAAGCATCGAATAAGAACAAAGAGGAAAAATGTTCATAGTATACTGTATGAAAATATTTATAGTTAACTTTATAATTATCTTCCTAGATCATAAATGCAGTATGCTTGAGAAATCTTTCTGTAGTCTTGATCCTGTCTCTAGGTAAATGTTATCTTTTTATTGTCACATAGAAATACCAAGATCTGGTGGAATCTCTGTGACTATTGTAATCAAGATTCTGGTGACCAAAAAGCATGAAATCACATAACTTATTTGAATAAGTTATTTCAGGCTGGATGCATATCTTATTACATAAGAAGACAAGAAAACCTAGAGAAAACTTTGCAAAAGAAATTCTTGCCCAGATAAAGTATGTTTAGAAAAAAAAACTCTGTCATTTCAGTTAAAAATATCTTGGCTTGTATATATATGGTTGCTGGAAATGACATTAAAATGACTAGTTTTAAATTAAAATATTCCTCTGATACGTTCATGGGAAATATATAAATATTTTACTTGCATGTTGCATAGTAAAAGTACAATTTGTTATAGAAACCACTCACTTCCATCAAAATAGACTAGGGAAACAGGTGTAGAATAGATTATATTCCATTTAAAACAGGGCTGTCTTTATTGTTTTTAAATAGGCTTATGTGAAACTACACCCGCTGGGAAAAAATGAAATAAAAATGAATCACATACCCAAAGGTCATTGATCTAAAAATATAGGTCCTGTGAAATGGGTAAACATATTCTATTTAGTGAAAGCCATCCAGTGAGGGGATTTGGGAATACTTCTAAACCATTTAAGCCTACCGGGATGTTAATTAATTTATCAGTAATGGAGAAGGCAGCCACTCTCTAGTGTCCTGGTCTCCAGGGGAAGCCTAGCAGATAAAAGATGAACCTGCTGAGCAGGGATGCAGATCAAGGGGCTTAACCTCTCCCCAGGAGGGGGAGCGAAGCATCTGTGCTCCACGGACGGGAAGGCTTGCGTTCTGACATAGAAACAAACCTTACAGGTTCTTGCGAAATACTGTGGATGGTGATGATGAGAGTGCAATGGGGCTAGTCTGGAAAGAAAACTGGCAGGTGAAAACAGAATAAGTGTTTCCTATCAGCAAGACATTAAACCCTGTTCTGAAAAGAGATGAAAGTAATCAGAGGTTTCTAAAGTAGATATTTTACAAGTATCTACTTCTGTTGATGGAGGGAAATAATGGGAATGTTCTAATTTATTTCTCAAACTTACTGTTTATCATTTTTAAACTGAGCATTTAACCAGAAGATAGCTCTCTTCTAGAAGTATAAGAATGTATATTTGATGTATCTTACAGAATTTTGAAGAGCTTGACTTAAGTAGTTACCTTCTTCCACTGAGAGCTACTAGGAGACATTTTTCCAAGTATGGAGAAAAAAAAAGAATAAAAAGATTTTTTTTGACAGGCAGAGTTAGTGAGAGAGAAAGAGAGAGAGAAAGGTCTTCCTTCCGTTGGTTCACCCCCCCAAAATGGCTGCCACAGCCGGCATGCTGTGCTGATCTGAAGCCAGGAGCCAGGTGCTTCCTCCTGGTCTCCCATGGGGTGCAGGGCCCAAGCACTTGGGCCATCCTCCACTGCCTTCCCCGGCCACAGCAGAGAGCTGGACTGGAAGAGGAGCAACTGGGACAGAACCGGCACCCCAACTGGAACTAGAACCCAAAGTGCCAGTGCCACAGGCGGAGGATTAGCCTAGTGAGCCCTGGTGCTGGCCCAATAATATTTTTCTTAAGCAAAAACAAAGATTTTTAACTGTCTTTTGATAGCACCACATATTGGTGATTAAGTCTACTTTTGTATGGTGTTATAACCATTGGCTGGGGCAGGGATATCTGTTCACCCTTAGTGCAGGCTATTTAGGAACACGTTCTCATTAGAGAATTAGCAACAACAAAAAAACCATTAAGTCAGGCTGACTTTTACTATCACCATATATTACTATCACCAATTATAAGCATTTACACTAATAAAATATTCTTTCTCACCAGAATGAACCACACCCCCTCCACTGAGTTTCTTGTGGCAGGAGTGCATACAAATACATGTGAAAATCTACACACACACACTCACACCTAAGGGCCCACATGCAAATCTCGTTATTGAGAAGGAGTTGATTAACATAGAAATTTGTGGAATAACTGTCTAAGGTTTAAGTATAATCTGGTTCAGGACTCAACACTAGCCGGCCAAAAAATCCTAACTAGGATATTATTTAACTTTCTAATAATACTTTTTTCTTTTTTGATAGGCAGAGTGGACAGTGAGAGAGAGAGAGAGAGAGAGAGACAAAGGTCTTCCTTCCATTGGTTTACCCCCCCCCCCAATGGCTGCTGTGGCCGGCCTGCTGCGGCCGGCGCACCTGGTCTCCCATGGGGTGCAGGGCCCAAGCACTTGGGCCATCCTCCACTGCACTCCCTGGCCATAGCAGAGAGCTGGCCTGGAAGAGGGGCAACTGGGACAGAATCCGGCGCCCTCACCGGGACTAGAACCCGGTGTGCCGGCGCCGCAAGGTGGAGAATTAGCCTAGTGAGCTGCGGCGCCGGCCTTTATTTTCAATTCTAAATGAAGTTTTCTCTACACAGACACATGGGATCTGTCAAACTGCTGATGCTACAAATAAGCTGTGATCTGTCATATTTGTTTATAAAGACACAAACGTAAACCACTATCATCCCAAGTGTGTGCAAGCCTGCCTGTGTGCCTGCATGTGTATTTGTGCTGTGCTCTACCTATTCAGCAAATAGCCTATATGCTCTGAATGCTAATGTTTATAGAACTGGAAGTAAATAGAGCTCAAGAATGTGTGTTTTCACATAGACTATCAGAAGATAACTTCTGAAATTATTACTCTGAAACATCTAATTGATAAATAACAACATCTGTTCTAACAAATATAAGCTAGAGCAAATTTATCTTTAATATTGAATTCTCTTTGGCTAAAAAAAATGGGTCTGAATTAATTCATTTTAGAATATGCCTGTGAAAAACTTTGAATGTATTAAGAGAAACATTGTCACATATAATCATCTCAGGATTGTGGTCTATCTGTATAAGCAGTCAATCAGAAAAAGGGATGCAGAAATGTAAGTCTTTCCACCACTTTGTTCAGTGCTCTGTGGGAATGCTATGGGAATGCGGGGGAGGCCACTTGTATCCAATTAAGCATTATGTGAATTAGCCTGTGCTAGGTAATGAGGGTAAGAATTTAAATAAGGGAGAAAGGAGAGCACATAGCTACTCAGATAGGGTGGTGCATCAATGTATGACACCATGATGGTACAAGGAGGCCTGATAGGAGTTGGGTATGGCTGAAACATAGGCTTCATAGACCACTGTAAAGTTAATGCTGAGTGACAGAAAGTAGACAGATGCAATGTAGTAAGAAAGAGAATTTAAATTTATTTTGTATTTAGGGGGAAATGATGCAGACACTGATCATTCTCAACCCAGATCTCTTATTTATTCTTAACTCATAGCTTGACTATATTTTAACCTTGCTTAGCAAAGGTAGTTATATGTCTGAATTGCCATGTATGGAAAGTAAACAATGATAGGTGCCTGTCCTGTGGGTGTTTCCTTCTAGCCTACTGGGATTGCGATCCTCTAACGAACCTCTGAAGATGCTAGTGGCTCTAACTGCCATTGCGTTATCAATGCTTGAATCATTGCTGCCTGATATACATGCTGGTTTGGATGATCCTAAATTGAATAAATTGAAGTATTTTAATCTGGTTGTATTGTAATCAGATTTATGCTTAGGAGCTATACATTTGGCAGGAATGGTAAGAATAAGTACCACTTTAGAGGCTATGACAGTGAACCAGATTTGAGATAGTGAGCTCTTAGACAATTGTTGTTGGGATAAATGGGAAATTCACAAACATAAGACCTTTACTAGGTGAATGTATAAGAGCTGGCAATTTATTGCATGTGGTAGATGAATGACAAGAAATCCAGAATGAGTCACAAGCCTATGCCTTGAGTAATTGGTTAGAAGCTACACAGGGAATGTAGACAAAGAGCATGGTTAAGGTAGAACTCTAAAAATGTTCAATATTGGAGTGGCTATTTAACGTCCTGGTTAGGACAGCTGTGTTCCTCTTCAATGTGTCTGGATTCAATTCATAACTCTGTCTCTTCACTCAAGCTTCCCATTATTGCAAGGTCCTATAAAGCAACAGTAATGGCTCAGTGGCTGAGTCCTGGATTGAGTTCCTGGCTCCTCTTTCCAGACCCACCCAAGCCCCAAACATTGTGGGCATCTGGGGAGTGAACCACAAAATGAGAGCTCTCTCACTCAAAAAAAAAAAAAAAAAAAAAAAAAAAAAAGGAAAAATTCTTTTATCTAAAAAGTTAAATATTTAGTATGTTGAATTTGATTTTATTATAAATCATTGAAGAAATAAGAAAGAGTAGTCTGATGATAATTCTATTTGGAGTACAGGCAAGAGGTTGGGGATATTGACAATTTTGCCATGTATGAAGCAATGAAAAACTGAGAATGGGCTGGCACAGGTCCTCAGCCTGGTGAGAGTAAATACCATCACAAATACATCCAGAGGAAAAGGAGTAACAGCAGAGAGAGAGAGAGAGAGAGAGAGAGAGAGAGGAGAAGAGTGGCCTGGAAGAGTGGGGGAAGCAAAATAGCATGGGAAGAAAGCTCAATAAAGAGAAAAAAAATCAAGGTCCAAAATTACAGAGACTGAAAACAGTTCATTAGATAATACATCCAGAAGCTTATCATTGACCTTACAATGAGTAGCTGGAAGGAAGATGATGACAGAACGGGTTGAGCAATGAATACATGGGAATGGATACCACAAGCACAGGTAACCCTTCTAGCAGGTATTGATGAGACATAACCACAGAAGGGTGTTGTATGAAGAAGGAAATTAATTTTGGGAAGGGTTGAGAATACCTTAGCATATTTATACTATGAAAAATAAGAGCATATTTAAAGTAATGGAGTGATAGATGAAACAAGAGGTGGTGGGGAAGAAACAAGAGGTGGTGGGTAGATTAAACTTGGGCATCAAGTTTAGAAAAGACAGGGAAGAAAGTAAGAGCCGACATTTATACAGACCATGGAGTAAGACAGTCAGGGATACCACTGTGAAGTTTACCTTTTTCTCTTTTGTGCCACAAAACATGAAATGACTTGCTGTGATTGTGTGTGTGTGTTGAGGGGTGGCAGGGAGGTGATGGGGTGATGGGTTCAGATATAAAGGTCACAGTTTAGAGAAGCGTTTGAAGGCAATAGGACAGCAAATGAACTGAGATATAAAGAAGTTTGCCAGGTTGCACCCAGGACCCAGTGGGCTTGGATACATGTCTTTGTAGGACACCAATTTCCACTTTTGTTTGATTTTCCCCAGCCTTTCAGGATGTGTGGAATATACCAGAGAACATCTGATAGGCTCAATCCAAGATTGAGTCTTGCAAGGCTTTTTAGATGATTGAACATGCACAGAAGAGGTAAGCAACGCTGAGTGAAATCTCTGCTAAAAAATATCTAAAATCTCATGCGTGGATGCAGCTCATGATTTTGCCACATTGACAGCTTTAGATTTATATTACACATATGGTGGAAGTAATGCATTAGTTCATAGTATGGAAATTCAGTACTAGAAAGTAAAAAATAAGACTGCTTTGATCACTGACTTTCAGTCCATGTAGCTTCATTTAAAATTAGAAAGGCTTATCTATGTATTTCACCATACTTGTTTAGTGGTCTTTAAGTGCTACCCTAAACTAACATTTATCTGCTTAACAGTTTCTCAATAAATGGCAGTTAATTCCATCTTGATGTGTTGGTTTGGCTTCTTATAAAAAGAGCCCAAGTAAGTTCTTGAACTTGAGATGGTGATAAGATGTTTTCACTTCTCAAATATTGTGGGTTGTATTTAGTCCACTTTGTTCATAGGCAAGGACCAAGTACCATAGGGAATACATATCTATCTGGAAATTTTTCTCTTGGCTTTCTTAAGTAACCTAGTGATCAGGGTACAAAATCACTTTATCTGACTTAAAATTTTGAGAGTGCAAAACTTTATTACCGAAAAGAACATGGTACTAAATTTAAACTGGAAAAGTACTTTACTATCAGAAAGAGATTCTATTTTGTTCCCTTCGCAATAATAGAGAGTGACATGTCTTTGCCACTAGCTGGCTTTGGAGTGTTGCTTCTCCTGCCAATAGCCAGAGGGCTGTGCGTTGATTCTAATGAATGGTGACACATATTGTTAATTATGTTGCCATAACGTCTCTTGACCCCCTATTTTGTGGTGGAGGATGGGGTTGAGATATTTTTTAGTACTTTGGCTATTTGCCAGTGTAAATATTGCATATTTACTGATTTATCTGAGAGTCAATTCACATTCAGGCAGTAGTTGCTTAGTGTTGTGTATTTGTAAGGATACAACCACACACATACACACACACACACACACAGGAGAGATTTAATAATTCATTGAAAATAGAATTAAAAGATAAGTGTTTTTGGTGCAAGAAAATCTTGAAATCCATGCATAGTTTTTTTCCACAATATGCATTTTCCATGAACTTTTTGAAGAGCCCTCATATGTAGGTAGGTATGCAAGTTTTAGGGCAAGGTTCCAAAATTAGCAAATTATTGCAGTGGTTATTAACCTTTATCGAAGACAGCTGTAATGCTAAGTAAGTTACATATAATAGAATTTAATCTTCAAAGCAAGCCTTCATATTTCAATTTGATTGCTGTGACAACTAAGATTCAGAGGCATTGTGACCCAGTCCAAAGGTCAGGTTAAACACATATTTAGTGATCCTTAAATGGTTCTCGAAAATCTTGTTAGATTGACTACAGCTAATAAAGCAAACAAAATATATTTCTATTTTCCAAGCTATGTGTATTTGTATTTCATAATCCATGATATCAAATAGCAAAGCTTTGTTAATACTTGCATGTACTCAGTTGTACCATTAAAGTTTCCTTAGGGGGACCAGCGCTGTGGTATAGCAGGTAAAGCTGCTGCCTGCAATGCTGGCATCCCTTATGGGTGCTAGTTCGATACCTGGCTGCTCCCCTTCTGATCCAGCTCTCAGCTGTGGCCTGGGAAAGCAGTAGAGAATGGTCCAAGTCCTTGGGCCCCTGCACCCACATGGGAGACCCGGAAGAAGCCCCTGGCTTCAGATGGGCGCAGCTTCGGCCCTTGTGGCCAACTAGGGAGTGAACCAGCAGAAGGAAGACCTCTCTCTCTCTCTCTCTCTCTCTCTCTGCCTCTCCTCTCTCTGTGTAACTCTTTCAAGTAAGTAAATAAATCTTTAAAAAAATAGTTGCCTTAGGAAAAATAATTTTAAGTTTAGATATAGTTATATTCTTCATTTTCCCATTATTTTAAGGATTAATTTATATTTAGCTTATATATCACTTAGCTTTGCCTTTAATTTACAAGACACATGCAGAAAGATTAGAAAATTCCACATGAAAATCAAAGTTCAACCACGATTGAATATGTCAGTCAATGTAACTTTTAGATTGGAGGCTATCAAAGGAGTTCTAAAGATTTTGAGGGAAAATTATAAAAAAGAGAGATTGATAAAAAATAATATTTAATATATGGACTTAATCAATAGAGGAATATTCCAAAGTAAATCTTATTTGCAACTCTATTGATATTAAGATTCAGAAACCAAGAAAAATAAGAGGCTATGTTGTTTACCCTCTGAGTTTAATGCAGAGGACATCACTGTCAGAAGCAGTGTTCTGCAAGAGAGAGAGAGAGAGAGAGAGAAACTACTTTGTTATATTAGCGCTAAGCTGGGTACTTTTTATTTTGATGGAATTTAATATTTTCAAAAACTGTGAAGAATGTATTATTGCTCTCCAATAAGGTGGGGAAATTGAGATTTGCTGAGATTTTAATCAAGCCCACACAGCAATGGTAGAATTTGACTTTAAGGTATATACTCTTGACCCCACATCCTGCCCCGTCCATGGATTATAGATAAAGGGGCATTTGGCAGTTAAAGTTTCTTATTATGTCTTCAGTACTCTTCATTGGCAATGTTATATCTTACTTAGCCATCACCCTTGTTACACTAAAGATGCTTGCACTGGTATTTATTAACCTGATGCAATTTCCCTTTCATATCTCCCATTCATGGGTTCACAAGGCAATTAGAAATTTTTTTTATTTATTTGAAAGAGAGAGGGAGGAAGGGAGGGAAGAAGGGAGGAAGAGAGAGAGAGAGAGAGAGAGAGAGAGGTGGAGTCAGAGACAGAGAGTTCCCATCCATGGATTCAATTTCCAAATACCCACAATGTGTAGGGCTGGATAAGGCTAAAGTTGAGAGCTGGAAACTTGATCCAGACTTCCCATGTGGATTGTAGGAGCCAAATTACTTGAGCTATCATCATTGCCCTCCATGGTGTGCATAAGCAGGAGGCTAGACTCTGGAGCTGGTATCAGTTATCAAACCCAGGTACTCCAGGGTAGTATGCAGATGCCCTAACTTCTAGGCCAAACACCTGACCCAGGAAGCAATTTTTAGGTGGTAACTTCACTTTCATTGTATAATTTCCTTATTAGGCAAAGAGTTCATGAATCATCTACAAGAGTAAGAATCAAATTGCCTTTACAAACTGTGTTTTAAAATTCAGAGATAGTGTACATAATTTTCCATTGCTTTGTCTCCTCCATGTTCAGAGAAAATATATTTTTTTACCTGCAAAAGTAAGAACCAACTTCTGAACCACCATGGCCACCACGAGGTCAAATCATTGTGTGAAGATTAATCCACACTGAGATTCCATTCCTAATATCCCTTCTTTCTAAGCTCAGTGTTTCTTACAAATAGGACTGAAAATAAGCTTGAAGCAGACATTCATTTTTCAGTTACAAATGAATTAAAGGTAAGGGATATTATGCTTGGTCAGAAAAAATAAGAACTAAAGCCTGGAAGTTCTGGGTCTCTTGGGTCCCTTGGGATCCAATGTTATTAATCATCAGCTTTCCACGCTGCAAGAAGATCTTGGGTGACAACATTCTTAATAGTGTTATTATAGGAGCTAAGCCTCCCTTAAAACTGGTTATTTAATTTCTTGTCCAAGGTAGAAAATAACGGTGTTTGTTGAAATCTTCCTCCTCTGCTGAAGTAAACTCTCTGAGGAAAATATAGTTCAAAATGACATTAGAGAGAATTTCTTTAAGGAGATTAATGATGTTTGGTACTGTTTATAGTCTCCAACTCTAAATAAATAATAAAGGATTGGTATCTTTTCTCCCACATATAAAATAGGAAGCAGTAAAGAAACATAATTGAGAAGAGAGATATGGCAGTCAAGAAATATAATGCCATCTATTGTATTTCAACTGATCTAACAGATAGAGGACATATTAGATTGGAAGCAAAGTAAGATTTATTAGAAATATCATTACTAAAACACAAAGACTGGGGCAGGTGCTCTGTCTTAGAAAGTTAAGCCTCTGCCTGCAATGCTGGCATCCCATATAGGCAGCAGTTTGAGTCCTAGCTGCTCTGATTCCAATCCAGCTCCCTGCTAATGGCCCGGGAAAGCAGTGGAAGATGGCCCAAGTGCTTGGGCTGCTGTACTTACAGAGGAGACCCGGAAGAAGCTCCTGGCTCCCGGCCCAGCTCCAGCTGTTGAGGTCATTTTGGGAGTTTTGAACCAGTGGAAGACCTGTCTCTCCTCTCTGCCAGGAACTCTGCCTCTCAAATAAATAAATAAATCTGGGAAAAAAACCCACATAGATAATTTTTAACTTAATCCTTATTCCTTTCACAGAGCTGAAACCAAACTAAGTTACTTGGCAGGGATAGGCAAAGAAATATAATGACAAACGGCTTCCAAACTCCGTTATGTGTTAAGTGTGTCAACGTGCCTGGGTCTTAGCATCCCTATGCCTCAGTTTCCTTACCTGTCAGGAAAGATAACACTTGTAATGTGTTTAGACTAGTTCTTGGTCCTGTAGGGGCTTGAGAAAGTAGATTTTTCTCTTCTAAATGCATAGCTGAGGCTCCTGTAACTGACAGATTAACAAGACAAAGCAAGCACATTCTTTTATGTGACATTGGAGCCTTCCTAAGGAAATGAAGCACTGAAGAAACAGGTAGACCTGAGTCTCTTGTATAGCAGGTTCGCCAGGATGGGGCAAAGCAAGTTTGAGTGAAATTAGTGAACAGGAGAAACTTAGCCAGGCCTGTTTATTCATATTCCTTTCCACTCCCCCTTACCCCCAAGTAAAGGGAGGCTTCAAGGGCAGGTCATAAAAATCCTTCCTAAGTGTTTTGATCTGTTTCAGGGTAGAAAGGTGAGGAAACATTGGAGAAATATTGCATCTGTGTTTTCTCATATTTCTTCAGCTGAAGATATTTGGAATACCAAGATGCCATGTTTCGGTACCTTAGACTCAGTCAGCACATAGAACATGTGCCAACAGATATAAGATATAGAGTTCAGTGACTCACTTCCATTGAAAACGATACAGGGTTTGCCTTTGATTTCAGCTCCTACACGAGCACCACTTTCCTAGCATTAATTCTGAGAAGGCACAGGAAATTTTACTGTGGCTCAGTTTTGCTCACTTGACTGACTTTGCCTCCAACATTCTCCTCCACCTCCAGGCTGTCTCTCTCAGTCACATGAAGGTTCACAACTTACATTGGCTCAACTCAAGATTGGTTTTATGATGGTAGAAAAGTGGCATGCATTCAGTAACAACCATAATTTGAGTTTTGATCTTTTCTAGAGTTAGCTACAGGAGATACGATCTTCCCTGCCAATGCTGGGCCAGAGGCAGTTAAGTTTGGCTCCCAGTAAGTCCAATGATTCCGAGGGGAAACAGCCAACCTCTACACCCTTCTGTGTTGCTGAACAGCACTGTTTGGTGGCTCAGGGATATGAAATGCACTTCTTTTTCTTAAAGATTTGTTTTATTGATTGAAAGAGTTACAGAGAGAAGTAGAGAGAAAGAGAAAGAGAGAGAGAGAGAGGTCTTCCATCTGCTAGTTCATTCCCCAAATGGACACAGTGGCCAGAGCTAAGTCGATCCGAAGCCAAGAGCCAGGAACTTAATCCAGGTCTCCCATGTGGGTGCAGGGGCCCAAGGACTTGGGCTATCCTCTGCTGCTTTTTCAGATGCATTAGCAGGGATCTGGATTGGAAGTGGAGCAGCCCGAACTCGATCCGGCACCCATATGTGATGGTGGCGCTGCAGGCTGGGGCTTTAACCTGTTGCACCATAGAACCGGCACCTGAAATGCACTTTTGACTTAGTCCCATCAACTTGTGATGGCATGATTAATACACAATCTCATTGTAAGTGAAGGAGCATCTGTATATTACTTCAAATGTGCTTCCTTTTCATTTTATCTAAAGACTATTAGTTTCTCATGGCCCTTGTAACAGGTTACCACAAACTTGGTGGTTTAAAGCACAAAAATATATACTTCCATTATTTTACAGAATCAGTGTGTGCACAGTCATATACCTCCGGGGTTTCTCGACGGGGCGGGAATCCTTGTCTTGCTTCTCCCCAGCATCTGGAGACCCTTTGTGTTCCTGGGCGTGTTGGGGCTGCCTTACACCAAGCTCCAAGGCTTTGCTTGTCTCCACATCACCTTCTCATCTGCTATCTGTGCAGTGTCTCTCTGCTTTTCTCTTAAGACACTTGTGAGTGGATCAAGGACCCACCAAACTCCTTCATTCAACTTAACCCCCTCAGATCAAGATCCTTAACTCAATCACACCAGCAAAATCAACTTTTTCCTTCTAAGGCAAGATTTTCAGATTCCAGGATAGTACTTGATATCTATTATTCAGACTGCTACCTAAATCAACCCTTCTTTGAATCCACAAATTTCCTGATAGTTTTCTCATGGTACTAATCTCATCATATCTGCAGTCATCTATTAGATTATGAGATAGGTGAATGGAAAAAAGATGTCATTTTCTTTATCTGTTCATTATTTTATTTTATCCTCTATAGTAACAAATTCAGGGGCTTGCTATAGCTAACCCTCTGTCAATGCTTGGTAAGTTACATTTAATAGATTTTACAATTATAAATGTAACTTATGGCGACCAAAATTATTGAAAGATGTTATTTTTCAATATATTTGTAAATTCTGTGCTTCTGCTGCTTTTCAGATACTAATTCTTGAAATTATCAAAATAAGAAAATTAGACTCTTTAAAAAAGATTTATTTTTATTTACTTGAAAGGCACAGTTTCAGAGAGAGAGGGAGAGAGATCTTCCCCTCACTCGTTCACTCCCAAAATGGTCACAATGGTCAGGACTGGGCCAGGCAGAAGCCGGGAGCTAGAAACACTGGGGCCATAGTCCCCTGCTTTCCCAGACTCAGTAATGGGGAGTTGTATCAGAGATGGAGCAACTGGAACTCGAACCAGCACCCACATGGGAGCTGGCAAAACATGCAGCGGCTCTACTCACTATGCCACAGAAAACTAGGCCCTTAACTGGAAAGAGTTCAGAGCCTCCTTGAGGAGCTGGACATATAAAGAAATACCCACCTGGGGCAGACACATCTAGAGGTTGAGCTGATGGTAGGATGGCCATATCCCATCAGAGTGGCTGAGTTTCAGTCCCAGCTCCACTCCCAATTCCAGCTTCCTACTAATCCAGACCCTGGGAGGCAGAAAATGATGGCTCAGTTAATAGGGTCCCTGACACCTATGTGGAAGACCCGGATTGTAGCCCTGGCTCCTGGATTCAGCCCAGCTCATTCCTGGATGTTGTGGGCTTTTGGGGAGGGAACCAGCCAAAAGGAGCTTGTTCGGTCTCTCTCTCTCTCTCCCTCTCTCGTAAATAAAACAGATGTTTAAAAATGAAGTAGGCCGGCGCCGAGGCTCACTAGGCTAATCCTTCGCCTTGCAGTGCCGGCACACCGGGTTCTAGTCCCGGTTGGTTGCCCCTCTTCCAGGCCAGCTCTCTGCTGTGGCCAGGGAGTGCAGTGGAGGATGGCCCATGTGCTTGGGCCCTGCACCCATGGGAGATCAGGATAAATACCTGGCTCCTGCCATCGGGTCAGCGCGGTGCGCCGGCCGCAGCGCGCCAGCCGCGGCGGCCATTGGAGGGTGAACCAACGGCAAAGGAAGACCTTTCTCTCTGTCTCTCTCTCTCACTGTCCACTCTGCCTGTCCAAAAAAAAAAAAAAAAAAAAAAAAAAAAAAAGAAGTAACTACAGACAACTGAGTG
Source organism: Oryctolagus cuniculus (assembly GCF_964237555.1). Lineage (NCBI taxonomy): Eukaryota > Metazoa > Chordata > Mammalia > Lagomorpha > Leporidae > Oryctolagus > Oryctolagus cuniculus. The sequence goes on along the minus strand of NC_091439.1, from coordinate 8,777,469 downwards.
AGAATGCTAGATATGTAAAATAACAGCCCTAGAGAGGTGCTTTCTTGGGAGTCTCACTGTAATTGATAATGCAATTTTGTCTAAAATTGCTTCTATTCTAGAAATTCTATCCAATTCATGTATTTCTGAACACTGCTACACTCTTGACAGACTTTGAATACTGTTCATGAAAAATGCATGTGATAAATAACTAACTTTAAAATGTTTAGTGACTAGCTCTTAGAGATATTATGCAGAAGAGAGGCCTCTGTACTTTCTTTTAAAAATATAATTATTTTCTACATTTTCTTCTTTTTTTTGCTAAGAGGATAGATGAGCATCTTATAGCTTGATTTACTTACTTATTTATTCCCCCTCCTGCTTTCTTTAAAAGATAATTTTACCCTCAAAGCAGAATAGATTGTCTTACAATATGTGCTCTATCCCCTGAACCCACACTTGAGTGCAGATTCAAGTGGCCCAAATGGCTTTGATCTTTTTTATCATGATCCTCTGGTAATAGTCCCTCTGACTGGGGAAAAGGGCAAGGAACATTTCTCTCATGAGGAGCCCTTCAGAATTCCACTTCCCCATGGGCTAACAGGCATCAGAGAGGCCACATCATCATGCGAATTACAGTCTGATTACTTCTACATTTTCTATTCTGTTTTACAAATATATATGTTTAAGATTTCTTTTCAAGATTTATTGAATTTATTGGAAAGGTACAGAGAGAAGGAGAGAGAGAGAGAGAAAGAAAGAGATTGTTCTCCCATCCACTGGTTCACTCCCCAAGTGGTCTCAATGGACCGGGCTGGACCAGACCAAAGCCTGGAGCCATGAGCTTCTTTCAGGTCTCCCACATGGGTGCAAGGGCCCAAACACTTGGGCCACCAGATGCATTAACATGGAGCTGGATCAGAAGTGGAGCAGCTGGGACTAGAACTAATGCCCATGGGGGAAGCTGGTATCGCAGGTGGCAGCTTTACTGGCTACATCACAATGCTGGCCCTAAGTTCTATATTTTTGTATATAAGGGTCTTCAAATAGTTCGTGGAAAATTTATGTTATGAAAAATTACGCATGTGTTTCAAAATGTCTTTTGCACCAAAATAAACTTATCTTTTTACTTTATTTTATTTTTTATTTTTTGACAAGCAGAGTGGACAGTGAGACAGAGAGACAGAGAGAAAGGTCTTCCCTTGCCGTTGGTTCACCCTCCAATGGCCACCACAGCCGGCGCGCTGCGGCGGGTACACCACGCTGATCCGATGGCAGGAGCCAGGTACTTATCCTGGTCTCCCATGGGGTGCAGGGCCCAAGCACTTGGGCCATCCTCCACTGCACTCCCTGGCCACAGCAGAGAGCTGGCCTGGAAGAGGGGCAACCGGGACAGAATCTGGCGCCCCGACGGGGACTAGAACCCGGTGTGCCGGCGCCACAAGGCGAAGGATTAGTCTAGTGAGCCGTGGTGCCAGCCAAAATGTCTTTTGCACCAAAATAAACTTATCTTTTAATTCCTTTTTCCCCCGAACATTTTTCAAAGTACTTTCATATGATACTTTGTCTTCCAATGATTTATTAACAGATGCATGAACAAGAACCACTTTTTATTTGTAGCTTTCCTCCGTATTGGAATCATTACATACTGGTCTTTAGTAGATCTTTTGACACTTGTTTTCCATACCTAAAGAAATATGTTAGTCTCCTTTGTCTTTCAATGATATAAAATTCTCATATGGATCTACATAATAATAAAAATAATATATCTATTTAGTCTTGATTATTTTTGAATATTTGTAAGAGTACTTGAAATCTATAGTGATAGTTTAATAATACCATCCCTGAGAATAATTTACATTTATGAAATCTTACTGACTGCCCCACAGTACACTAACTGTTGCAGGTGCACTACAAAGAGTAATTATTGATCTTAGATTAAAGATGAGAATAGTGAGGCTTAGAGAAGTTAAGTGACCTAAGGAAGTGGCAAAATGAAATCAGTAACTAATTAGTAACTAATTTTCCCATTCATTATTTCATTAGGTATATATTTTTTGAATATTGAGTGTACATCATGTACTTCTTTGTACAATGAAGATACACAGGTATGAGCAGAAAAAGCCATTGTCCCTTCCTACCCAGAGGTTACAACACAGTACAGGGGGTGGGAACATTATTCAGATGATCACATAAATAAATGTAAAGTTCATCTGTAGTATGTATTATGAAGAAGGGAACATGATCATTTGTGTTATAGGAGAATCACATGAAGAAGAGGTCGTGGAAATGAGCACACAGTGAAACAGTGGCTGGCTGCACGGCAGAAAACGATCATGCTGGCACCTTGCTCTTGGACTTTTTACGTCTAGAACTATAAAATACATTTCTGTCATTCAAGCAACCCAGCCTGTGGCATTTGTTTTGGCAGTCCCTACTGACTAAGACGGGCATATATAAATGTTCTGTGCAAGATGACTTGGCCTGCTTCGGAGAAAGAAGGCCAGTGTGGTTAGCATGCTGCGTCTAAGAGGAGACACGGGGTTTGAAATGAGGCTGGGGATTCAGGCAGGGCTGAGTCCATTCACGTTCTTGAACACCGCTTTAAGAAGATGGCTCTTAGCCATCTAATTAGGCTAATCCTCCGCCTTGCGGTGCCGGCACACCAGGTTCTAGTCCTGGTCGGGGCGCCAGATTCTGTCCCGGTTGCCCCTCTTCCAGACCAGCTCTCTGCTGTGGCCAGGGAGTGCAGTGGAGGATGGCCCAAGTGCTTGGGCCCTGCACCCCATGGGAGACCAGGAGAAGTACCTGGCTCCTGCCATTGGATCAGCGCGGTGGGCTGGCTGCGGCGGCCATTGGAGGGTGAACCAACGGCAAAAAGGAAGACCTTTCTCTCTCTCTCTCTCTCTCTCTCTCTCACTGTCCACTCTGCCTGTCCAAAAAAAAAAAAAAATGGCTCTTTATTACACCGAGATCACTGGGAAACCACTAGAGAGCTGACCACATTTGCATTCTAGAAAAAGCACTGGCTTTGGTGTGGATGGGCAACCGGAGACGGGGATGGTGGGGAGGCAGGCAAGAGCCAGGAATGATTGCCAGGGTTCTGCCTTGCACATTGAGTTCCCTGAGGAGGGATTACTGAACGGGAACAGAATTGGGAAAAAGGATGGAAGACTGCCATGCTACGTAAACCTTCAAACGTTTCTTACCTTTTCTCTGTAGAGGCCAAAAACAGGAGCAGAGTTAGGGGAGCGTCAAAGGCACAGTCTTGACATGATGATTTTTGAGGTAACCATGGAAGATCCAAGTCATAATCTCAAACAAGCAGTTTTTATACTGGTGTGGAGCTTAGGGGAGAGGTTAGCAGCAGATATATGCTTGTGCCGATTTACTACCTAATGAAAATTTAAGAAACAGGGAGAGACTTTAGGATAATCAGGTAGGAAATCTGAGGACCAATAAATCTGAAACTTCAAATTATAATGATCAGAGGAGAGCAGTGGGTTGTAGGGATAACAAATGGACAGGGAAAGAGCTTGCTGGTCTATTTCCTCTGCATAGCAGAAATCTATGCTCCTCAGGTTGTATTTTGCTTCTGGCTTTTCGGATACCAGTGACCAGTTTGAGCCAAAAGTGGAAGACTGAAGAGCAGGAATTGTCGAGGAATCTGGGTATTTCATCCTGTTTTACTTCGCTATTGCTATTATAAAAGGTGAGCACAACTTTAATCATGCAACACAAATTTATTATTGTATATTTCTGGAAATCGGAAGTCTGAGATGCTCTCATTGGGCTCAAATTAATGTGTCAGAAGACTTGTGTTCCTTCTGTAAGTTCAAGGGAGAATCTTTTTTCTCTTCTGCCAGCTAGAATCCAAAGTTAATGAATCAGACACTTTTTTTGGGATGGAAGCAGCACAAAGGACTTGTCCTCATGTAACACATTTTTAAAACCCTGTAAGAGGCCGGCACCGCGGCTCACTAGGCTAATCCTCCACCTTGCGGCGCCGGCACACCGGGTTCTAGTCCCCGTCGGGGCGCCAGATTCTGTCCCGGTTGCCCCTCTTCCAGGCCAGCTCTCTGCTGTGGCCAGGGAGTGCAGTGGAGGATGGCCCAAGTGCTTGGGCCCTGCACCCCATGGGAGACCAGGATAAGTACCTGGTTCCTGCCATTGGATCAGCGTGGTGCACCGGCCGCAGCGGCCATTGGAGGGTGAACCAACGGCGAAGGAAGACCTTTCTCTCTGTCTCTCTCTCACTGTCCACTCTGCCTGTCAGAAACAAACAAACAAACAAACAAACAAAAAACCACCAAACAAACCCTGTAAGAGAAGACTGCATGGCAGATCTTTATTAGTGTACATTTTCTGAATTGATTCAGAAATCTTCATTGGCACATTTTGGGGAAGGATGATATAACTCGGTGGGCTCAGTTCCCAAGCTGTCATCATTAGGTTGGTGATCTTAAATTATTTAACCACTCTGAGCTGTGGCTCTCAAGAATAACAAAGGGTCGATTTACTCTAATTCAGGAGATTGAGGATTAAGCGCCAAGGGTCTATTTCTTAGTAGGCAAAAACATCAGATTTATTATTGATATGATTTTGTGATAGAGAATTACAGTTGTAAGACTAAAGATTGTGTTTTTTTTTTCATAATTTATTTGTTTATTTGATGGGCAGAGTGAGAGAGAAAAGGAGACAGAGAGAGTGAGAGAAGTCTTCCATCCACTGGTTCACTCTCCAAATGGCTGCAAAATCCGGGAGTAGGCTAGGAAAGCAGCTTGGATCTTGGGACTCCATCTAGCTCCCCCCATGTGGGTGACAGGGGACCAAGCACTTTGGTCATCTTCTGCTGCTTTCCCTGGTGCATTAACAGGGAGCTGTATGGGAAGCAGAGTAGTTGGGGCTTGCACACTAGCACTATGATACAGGATGCTGGCATCGCAGGCAGTGAGTAACTCAACCGGTTGTGCCATAACACTGTCTCATGTTGTTAAGGCTATCTTAAACATGCCTCTGCCAAGAGTTCTTTTTTCAGCATTTATCAATGTTCTTGTATCTCCATTCTTTCAGAAATGCCTCACCTCATACAACTTGCTGACTGCGAAAGTTTTCCACTAGAAATTTTTGCCATGTTCTCTAGAGTTCCCAATCTATTATACTGTGTCAACATTTTGCATGACCATTGAGTATTCCAAGTTAGGTTCTTAGTTTTCTTTGCACACTTATAGCTGTGGTTGGGAAGCAAACATGAGATTCACTGGCTTCTTTTTTTAGTACTATCCAAATGTTTAAACTCCAGACTTTCCAGTTTATCTTGTAACTGCTTTTGTATTGTTTTAGCAGAACTCTTCTCATATTGTTTTAAATATAAGAAACTTTCAGAAAAATTGTCTCCACCTGGGGTTTTCATTGTTTTAAAGGTTAGCAGGTTACTGCACCATTGTTAATTACAGTAATACATGAAATTTATTCTGCATGATTTTATTTTTTTTCATTCTTAGGTTATTCCCATGTCATTCTACATGTTCACTCCTGTCTGTACTGCATATAGCTCTTTTACATGCAAGAATCTCTTAAATGTTGCTCATTTCCTGTCCAACTGTGCTGCCTACATTCAGTATTGATCCATTCTACCAGCACCATACCATTTCTAGTCTCTTACTCATTGCTTCTCATATTCTTGTTCTGATACACAACTTAGGCTTTTTCTTCCTTTTTAAAAATTTATTTTATTTATTTGAAAAGAGAGCAGCAGAAGCAGAAGGAGGATAGAGACAGAATGATCTTCCATCTGCTGGTTCATTCCATAAATGGCCACCACAGCTGAGGCTGGGCCAGGCTGAAGCCAGGAGCCTGGAACATCCAGGTCTCTCATGTGGGTGGCAGGAGACCAAGTACTTGGGCCAGCTTCTCACCACTTTCTCAGGTGCATTCCCAGGGAGCTGGATCAGAAGCAGGGCAGCCAGGATTCAAAACAGTGCTCACAGGGATGCTAGTAACTTAGGGGATGCAGGTTTATATGGGATGCACAGGTGGCATAACCCGCTGCACCACAATGCTGACCACTAGGCTATTTTTTTTAGTTGAAATCCTTTTATGATTCCTCCTTGCCTTCAGGATATGATCAAGATAATTTAAAAAGGCATAAAAATCTGATTATTTCTAGATGCCTAAATCTGTGTTCTCATTTTCCTTTGCTTCCCACAGTTCTACACTGTTTCCATCATCATGAATTTTATATTTGGTAGAAATGCAATGGGAAAACATAAAGTAAGACAGGGTGATAATCACAGAAATGGCTGACATTTACACAAGGTAGATATAAAACTTGTCATTAAAATGTGACATTTGAGAGTGGGCATTGTGGCACAAGGGGTTGGGCCACTCCTGTGACCCCGGCATTCCATGTAGGAGCACCAGTTCAGGTGCTGGCTGCTCTGCTTCTGATCCATCTCCTGCTGATGCACCTGGGAAGGCAGCAGAAGACAGTTCAAGTACTGGGGTCCATCACACTCACATAGGAGACCCGGATGGAGTTCCTGGCTCCTGGCTTTGGCCTGGCCCAGTCCTGACTGTCACCTGGATATTTAGGAGATGAGCATTAGGAGCAGAGAAAGACAAATGAAAAGACTACGAGGCAGGATCATCACTGGCTCATTCGAGTGAAGCCAAAATGCCAGGGTGTCCCAGGGGGTGACAAGAGGCAGAGCAACAGAGGAGGCAGTCAGTGGGATGGGTTCATACTGGCATTGGATTTTCTGAGGAGAGAAATGACATCATTATTTTGCATATAATCAGAGTAAATGACCACCAAATTATAGAGTGAATAAAGATTAAATGCAGTACAAGGGTGGAAGCAAAAACAGAGGAAGAAAGTTAAGAGGCAACAATACAGGTAAAGTGGAATGAGTACTAGACCACAGAATAGCAACAGAAGTTTCTATAAATAGTGAAATATAGTTTTCTTTCCTCTCGCTCTCTCTCTCTCTTTGTCTGAAGGCCACCAAATAAAATCCCCATAAACTATATTTCCTGTTATACATTGAAAATATTGTGCAACAACTTATAATAAAAAACTAGAAAAGAAGAATCAGAACATTTCCAACACATAGAAATATAAATGTTTGAGAAGATGGCAAATGAGTACCTTGAATTATCACACTATAGCCCATAAATGTGTGTAAATATTATGTATCGATTAGAAATAAAAAGTAGCTGCCTGCGACTCCAGCATCCCATATGAGAGCACCAGTTCTAGTCCTGGATGCTCCATTTCTTATCCAGTTCTCTGCAAATACAGAAGATGACCTAAGTACTTGGGACCCTGCCACCCGCATGGAAGGCCCAGAGGGAGCTCTCAGCTCCAGACTGCAGCCCTGGCCCAGCCCTAGACGTTGTGGCCATCTGGGGAGTGAAACAGTAGGTGGAGGATCCTCTCTCTCTCTCTCTCTCTCTCTCTCTCTCTCTCTCTCGCTTCCTGCCTCTCCCTCTCTGTCTGCCTTTCAAATAAATTAAAATACATCTTTAAATAATAAAAAAGTAGTGAAATCCTGGCTATATCTTTTAGTGTGGAGCTGACAGGATGTGCTGATTTGCATTTGGGGTGGAGGGAGAGGAGTTGAGACTGACTGCCAGCCGTGGCTCTGAATAACTGGACATGTGCATGGTAATTGACCCAGACAAAGGATTTTCGCTATAAAGGGAAATTGAGAAATAGGGAGCTAGCAGGATGGGGGAATGGGTTCAGAACAAGAATTTTGTTTATTTGTTTTAAGATGGGAGAAATGACTGTGTCTTTGTATATTTATGAGAATGATTCAGTAAGAAAAGACACAGAAGTGATGTCAACAAGGGGGAGAGCAAAAACAAGAAAGAGGGAATAGGATCTAATGAATAAGTGCAGGTGTTGTCTTTAGCCAACTAATTCCTCTAAAGAAATAAGGAGAAGTTAGCAAACATGAGCACACATGAAAGTAGAAGGATGTGCATGGTAATAAGAGCTCTTCCCTCTGCTAGTAGTTTTTGGTGACAAAGGAAGATCATCAACTGAGAATGAGCATTGGAGAAAAGATTGTGGTGTTTTGACAAAAATGGGGTGGAGTGAGGCGAGTGTGAAGTTGTTATCTAGAATGCTGAGGGAGTGAATGAGCCAGAAAATTACCATATGATTGACAGACTCCATTCAGGTCGTGGTTTGGGTTAGTGATCAGGAATTCAGCATATTGGTGTGTTTTCCCTCTTCTGTGTTCACAAGCATGGATGCAGGTTGATTAAACTAATTTATATTCTTGCCAAACCAGTGTAACTCAGACACAGTGAAATTAAGGGTTTAAAGATGAAAGCAAGAAAGTGATTATCAATACCAGTGATGAAATATAAGGTAGATAGGAGGGAAATGAGGACAAAGCGCAATGAGGGGCAGTGAAAGGTGGTGGGGTCAATGGCAGGAAGGTCGTAATCAGATAGAAAGTCTTTCAAAGGTGAATCCTAGAAAGAACAAGGTAGAAAATACGGCCGGCGCCGTGGCTCAATAGGCTAATCCTCCACCTTGCGGCGCTGGCACACGGGGTTCTAGTCCCGGTCAGGACGCCAGATTCTGTCCAGGTTGCCCCTCTTCCAGGCCAGCTCTCTGCTGTGGCCAGGGAGTGCAGTGGAGGATGGCCCAAGTACTTGGGCCCTGTCCCCATGGGAGACCAGGAGAAGTACCTGGCTCCTGTCTTTGGATCAGCGCGGTGCGCCAGCCGCGGCGGCCATTGGAGGGTGAACCAACGGCAAAGGGAAGACCTTTCTCTCTCTCTCTCTCACTATCCACTCTGCCTGTCAAAAAAAAAAAAAAAAAAAAAAAGGTAGAAAATAGGAGGTCCTATTAGTTAGGGTCCTAGAAGAAAATTGATGACATATTCAAATTGAGCAATTAAGGAAGTTTGGTAAAAACACTATCTAGAAATGTAGGTCACAGAGGCAGGCATTTGAGCTTGTGTTTAAGATGTTTGGTAAGATGCCTATATCTCATATCTCAGTGCCTGAGTTGGACACCCCAGTTCCAGCTCCTGACACCAGCTTCCTGGTCTTGCAGTCTCTGACAGCCAGTGGCAAAGGCTTAGGTGACTGGGTTCCTGCCACCAGTGTAGATAACTTGGATTGAGTTTCTGACTCCTGGCTTTGGCTGTCAGCTCAGCCCCAGCCTTTGTGGCTTCTGGAGAGTCAACCAGTATGTGAATGGGTGCTCTGTGTGCCTGTGTCTTTCTCCATTTGTCTCTCTCTTTATCTTTTACCTTTCAAACAATCAAATTTAAGATTTTTTTTTTAAAAAGAACTAAGGGTTGGGATTTATGAATCTCACATGGAATAGTGGTGTAGTATCCTGGGATTACCCAAGGGTTAAGACTCTAAGCCTGAGGGGTTGGAGGAAGATGGTGCAACTTTAAGGATGGCAACTGTGCAGAGGGAGTCACCTGACAGGATTCTGTGACGGACTTTACTGGCAGGAAGGGATTCTGGGAGCACAGAGAATTGACTGACCTCATCCTCTGCCTGCTTCCATTAGCCAAGTCCATCAGGATATATAAGACATGGGATCTTTTTGATGCCTTCTAAGTGAGACATCTATGTGGGACCTAAGACAGTGTAAAGAGAGCCAAGTGGACCTGGGGTGGCATCAGGGTAAGGAGTCAGAACTTATTCAGAGGTAGAATTGTCAGAATCATTTTTGTTATGGGTTGAATTGTGCCCCTCTCCCAAAATTCATATATTGAAATCCTAACCCAAGTACTTCAAAATATAGCCATATTTAGAGAGAGAGTCTTTAGAAAGACAAATACTCAAAAACTAAAATGGGATATTTAGTATTGACCTAATCTAATATGATTGGCATCCTTATGAGGGGGCAGAATTTGAAGACAGACACGAAGAGAGAAAAGATTGTGCAAAGACACAGGATGAATACAGCCTTCTATAAGCCAAAAAGGAAAGGCCTGGAACACATTTTCCCTCACAGCTTTCAGAAGGAACCAAGACTGATGGTACCTTGATCTTAACTTCTAGGCTCTGGAACTGTAACAAACAAGAGTTCTGCTGTTTAAGCCCCTCATTCTAGGGTGTTTATTATGGAAGCCCTAGGAAACTAATGTAGTTTGAGGGTGAGATTGCTGATAATTTGTTAGTAATATTGGTTATTGGGGGCTGGTGCTGTGATGTAGTAGGTTAAGCATCTGCCTATTTTGCCAGCATCCCATATGGGCACCAATTCAAGTCCTGGCTGCTCCACTTCCAATCCAGCTCCCTGCTAATGGTTTTGGAAACTAGTGGAAGATGGCCCAAGTTCTTGGGCCCCTGTACCCACGTGGGAGACCTGGAAGAAGCTCCTGGCTCCTGGCTTCATACCAGTCTACCTCTGGCCATTGCAGCCATTTGGGGAGGGAACCAGCAGATGGAAGACTTCTCTCTATCTCACCCTCTCTCTTTCTGTATAATTTGGGACTTGCTCAGGCTGACTTGCCCCAAGTGGTGGAGTTGGAAGCATACCAGGGGATTCCAATTCAATCCCATCGAGGTGGCATGTACCAATGCCATCTCACTGTTCCAGGTGATCAATTTCAGTTCACAGTTGGTCATGGTGGAGGGACTGGGAGTCAAAGGGAGCACATAGACAAGTCTAGTACCTGCTAACGTTAACCGATGGAGTAAATAAAGGGGAGAGTGATCCAACATGGGAAGTGAGATACTCAGCAGACTCATAGAATGGCAGATGTCCTAAATAGCACTCTGGCCTCAGAATCAGCCCTAAAGGCATTCGGATCTGGCTGAAAAGCCCATGAGAGTATTTCAGGCATGGAAAGCCAAGACACTCTGGCAAAAGATCTCTGTGAGTGAGATCCCAGTGGAAAGAACAGGTCATCAAAGAAGGAGGTACCTTTCTCTGAAGGGAGGAGAGAACCTCCACTTTGACTATGACCTTGTCTAAACAAGATAAGAGTCGGAGAACTCAGAGGGCTTCCATAGCCTTGGAAACTCATGACTGGAGCATGGGGAGATTACTGATGCCATAGACAGGAGTGTCAATTGGTAAAGTCAACAACAGGAGTCACTGTGCACTTACTCCTCATGTAGGATCTCTGTCCTTAATGTGCTGTGCATTGAGATTTAATGCTATAACGAGTACTCAAACAATATATTTCACTTTGTGTTTCTATGGGGGTGCAAACTGTTGAAATCCTTACTTAATGCATACTAAACTGATCCTCTGGAAAAAAATAAAAAAAAGAAATTATCAACTCCCAACTTGACTCTCACTGGGATTAAACATGACAATAGGTCTGATCTGATTTCATCATCATTTAAAAAAAAATCATCTATTATTTTTCACTTTATGTTTCTGTGTGGGAGCAAACTGTTGAAATCCATACTTAATGTATACTAAGCTGATCTTCTGTATATTAAGATAATTGAAAATGAATCCTCATGTGAATGGAAGGGGAGAGGGAGTGGGAGAGGGGAGGGTTGTGGGTGGGAGGGACGTTATGGGGGGGAAGCCATTGTAATCCATAAGTCGTACTTTGGAAATTTATATTCATTAAATAAAAGTTAAAAAAAAAAAGCCTAGGGTGATTACTGATGCCATAAACAAGAGTGTCAATTTGTTAAGTCAACAACAGGAGTCACTGTGCACTTACTCCTCATGTAGGATCTCTGTCCTTAGTGTGCTGTACATTGAGATTTAATGCTATAACTAGTACTCAAACAGTATTTTTCACTTTATGTTTCTGTGTGGGAGCAAACTGTTGAAATCTTTACTTAATGTATGCTAAATTGATCTTCTGTGTATAAAGAGAATCGAAAATGAATCTTGATGTGAATGGAAGGGGAGAGGGAGTGGGAAAGGGGAGGGTTGCGGGTGGGATGGACGTTATGGGGGGGAAGCCATTGTAATCCATAAGCTGTACTTTGGAAATTTATATTCATTAAATAAAAGTTAAAAATAAAAAAAAGAAATGGATGCAGAGATATCATTTATTCATTCATTAATTTAGCAAAGATTTGTTGAACATCTGACAAGTGCTCATCACTATTCTAGACATTTAGAAACTTTCTGTGATGAGCAAAAACTGCTGTTGCAGAAGAAAATGCTTAATAAGCAATGAACATCAATAACACCAAATTCTGGGTGATCCTAGGACAGGAATAGAACTAGAAAACGTAGCACAAGGTAAGAAGAGATAGGAGAGGATGGGGATCTCATTTTAACTTTTTATTTTTTTAGGGTTGAGATTGTAAACAGCAATGCAAAATGTTAAGCTGACAAGAAGCATTCATTGGCTAACGTGCTTCTAGGTGCATAAAAATGGGTGAGATTGTTTCAAAAATAGAAGGGGGCTTGCACTTGGCAGAAGAGCTAAGGTTCACAGGAGGGAGAAACCTGAAGGCCACTTGGACGGTTGGAACAGTGGTGTGGAGATGAGCTTATCTCACGCCCAAACCCCATTGAAAGAACTATAGAAAGCCCATTATTTATGACAAGGATATGCTACCTCTCTGTCTTATTTCCCCCATTTCTCTGATATTTTCCCTCTACCTGATTCTGTAAGATTTATATATGACAGGGTCCTCTCTCCGAGTCCCTTCTCTTACTACAGGTAATCCCACCTGGCGTCACCTGCACACTGTATTCTAATGCCTGCAGAATTTACACTTTCATCTCTTTCTTAATTATTGATATGCATTTTTTAGACATTTCAAATAAAATATATCCAAAGGTGAATTCATTTTTTCCCCCAAAACCATTTTACCCTTCTTCAGTATATTTCATTGAACTTCAGTATATTTCACTGAATATATTGAACCCTCATGCTGGGTTCGCCGTACGTCCAGTGGTCCAAGCTGGAAGCTGTGCTGGCATCTTGAATTGCTCATTTGTCCTACTGACATCCCCATTTCAGCTCCTCACTCTGCCTTCATCTGACTGATTCATGATCTCCAGAAACATCACTTTTAGCACTCTGCTCCATTATCTCCATTCTTACATTCTTTTGTCAAAGATGATATATTCCTTTTATTGGCAAATTCTTCAGTAAGTATAAGGACAAATGAATATATAGTTTTGAGATTCTGTATCTAGCATTTCATTCTGTGTTTACATGAGCTCACTTCTTTTGGTATTTATCTGTCTGTGAAATCACCAGTTCCAGATTTAGAGTTAAGGGCAATAAGCTGAGATACTTATTAAGCCTGGAAACCAGGTGGTTTATGAATGCCATCTTTTCTAAAACTATTTTATAATCTAATGTTTTATGAAAATTAAACAAGAGAAGCACTTAGGCTGACATGCACCCAAGGAGAACTGTGCAAACATTTCCCTGACGTTGGCATTGCCAGCACTTACTTTTTTTGAAAACATCCAGCTTTGGCGTCACTGGGAATTATTGGAAAGGCTAACAGGTTTCAGAACAAGGCTTCTGATTTCACTTCTGATTTACCTTGAGATGAGGTCAAATACTGCAGAAAATGTTCTTCCAAACATACCTTTTAATATTTTGAATTAAATGAATATAATCTGAGCCTAGAAACTGGTTTAGAAATACTCATCCCAGGAAAAGTTTGCTTATTTAGTGCAAACATAGAACCCAGTTTAAAATGGAAAGAATAAGAATGTCATCACAAGAATCTGATTTTTATGGCATTCTTTGCTTATGTTTATTCATAAAAGCATCTCGGGGCCGGCATTTGGCATGGCTATTTAGAAACTGCTTGGGAGGCCCGCCTCCCTTATTGGAGTAGCTGGATTCAAGTCCCAGTTCTGGCCCCAATCACTGCCACCCTTGTAGGAGACCTGAATTAAGTTTCTGGGTTCTGCCTGGCCCAACTCATGCTGTTGTGGGAATCTGCAGAGTGAACTAACAGATGAAAGAATGGAAGAGTCTCTCTCCCCTACCTCCTTGTGATGTGTGTGAGTGTGTGTGTGTGTGCGTGTGCCTCTCAAACAAATGGAATTCCCAAAGTATTGATTTCTATTCTAATAGATGTTGAGAGGTCTGACAAGGTATAACCCGATACTCATATAAGGTCAAAATAAATAAATAATAAAATAAATACAATTACCTTGTCATTTGAAATATTTCAGGGAAATATTACTCATAACTTTTCATCTATTTTATAGTGACCACAATATTTTAGTAGTTCAAGAATTATTATCAATGTTCTATTTTTTCAACATCTAGTTCCACATATTTTTGAACTTCACTTGAAAATCTTTTATTTAAGAACTAAAACTTTTTTCTAGATAAAAAGAAGAATCAGGAAGAAAACTGGAGCCATCCAATATAAATGATCTTTTGAGAATTTTTGGCAGAAAAGAAACAGAAAAATAACTGATGGTTGTTTGGAAAATGAGATCAAAATTAGGTGTTCTTTTTTTAAGATGGGAAAAATAACTGCATGCTTGTATGCCATTGAAATAATTTATTACAGAGAAATTTGGAGAAATAGAAGACAGAGGTAAGAATTACTGGTGGGTAGTATCCAGTGCTCACATGGAGGAATTTGCTTTAGATAACAATGCACACAGGGCAGTAAAGTCAGGATCCATGGGTACAAATGCTAGTTAGCTGGAGATATAAAAGTGGGAATCTGTGCATTTCTTTTGATAGCATCAATTTTATCAGTTTTAGAAGAAGAAAGTTCTCAATTGAGTTTCTTATGGAGAGGAAGCGTTGGAGTTTGAGGACAGGAGGTGTGGGGAGGCATTGGAGGATTTAGTGCTTTTCACCAACACATTCAAGTGGTCTCATGAGGTGTGGAATAGACAGAGAATTAAATTAATTACTGCTGTGGTTTGCCAAGTGAGAGAAAAACGTGAAATTTGAGGATCATTGCTTGGGAGTGATTTATATAATGACAGTGGAACTTAAGCTAGGAAGGAGCAAAAAGAAAATGAGAATGAAAGTGAATATAAGAGGGGTAGGGTTTAGGATTGGATATTCCAGTGGTTTAGAGTATTGCTGACGTCAGAGATGAGAAGGGAATGTCTAGGAAGGAAAGGAAGCAGAGGTCAAAAAGTTAGGTAGAGGAAATTCAAAGGACAGAAACAACCTCTTAGCAGGAATGGTAAACTTAGGACAGTTGAGACAGAGGAAAAGAAAGATGTCTTCTTTGTGTTTTCATTCATTTATTTGTCAAGCAGAGAGGAAGTGAGGGAGGGAAGAGGAGACGAGAGTGAGAGAGAGACAGAGAGAGAGAGAGAGAGAGAGCGTGTGCACGCTCCCATCCATTGGTTCACTCCCCAAATGCCTACAACCGCCAGAACTGGGCCAGGGCCAAAGCTGGGAGCAGGAAACTCAATCCAGGTCTCCTACTTGTGCGGCAGGAGTTCACATACTTGAGCAATCACCTGCTACAGCCCAGGTCTGTGTTGGCAGGAAGCTTGAGTCAGTATCTTGAGGCAGGTATCAAACCCAGGCACTCCAGCACAGGATTTACCTTAACTAAGTCGTATGTCCACCCGAATGACATCTTGAGAAGAGCGGAACTTCAGGATCTGAGAATGCAGGCAACTGGACTTATCTATATACAAAGTAATAGCTGAGAATTTAGACAAAATCAGGGAGCCTGAAACAAATATTTGAGTGGATTTATGACGACAGCATCAGTAAGGGGTGGGATTATAGAATGAAGCGTTGCTAAAAGAAGGGGTTGGGGGAGTACAGTGCCGGGTCAAGTCCTGGCTGCTCCACTTGCAATCCAGCTCTCTGCCATGGCCTGCAGAAACAGTAGAGGATGGCCCAGGTCCTTGGGCCCCTGCACCAGCGTGGGAGACCTGGAAGAAGCTCCTGGCTCCTGGCTTTGGATTGTTGCAGCTCCAGCCGTTGCGGCCAATTGGGGAGTGAACCAGTGGATGGAAGACCTCTCTCTCTTTCTGCCTCTCCTTCTCTCTCTGTGTAACTCTGACTTTCAAATAAATAAATAAATCTTGAGCATTTAGGGCAAAGATGTAATTACTACCCTCAGTGACACTGTAAATCAAAAGACGAACAGGGTTTACAATTATTTTGTTTTCCTCCCACAACATGTAGCACAGTGGAAGAAATCTTTGCTGAATGGATTTCATGTTATTGTACCACCACTTAACTTAGTCCCCTATTGGGCAATAACTGGTTATATTGGAATCAAAGACAACGTGGGAAGCTATAAAGTGTTTGGGCACTTACCTTCACTTTGTTAGAAATAATTAGCAAGCACTGAAGTTGAAAAGGGAAACAGAACATATAGTTTTAAGGAATTTAGGGTTAGTGATGCTGCTGGAAAGATTATATTGACAAGGGAAGGCTAAATACTTTGTAAAGTAGGATATTGGCAACATTTTTGGATAGTAGGTGAGTGGGATAGAGATAAAGACTTATAAAGAACATTTTATGATGTGCAAAATAATTTTAAAAACTTAACTACAGGGAGTCAGAGCCTTGGTGTAGTGGGCTAAGCCTCTGCCTGCAGCACCTGTATCCTATATGGATGCCGGTTTGGGTTCATGTTCCAGCTGCTCCTCTTCCAATCCAGCTCCCTGTTAATGGCCTGGGAAAGCAGTGGAAGATGGCCCAAATGCTTGGGTCCCTGATCCCTTGTGAGAGACCTGGAAGAAGCTCTTGGCTCCTGGTTTTGGATTGACGCAGCTCCCGCCGTTGTGGCCTTTTGGGGAGTGAACCAGTGGATGGAAGATGTTTCTCTCTGTCTCTCCCTCTCTCTGTAAATCTACCTGTCAAATAAATAGATAAAATGTTAAAGAATAAGAACTAAACTACAGCTTTATAAGTCCCAAGAATATTATTTACAAGGCATCAAATCAAGCATTGATTTTTTTTTTTTTTTTGACAGGCCGAGTGGACAGTGAGAGAGAGAGACAGAGAGAAAGGTCTTCCTTTGCCATTGGTTCACTCTCCAATGGCCGCCACGGCCAGCGTGCTGCGGCCGGCGCACAGCGCTGATCTGATGGCAGGAGCCAGGTACTTCTCCTGGTCTCCCATGGGGTGCAGGGCCCAAGTACTTGGACCATCCTCCACTGCACTCCCTGGCCACAGCAGAGAGCTGGCCTGGAAGAGGGGCAACCGGGACAGAATTGGGCGCCCCGATCGGGACTAGAACCCGGTGTGCCGGTGCTGCAAGGCGGAGGATTAGCCTAGTGAGCCGCGGCGCTGGCCCAAGCATTGATTTTGATGGATTTGCAAAATAAATAGAACCAAAAGCAGCCTCCCCCATTTTTGCTCAGGATCCTCCCTAAGTCTTCTTACTAACTGAATTGAATAAATCTGTTTTTGAGATATGTCAAGGAGAAATATTAAACACATACAATTGCATTTTTCTTTCTTAAGCATCCTAGGAAAATTGGATTGAGTTTATTTTTCTTTAGAAGCTATCTTGGTGGCAACGCGGCTCACTTGGCTAATCCTCCGCCTGTGGCACCGGCACACCGGGTTCTAGTCCCGATCGGGGCGCCCAATTCTGTCCCGGTTGCCCCTCTTCCAGGCCAGCTCTCTGCTGTGGCCCGGGAGTGCAGTGGAGGATGGCCCAAGTGCTTGGGCCCTGCACCCGCACGGGAGACCAGGAGGAAGCACCTGGCTCCTGGCTTCAGATCGGCACAGCACTGGCTGTAGCGGCCACTTGCGGGGTGAACCAACGGAAGGAAGACCTTTCTCCCTGTTTCTCTCTCACTGTCAAACTCTGCCTGTCAAAAAATAAAAAATAAAAAAGAAGAAGAAGAAGATATCTCAGTCTTTTAGCTGCTGTAACAAAATACCATAAACCAGGAGGCTTTCCAATAAAAGTAATTTATTTTTCATAGTTCTGGAATCAAGATCAAGGACCAAGAGAGTCAGTGTGGCAACGGTCTGTGTCCTGGCTCACAGATTGGGGTTTCTCGTAAGGTCTCCATGTGGTTAGAGGTGCAAATGCACTTCCTTGGACCTGTAATATAAGAGCACTAGTCCCCAAAGGCCCTTGTGATTACCTCCAAAAAGGTCCCATTTCCTAATACCATCACCTCAAGGGTTAGGGTTTCAACATAAAAAAAAAATCAGACTCCAACCCTCACTGAATGGTAGAGTGGAAGAAAAATCAGACTCCAACCCTCACTGAATGGTAGAGTGGAAGAAAAATCTGACTCCAACCCTCACTGAATGGTAGAGTGGAAGAAAAATCAGACTCCAACCCTCACTGAATGGTAGAGTGGAAGGGATGCATAACAAAAAGGCATTCATGTGTCCACTCGGTAAGTGATGAGAAAATAAATTTTAGTTTCTTTTTTCTGTCCCTTTGCTTTCCCTGCTTTTTAAAAATAAGATTGAGCAATCATCCCATAAATATAATATGTCTTTTTATCTTGACAAGTCAGATTTTAGCATCTTCATGACACTTATCTAACAGCTTGCCATTTTTAAAGTATATGTGGTAGGTTGAATCATGGCCTTGCAAACATTCCCACATCTTCATTCAAAGAGCCTGTGAGTGTGACCTCATGTAGCAGAGTCTTTGCAGATCTTGAGCTGGGGAGATGAACTTGAATTAATTGGGTGGATCTGATATCATCTCAATGGACCTAAAGAGGGAGCATTAGAGACATCAGGGGAGGAGGTGACAAGCAGAGACTGGAGTGGAACCACCAGGAGATGAAGAATGTGACAGCCTCTGGAAGCTGGGAGAAGCAGAGAACAGATCCTGACCTGGACCCTTCTGAAGGGTCCAGCCTTGCTGCCACCTGTCTCCTTGATTTGAGCCCTAGAACACCCACAAGCCACCGCTGACCTCCAGATTGCTTCAGGAATGAATGTGTGTTGATAGAGACAACTAAATTGGTGGTAGGTAATTTGTCATGAAAAACTAATGTAGGATGTATTATTTTTAAATCAGAAACTATTTTATTAAAAACAAGAAATAAAAGGAAGAAATATTTTCCTATTCCTTTAAAGTCATTTATGTTAAGGAGAAAAAAAATCTATGCTGAATCTCTCTACACGTACATGCTTGCATATGTTGCTATTTTGACCTATAATTTAAGATTCATCAAATAGGAACCAGCACTGTGGCACAGTAGGTTAAAGCCCCAGCCTGCAGTGCCAGCGTCCCATATGGCCGCTGGCTCAAGTCCCGGCTGTTCCACTTCTGATCTGGTTCCCTGCAAGTGTGCCTAGGAGAGTAACGGAGGATGGCCCAAATCCTTGGGCCCCTGCACCCACGTGGAATACCTGGATGGAGTTCCTGGCTCCTGCCTTTTTTGGCCATTTGGAGAGTGAACCAGCAGATGGAAGACCTCTCTCTGTGTCTTCACCTTTCTCTGTAACTTTTTTTTACATTTATTTTATTTACTTATTTATTTATTTGAGAGGTAGAGTTACAGACAGTGAGAGGGAGAGACAGAGAGAAAGGTCCTTCCTCTGTTGGTTCACTCCCCACAACAGTCAGAGCTGTGCCGATCTGAAGCCAGGAGCCAGGCGCCTCTTCCTGGTCTCTCATGTGGGTGTAGGGGCCCAACTACCTAGGCCATCCTCCACTGCTCTCCCAGGCTCAGCAGAGAGCTGGATCAGAAGAGGACCAGCCGGGACTAGAACTGGCGCCCATATGGGATGCCGGCACTGCCGGCGGAGGATTAACCTACTGTGCCACGGCACTGGCCCCTGTCTGTAACTCTTAGAAAAAAAAATTTTTTTTAAAGTCACCAAATAAAAGGGTCAAAGTGTCAATCTTATTGCTCCTATACAAAGTGCTAAGCTACTCATTTTAAAAATCAGTTCCAGAGGGATGAAGAGGAAGGGTTGGAATGTAGGTGGGAGTGAGGGTGTGTTGGGGGTAAGTCTCACTATGTTCCTAAATCTGTATATATGAAATATATGAAACTTGTATAACTTAAATAAAAATTTTTAAAAAAGATGCCTCCCTTTTACATCAAACTACTTGAGTTTGAAAAAGAAAAATCAATTCAACAGGAAAGAAATAGGCTGTTTAAAAAGAGAATGGGCTGGTATCGTGATGCAATGGGTTAAGTCACTTCTTGTTCTGCTAGTGCCCTATGTCAGAATGCTGGCTTGAGTCCCAGCTGTTACACTTCCAATCCAGCTTCCTGCTAATGTGCTGGCACAGCATCAGAGGATGACCCATGTGCTTGGGCTCCTGTCACCCATGTGGGAGGGGAAAAAGCTCCTGGCTTCTGTCTCTCCTAGCCTCAACTGTTTGGCTATTTTTTTTTTTTTCCAGGCAGAGTGGACAGTGAGAGAGAGAGAGACAGAGAGAAAGGTCTTCCTTTTTGCCGTTGGTTCACCCTCCAATGACCGCCGCGGCTGGCGCACTGTGGCCGGTGCATCGTGCTGATCCGAAGCCAGGAGTCAGGTGCTTCTGCTGGTCTCCCATGGGGTGCAGGGCCCAAGGACTTGGGCCATCCTCCACTGCCCTCCCGGGCCACAGCAGAGAGCTGGACTGGAAGAGGAGCGACCAGGACAGAATCCAGCGCCCCGACCTGGACTAGAACCCGGTGTGCTGGTGCCACAGGCAGAGGATTAGCCTATTGAGCCAAGGCGCCAGCCTGTTCGGCTATTTGGGCAGTGAATCAGTGTATGAAAGATCTCTCTCTCTCTCTCTCCCCCTTTCAAATAAATAAAAATTAAATCTGTTTTATTTTAAAAAGAAAATTTTGCTTTAAGTGACTTTCATCATCTGTTTTCTGAAATGAATTTTGCACACAAACAATATGGAAAGGAAATTCTAAGAAGAGAATAGAACAGATTAGTTATCAGTCCTAGAGGAGGTCTTTCTTTATGCCTAGAAATCAGTGGGTTTGGGGCCAGTGCTGTGGCATAGCAGGTAAAGCTGCCTTCTGCAGCATCTACATCCCATATGGATGCCTGTTGGAGTCCCAGCTGTTCCACTTCTGATCCTACTTCCTGCTAATGCTCCTGGGAAAGGAGTGGAGGATGGCCCAAGTCCTTGGGCCCCTGCACCCATGTGGGAGATCCAGATGAAGCTCCTGGCTCCTGGCTTCAGCTTGGCTCAGCCCTGGAAATTGCAGCCATTTGGGGAATGAACCAGTGGATGGAAGCCACCTCTTTCTCTCTCTCTGCCTCTGCTTCTCCTTCTCTGTAACTCTTTTAAATAAATAAATAAATAAGTCTTTAAAAAATAATGGGGTGGGGGCTGGTGCTGTGGTGCAGAGGGTTAACGTCCTGGCCTGAAGCGCTGGCATCCCATATGGGTGCCCATTCAAGACCTGGCTGCTCCTCTTCCGGCCCAGCTCTCTGTTGTGGCCTGGGAAAACAGTAGAAGATGGCCCAAGTCCTTGGGCCCCTGCACCCACATGGGAGACCAGGAAGAAGCACCTGGCTCCTGGCTTCGGATCAGCGCAGTACCAGCTGTAGCAGCCATTTGGGGAGTGAACCAACAGAAGGAAGACCTTTCTCTCTGTCTCTCTCTCTCACTGTCTATAACTCTACCTGTCAAAAAAAAAAATAGCATCAAATTTAAAGAAATAAATTGGAATTAAAGATATATAAAAAACAGTGTTGGGGTGTGCATGGTAAAATTATGCCTCTATTCTGTGGATGGAAATACAACCTTGAAAAATGATGTGACACAATTGTATTAAAATAAACATACCCTTTAATAGATAAATTCCAGTTTTAGTAACTTATTATAATGGTACATATCAACCAGTGTAGAAAATTTATGTATAAAGATGTTGTTTACAGCTACAATCTGATAATTGTGGTTTTATAATCAGATGTATGCATTACCTTAGTTACAGTAAATTATTTTAAATTTCATAGAATCACTAAAAATAAGTGAATTTATGTGTATGTTTTCATATAAAGGTAACAGTAGGTACACCTAGAAAAATCTAATATATTGTAAACTAATACTGAAAGCTTTAAAGAATTAAATGGGCAATTTGTTTACTTTGAGAGTGGTATATTTTTATTTTGTATACTCTTGATTTATTGTGCTTTCACTTCTGCCATAACTTTTGTTTAACGTATTTAATAATACTAAAATGATATGTCAAAATTATATAAAAATTAACTTGGTTTTTAATTGTTTTGTAAAAAATTTGAAACCTGTCATTCTAACCCTACATGACATACATTGTTCTATTTGAACAAAATGGTTTCTGCCTCATTTTTTTGTTTTTAGTTATTTGAAAGTTACTGTACATATGCAATTTTTTAAAGATGTATTTATTTATTTGAAAGTCAGAGTTACACAGAGAGGAGAGGCAGAGAGAGAGAGAGGTCTTGCATCCAATGGTTCACTCCCAAGATGGCCGCAATGGCTGGAGCTGCGCCTATCCGAAGCCAGGAGCCAGGAGCTTCTTCCGGGTCTCCCATGCAGGTGCAGGGGCCAAAGGACTTGGGCCATCTTCTACTGCTTTCCCAGGCCAGCTCCAGAGAGCTGGATTGGAAGTGGAGCAGCCGGGACTAGAACCCCTAGAACCTGGCGCCCATATCGGATGCCGGCGCTTCAGGCCAGGGTGTTAACTAGCTGAGCCACATCGCCGGCTCCAACAATTTGTTTTATACTAACACAACTAATTAAAAAGTGGAAATTTTAGTCAACACCATCTATAAAATGACTCACAATAGTTTTGTTGACTTAAAAATAACAATAACAAATAACAAGACGTTCTTTCACAGTTGTGGCTATGTTCTTAAGGATGACCAAACAACATTTTACAAAATAAAATATTCAACATATGAGGATTATTAGTTGAGGACTGCATAATATATCCTTATCAGTAGTCCCAGAGATAATTCTTTCTCTCAAATAATGACTTCTAACCAAGTCATTATTTCTTAGGATCACAGAACATTAACAATAGAGGTGAATTAGTTCCTAGGGTTCAGAGAAGTGAATGCCTGGTCCCCAGACCACAGCCAGAGCATCAGACTCATCTTAGATCCCCTAATTGTGCTGCCTGTGAGATCGGAACACAAGCAAAGGCATCCCACAGTGCTCCACATTACAATGCGCTTTTCAGGCTGAGGAGCCATAGAGGGAGCCTGACCGCCTCATGCATTGTTCCTGAATACACACAGGATCCTGTCAGCAGATGCCTCTTACGACACGTGGCTCACCCAGAAGATTAATGAGTAGTCCCTTCAGTGCTTTCAGATTGGCTGATTCTGAAAAAAGTTTTGACTTATTAAAACCAAGTTTTATTCAACTAGCAGTTTCTGTAATTTTCAAAGACAACATAATTTGCTATAATAAAAGTAAATTATTTTGTGTTATTATTTTATTAATAGTTTGTTGCATGAAAATTAGCATTTTTTCCACCTCCCTAGTACCAAAGAATTTCTAGGCTGCTACGGGTAGCTATTTCTAGAGAACAGCATCTGTAAAAAAGTTATTTTGTCTTAAATCTCCATATTAGGTTGGAATAAAATCAATAATTTTCTCTTACAAAGCTCTTATTTTCACTAAAGATGTCCTTTTACTCTAATTGTTTGCATATATTAACTTTGTATCCATAATAACCTCATTTAAACACTGAGCATAAGACGATATTGTCAAAAGACAAATAAGAAGTATAAAAATTACAGAGTATCTTAATTTTTTTAACTGTGAAACACACAGATTTTTCCAGCATTTTTTTAAATGTATGTCATTAGTAGCATCTAGAGAGGCAAGTATAAAAGATCTTACCATGCTTCTAAACTCTTAGGAAGAACTGGTGAAAACATTGAATCACACATCACTCTGTAGACCACACAATATGTGTGAACAGCTCTGTAGGTCAGCATTTTAGACTACACTGAAATTTCACTAAAATAATACTTGCCAGAGAGTTAAATGTGTTTCAAGGTGAATATGAAACAAGTTATCAAAGCATCTCTTTGACAAATGTTTAGCATTTGCCTTGCAAAATATGGGGGCCTTAAGAGGTTGGCTGAAAGCAAAGAACCAAATCATAATCTGTGTATGTGAGGAAGGCACTTGAACATTTGTGAGAATATGTATCTACCTGTTCCATGTCCGTGTCGGTACTGCCCAGAGTTTATTTCCTTTTCTCTATCAGCGTTTGATCTTTGATTGCAAAATATTCATAGTTTTTTACAACAAAATTATCATGTATCTTGTTCTGGGATGATTCCACTAAAATAACAGCAGCAAAAATGTGGTTTTGTCTAACATAATTTTCGCTGTAAGAAAATATACAATATGCTACAGTGAAAGTTTCCAGAGTCATCTTTCTTCTTACCTACCGAAGTTATTTAGCTATCCTAAAACTCTGTGTGGAAATCTACCATTGAAAGAAAAATTGCAGTTATTGTACATTTTCGAAAGAAGAGATTTAACTTATACATAAAAGAAACATTTTATATCACAGCTGATATTATAAAACAGTCACAATTTAGCCTGGGCTAATACTTTTGTTTAAATGTCAACTCAAGGGACAGGTGCTGTGGCATAGTGGGTAAAGCCGCCACTTGCAGTGCTGGCATCCCATATGGGCGCTGGTTCAAGTGCCGGCTGCTCTACTTCCAATCCAGCTCTCTGCTATGACCCCTGCACCTGTGTGGGAGACCTGGAAGAAGCTCCTGGCTCCTGGCTTTGGATCAGCGCAGCTCTGGCCTTTGCAGCCATTTCGGGAGTGAAACAGAGGACGGAAGACCTCTCTCTCTCTCTCTGCTTCTCCTTCTCTTTCTGCGTACCTCTGACTGTCAAATAAATAAATAAATCTTTAAAAAAATTTAAAAAAAATGTTTACTCAAGAGGCTGGTGTGTAATGGGTTAAGCCGCCACCTGCAATGCCAGCTTCCCATATGGGTGCCAATTTGAGTCCTGGCTGTTCCACTTCTGATCCAACTTCCTGCTAATGCACCTGGGAAAGTAGAAGATGGCCCAGGTCCTTCTGTGGGTCCATGCACCTATGTGGGAGACCCGAAGAAGCTCTTAGCTCTTGGTTTCACCCTGACACAGCCGCGGCTATTGTGGCCATTTGGGGCTTGAACCAGTGCATGGGAGATCTCTTTCTCTCTCTCCCTCTCTCTCTTTTTAAAATTTTATTTATTTTATTTGAAAGGCAGAGTTACAGAGAAGGAGAAGCAAGAGGGGAAAGAGAGAGAGAGAGAGAGAGAGAGAGAGAGGTCTTCCATCTGCTGGTTTACTCCTCAGATGGCTGCAATGACTGGAGCTAGGCTGATCTGAAACCAGGAACCAGAAGCTTCTTCCGGATCTCCCATGTGGATACTGGGGCCCAAGGACTTGGGCCACCATCTACTGCTTTCCCAGGCCATGGAAGAGAGCTGGATCAGAAGTGGAGCAGCCAGGACTCTAACTGGCACCCCTATATAGGATGCCAGCACTGCAGGCAGTGGCTTGCAGACTGCTGTGCCACATCACCAGCCCCAATTTCTATCTCTGTATCTCTATCTCTATCTCTATCTATCTCTATCTCTATCTCTATCTCTATCTCTATCTCTATCTCTATCTCTATCTCTTCTTCTTCTTCTTCTTCTTCTTCTTCTTCTCTCTCTCTCTCTCTCTCTCTCTAACTCTGCCTCTCAAATAACTAAAATAAATCTTTAAAACTACTCACTGTGGCTGGTGTTGTGACATAATGAATCAAGCCTCTGACTGAAATGTTGACATCCCATATGGCTGCTAGTTTGTGTCCCTGCCGCTCCACTTCTGATCAAGCTTCCTGCTAATGGCCTGGGAAAAGCAGTGAAAGTAGATGATGGTCCCAGTGTCTGGGCCCCTGCCTTCCATATGGGAGACCTGGAAGAAGCTGCCAGATCCTGGCTTCAACCTGACCCAGCCCTGGCCATTGCAGCTATGTGGGGAGTGAACCAGAGAATGCAAGATCTTTCACTTTGTGTCTCTCCCTCTCTATCTCTCTCTCTAACTCTGCCTTTTGAATAGATAAATAAATCTTATATATATATACAGAAAACTACAAGAAAAAAGCTACATTGCTGTTGTAAATACTTTCTCTTTTTAGTTATATACACACCACCAACAAAATTGTAATCACAATACTCATACTGGTTTTCTATGTATTTCTTTATTTAATGTAGCAGCTGTTTTTCCTTTTCACTAAATCTTCTGTCATATGAATTTAATGACTGGGTAGAATTATGATTTATTTAACTGTTTTCTATTATTGAATATTAAATTTGTGCCCAGTAATATATGTGTGTGGTTATTCCTCAGAATAATTTCCCGGAAGTGTATACTTTTCCATGTATGTCTTCTATTTATAGAGTAGTGGGTTTCAGAAAATTAAAATGTGAAATACATTATCCTTTTAAACTCAAAAAGTACTCTTTCTACTTCGAGGGCATCTACTGGCAAATGGCCAAACAAATGGGCTCTTCAGCTCATTGTATATTATTCATTAAGAAGAAGCCAATCCATTCTTTTTTGTCCATTCTTCATTCATGGTTTCAAATTCACTTCTCTCCTCTATGGAGTTTGATTCCTATAGTTTGACACATGCCTTTGAATACACATGTATTATTTTAAAATAGTCTTTGTTTTATGTCTATCTGGTAATTATTTATTCTAGAACTGAAAATGCAACTGAAAATAAAACTGGATGCAGCCTACGAATGACACATTGACTTGATGAGAATATCGGGATATTGAATGAGGCTGGCGTTGTGCCACTGTGGGCTTAGCTGCTGCTGGTGAAGCCGGCATCTCATACAAATTGCCAGTTTAAGTCTTGGACGTTCTGCTTCTGATCTCACTCCCTGCTAATGTGCCTGGGAAAGCAGTGGATGGTGACCCAATTGTTTGGGCCCCTGCCACCCATGTGGGAGATCTGGATGGAATTCTTTCTCCTGACTTTGGCCTGCCCCAGTCCTGGGCATTGTGGACATTTAGGGAGTGAATCAGTGGATAGAAGATTTTTCTCTCTCCCTGTCTCATTTCCTCTCTCTCTCTGCCATTCAAATAAATAAATATTTTTAAAAAAGCATATTGAAGAGAGCATAGAAAAGGCTGATGAATGTATAATAGAAGTTAGCCATGAAGAATGGGAAGAACTAAAACTGACAAGAGAGTCTCTATGACCTGTGGACATTTTCAAAGAAATGAAAGCATTAAAGAAATGCTAGAGTCGTGTTTCATGCTTAAAAAAAACTGCCACTAGGTGAATACTCACTTCTACAGGAAGAAATAAAAGGCACTACTAATCATAAACATATGTATATTAAAAATATATAAATATCTCTGAGAGATCTTGATTCCACTGGTTCTGGATGGCCACAGTAGCCAGCACTGTGCTGGGCTGCATTGAAGCTAGGGGCCAGGAGCTTCATTCAGGTCTCCCACGTGGATATAGGAGCCCAAATTCTTGGGTTAATCTCCACTGCTTTCCCAGGTGTATTAACAGAGAGCTGGATCAGAAGTGGAGCAGCTGGGACCTGAACTGGCACCCATATTGGATGCCAGAGTTACAGGTGCAATTTGATCCTCTATGGCATAATACTGGCCTCTAAGCAGTATATTTCAAAAGAAATTGTTTCCATCTACCTTGAAATGCAGAACAACAGTGAGAGGAGACAGAGATGGGGTGGTGGAAACTCCCATCTACTGGATCACTCCCCAGATGTTTTCACCAACCAGGGCTGAGCCAGGCCCTAAGCCAGGAGCCAGAACTCCATCCAGGTCTCCTAGATGGTGTCAGAGACTCAGGTGTTTCAGCCATCATCAGACACCTCTCAGCTTGCATTAGCAGGAAGTGGGATTGGAAGCAGGGTAGCTGGGACTTGAATTGGCTCAGTTACAGGAGATCTTGAGTGCTGGTTTAACCGACTGTGCCAAAATGCCTGCCCTGAGCAGTACATGCTTAATCACAATTCTTTTTTTTAATTAAAAAAATTTTTTTTGACAGGCAGAGTTAGAAAGTGAGAGAGAGAGCGAGACAGAGAGAAAGGTCTTCCTTTTTCCGTTGGTTCACTCCCCAAATGGCCACCACTGCTGGCACTGCGCCGATGTGAAGCCAGGAGCCAGGTGCTTTTTCCTGGTTTCCCATGCGGGTGCAGGGCCCAAGCACTTGGGCCATCCTCCACTGCACTCATGGGCCACAGCAGAGAGCTGGATTGGAAGAGGGGCAACTGGGACAGAATCCGGCGCCCCGACCGGGACTAGAACCCGGAGTGCCAGCGCCACAGGTGGAGGATTAGCCTATTGAGCTGCAGCACTGGCCCTTAATCACAATTCTAATTTTTCTGGCTTTTTGCTACTGTAAATAATACTGCAATAAACTCTTGATGTTCAAGCGATTTTGATTCTTTAGGAGCTATTTCCCAAAGTCTAATTTTGTTGGTATGCATATTTTAAAATTATATTGTGTGTTGTTTATTTAAAGATTTATTTATTTATTTGAAAATCAGAGTTACAGAGAGACAGGCAGAGAGAGAGAGAGAGAGAGAGAGAGAGAGATCTTCTACCTGCTGTTTCACTCTCCAGATGGTTACAATGGCCAGGACTGGGCCAAGCTAAAGCCAGGATCCAGAAGCTGCATCTGGGTCTTCCATGTGGGTGGCAGGGGCCCAAGTTCTTGGGCCATCTTCTGCTGCTTTTCCCAGGCCATTAGCAGAGAGCTGGATCAGAAGTGGGACAGCCATGCAACAAGTGCCATTATGGGATACTGATGTCACAGATGGTGGCTTAAACTGCTATGCCTCATCACCAGCCCCATGTACACTGATTTTTAATTCAATAAGTAAACTAGGACAAAAATATAATTTACAACTAATGGATTTTTTGTTTGATTACTTATTAAAGCAGAGACAAGTCAATACTTTATTTTGTACATTGAAGACATCTGGAATATCCCTAGCAGCAAAAGTTCATTTATTATTAGTTAAAAAATATCTAATTTTAGCCAGAGAAAAGGAGAACAATTTTAGAATTGAACAGAGAGACATGCTTTGGGAAAAATATTTCTGAATCCACAGTAAGTTTTATAAGCCACCTAATCTTCAAACCAGTCACAATCCAGTCAAAACTGAACCACAGATTCAATCAATATTGAATCTGAAGTGTCTTCAGGCAGATGAGTGAATTTCATTATTTTGGTGTCTACAAGGCATCCATGATCATTTGACTGGAATTCAGCTGAAATTATCCTGAAAAACTCTCACTTTTCTATCACAATAGCAGTTTTCTTGCTTCCCTCTTTCCCTGGGAAGAGTTAGAAGTCAAATTTTGTCTATTCCCCAAACTCCTCTGTTGAAGTCCTCACTCCTGATACTTCAGACTGTGATCTTGTTTGGAGACAGCCCTTGCAAATGTAATTGATGAAGCTGGAATGAAGTGAGGGTGAAGCAGAATGGGACCCCCATCTAATATGCATGCTGTCCTTGATGAAATAAAGGGGAAGTTTCCATGGACTTGCACACAGGGAGAATGTCCTGTGAAAATGAAGGCAGCAATCAGAAATGCTTTTACAAGCTAAGAAGTGCCAGCGATGGACAGCAAATCACCAGAAATAGAGACGGACCCAACCCTGCTGACACTTTGATTTCAGATTTCTAGCCTCATACTGTCAGACAAGACATTGCTGTTGCTAAATGCACAGTTTCTGGCTCTCAATGTGGCAGTCCTTGCACACTAATACAGGAACTAAGTGAGATCTAAATCATTGCTCCATGTTTAAGATTCCTACTGGATGTTAACATTCAGTGTACTAAATTGGAAAAAGCCAAGTATGATTTAAACTGTTTTCTGACATAATTTGGATGCATCTGTTTCATATTTATGTCTTATCTGGAATCATCAGTTTGGGCTGCAGAATCCCAGATAATTTCAGAGAAACTACAGAATTCAGCCTTAAAATAGACTTTTGGGCTACTAAACCACAGATGGTAACCAGAAAATATCCTGTGATATTCTATCCCATTGTGGAAAAAAAAAGAAAGAAAAAAGAGGAAGATTAAATTGGTTGTTTTTTGCTGTGTTGTTATAGTCTTGAAAGGAGGTAGGGGAATGGGATTTTTAAGAAAATTTTTACAGATACTTATTTTTAAGTTGTTTTTACTGTTATATATTTAACTTTTCTTCAGAATTCTTCAGAATGTTTTTCTAGAATATGTATAGTATCCATCTAAATTTTAGATCAGGTGGATATTATACATGTTCTACAAAAGCATTTACATATAACATTTAGAAATGTATATTTTATCATTATACAATAGGAGATACAACAGGTTATCTGCAACTTATTTAATCAAGTATTATTTGCATCAGTAATGCTCACATGTGAAAAGGATATGTTTTAGGCACATGCTTTACAGTAAACATTTGGAATTTTCTGGGGGGCCTGAGCTTTTAAGAAAACTGGTAGTTTATAACAACTGAATAGATAAAGGAGAAATACATTGTTAATTACAAGAAGAGAATCAAATGAAATAGTTTTCCTTACTGTTTTTGGAAATTTCTACCAATATGAATCTGGAATGTGTTGGAATAAGAACATATTTTAATGAAACTATAGAGCTACCCTTTCTCCATCCTCTCTTTAGGACTACCAAAAAAATGATATTTTCAAATTGTTGGCATATATCAATTTTCTTCATTAAGAAGCTGCTTTTCTAGTTTTCTTCCTTGTTTTGCTTTTCAGAAGAGATTTTATTTTTAAAAAATATTTATTTATTTATTTGAAAATCAGAGTTACAGAGGGAGAGGGAGAGACAGAGAGAGAGATATTTTACATCTGCTGGTTAATCCCCAGGTGGTCCCAACTGACATGGCTGGGCCAGGCTGAAGCCGGGAGCCAGGAGCTTCCTTCAGGTCTCCCACGTGGGTGCAGGGGCCCAAGCACCTAGACCATTTTCTGCTGCTTTTCCCAGGCCATTAGCAGGGAGCTGGATCAGAAGTGGAGCAACCAGGACATTAACCAGTGGCCACATGGTAGATGTGGGCATGGTAGGCAGCGGCTTTACCTGCTACACCATCGTGCCGGCCCTGAGAAGGGACTTTAAATGAACAAAATTGAATAACAAAATTAAATAACTAATATACAAATTTCAAAAGCAATATGTGGTTAGATATTATATTCCAATTCTCAATAAAGAAGTATATATTTAATGTAATTATTTGTAGTCTAATAAAAATCTAGACTTCATCAGTTACTGATTCAATTAATTTTTAGTGAGGAATAGAATACTGAATGCTTGGGTTTAAGTAGTGGTAGCTCATTTTAAGAGTTTCCCATAATTGCTTTACTAGAGTAATTTTTTAGTGGAATGTATCAGAGTAATATCAACAAATATAACAATCATTCTACAAATCGACTTATGACACTAAATGAGGTTAAAGAAAGTAAATAATTTTGAATCATAACTACTAGCTTGTAGTTAGAAATGATCTTCATATAGCCGTTGAATACTGAATTTTTATGTTTAATTTTAAGCTTGATTTAATTTTTATTCATTTGAGAATCAGAGAGACAGAATGAGACAGAAGGACAGAGAGATCTTCTGCCTGCTGGTCCACTTCCCAGATGGCCACACAGCTAGGGCTGGGCCAGACCAGAGCCAGGAGCTGCGAGCTGCTTTTGGGTCTCCTAGTGGGCCATGCTTATTTTTTATTTTTTAAAAGATTTTTTTTATTGGAAAGGCAGAGTTACAGAGAGACAGATGCAGAGACAGAGGCAGAGAGAGAGAGACATACTCCATCTTCTAGTTTACTCTCCAAATGGCTGCCACAGCAGGAGCTGGGCTGATCTGAAGCCAGGAGCCAGGAGCTTCTTCTGGGTCTCCCACGCAGGAGACCCAAAGACTAGGACCATCTTCCACTGCTTTCCCAGCCACATTAGCAGGGAGCTAGATTGAAAGTGGAACAGCTGGGACTTGAACTGGTGCCCATTTGGGATGTCGGTACCACAGGGGGCAGCTTTACCCACTACGCCAGAATGTCAGCCCCAATGCACCATATATTTAAAGGTGTACAGGGTTTGCCAGTTCAGAAAGATGGTGTGTACTGTGAAGGTATTTGTATTCTACTTTCTTGAGACACACACCATTTTGTATTGGGTGTTCTGAAACCTCTCCATGCATTGTCTCTGCTTCCACAATGGAGGTACTTTGTGAGATTATCTTCGCTTGCCCCAACACAACCAGCACGCAGCCCTCCATGTGGCAGACCCTCCGTAAATGGATAGAACAGACTGTCTGTTGGACAGAAAGAACTCTGGACACCTCCTTGAGAGAGCTGACTTTTCAGTCTGCCCCTTCTCTGTGTGAATGAGGTATCCTTCTTTCATTACAACATCTTTTAGATTCATGTTTGAAAAATATCAATGAGTAGACAAACAGTTTCAGCATATCCCCAGTCCTAAATCTAATTTGTAAGTTACTCTTTCCTACACTGCTTGCATACCTCTGCAGGCCTTTTTAGATAGACTATTTCTCTCTTGTTGGCTTTCCCACAGCTTTGAATATTCAGATTTTGAAACACAGGAATGGATACTGTGTATATGGTTTTTATCATTTGTAATTATGTTTACTCCTTCCTGTGGAGAGCTGGTAGCAAAATTACAAGCTTTTATTCTCAGCCTAGCATTTGGGTCATCTATAAGTATGTATAAGTGTCAGTTTCCTTGAAAAACTAATTTGTCAGTTTCTTATTTTTCATACAATGGAATGTTTCTCTGTCTTGTTCCCAAGAGAATTTCGCGTTTCTGAAGACGGCTTTTCTGAGAGCAGTTCCTCTCGTTTATGGTGGGCTTCATTTTAAAAAGGCACCATCCTCAGTGACTGGCAGGAGGAAGTAATGGTCCACAGGCTATGCCTCTGCAGCCGCTAATCGGATGCTTCCAGCTGGTGTGTGCTAAGCAGGGTGCAGCCCTCTGCAGCGGAGGACGCTGAGAGCTGGCAACAGAGCCACAGGGCTTTTCATTTCTCTGCTGAAAGAAGCAGCAATGCATCCTGGGCTGGTGAAAGCAGAAACCGATTGCAGAAATAGCACTCCCTGACTCATTATCATTCCAGTCTTAATTATCAAGTGTGGGAGAGAATTATTGGAATAATTAGATTATGGTCCAAACTATCATCAGCATAATGATATGTAAGATTTTAAGTGGTTACTTCAACATCTTTTCCAAGACCCCCAAATTTCACATGTTCCCTAAAGATAAGTGGATCTAATGTTGTTATTTTTCTACATACACTACCTTCAGAGAAATCAAAGACAGTGCCCTTGATTGCCCTTGTGGAAAATAATGGATGAATGAAGACAGGTAGTGAGAGATAAAAGACAGAAGTGAAGAAAGGAGATTTATTACTACTTAATATCTGATACAAGTGTTGCAAAGAGGCATAAGCAGTTGAGAGTCACAGTAATAGGCAGTTATATGTTTGTATTCTTCAGTGTTAAAAAACCGAGTAATGTAATGGCAGGAAAATACCATTTTCTGGAAATTGTGTGTGTGTGTGTGTGTGTAAATGTCTTGTAATACTCCTAAGTAATTGATTTTTTGACTAGAGGATGTAGTTATACCTCTTTCTTAATGTACCTCTAACTTAGTCTCAGGGATTCTGAAACTGCTTGAAATAAATATTTGTTATCACTTCAGGAGGCAAAGTGAAAACCTGTAGTAACGTCTTTGGTAATCCTTCACTTCCCCCAGAAAAGAGCATTTTGAGAGCTTTGTATTTCTCTCCATTAGCCTTTTAAGTATGAGGCAAGGGTGCCTTATTATCTGTCTCTTTAAAGGGGGCTCACTGGCCTTGTCTCAGTGGGAGATCAGAAGTGCGGATATACATGTAGCTGGCGCTGTGGCGCAGTAGGTTAATGCCCTGGCCTGAAGCACCAGCATCCCATATGTGTGCTGGTTCAAGACCTGACTGCTCCAATTCCGATCCAGCTCTCTGCTATGGCCTGGGAAAGCAGTGGAGGATGGCCCAAGTCCTCGGCCCCCTGCACCCACATGGGAGACCCAGAAGAAGCTCCTGGCTCCTGGCTTCGGAGCAGCCCAGCTCTGGCCGTTGCGGCCAATTGGGAAGTGAACCAGTGGATGGAAGACCTCTCTCTGCCTCTGCTCTCTGTGTAACACTCACTTTCAAATAAATAAATAAATAAATCATTTAAAAAAAAAAAAAGAAGTGCAGACATACAAAGCTGGTCAAGGATAGGATTCCAGTGTGATTTGGGATTACCCTGTTTTTATAAAGAATTGGTTGCTGTGTGTGTGTGTTGAAGAAGGGGTCCTTGTTGCTCAAGGAATCTGATCCCTACCTTTGGAGAAAAATATCAAGGCAAAGGGAAGAGTGACCATGAGATTCAGTTCACTGCTTCAGAATTATCTTTAAAGAGAATGTGAAAATGCATTACAAAACACATAGAACCAAAGAGAACTTTCACTATACCCTTAGGACATGTGTCACATGGTATTGGTATTATGATTGAGGATTTATTCCCAATCTGGTTTCCATTTCTAGGTTCTACTGCAAATCAGTATCACATTCTCCCATTAATCTGTTCTTATAAAGATGCCTAACCTGTCCTCTGCATGGTG
Organism: Oryctolagus cuniculus; assembly: GCF_964237555.1. Taxonomy (NCBI): domain Eukaryota; kingdom Metazoa; phylum Chordata; class Mammalia; order Lagomorpha; family Leporidae; genus Oryctolagus; species Oryctolagus cuniculus. The sequence goes on along the minus strand of NC_091439.1, from coordinate 8,742,989 downwards.
GTGGGAACAGCAGTCATTTAGAAGGCAACTCCCTGATGGAAACAGGCATCCTTTCTCACTATGTAGTGTCCTCAAATGGCAAAAACTAAGGCAAGACTTTGGGAGCAATCTGGTTCCTTGTATGACTAATGATAGAAATCTTATATTTCAAGTTAAAGCAAGCCTGACTATCATTCTGACTTGTAGGTCCTTGCTTCCCTAGCCAAAGCCACAGAAAATAATTCTGATGCCTTTTCTAGACAAGTATGCTTCAAACATTTGAAGACAATGGTCCTTTGATTTCATCGGAAAATAAAACAGGGAGCATGAGCTTCCCTATTTCTTTTTATCATCTGCATGAAGGATTTATCCAAATTGACATAGTCTCCATTCAAAGAACAGCCCATGTAGCAGGTGAGACTATCCAGCATAGACAGAACCATCTGATTTTGTTATTTTTTTTAAAATTCCATGCTTTTATATTCATTCTATTGGAAAGCCAGAGATACAGAGATTTTTCATGCACTCACCAAATGCCCACTGCAGCCAAAGTTGGGTCAGGCTGAAGTCAGAAGCACAGAACTCCATCCAGGCCTCTCACGTGGGTGACAGGGACCCAAGTACTTGAGCTGTCATTGGCTGCTTTGCAGGGTGCTTCCTACTAATAGAAGGAAGCTGAATGGGAAGCAGAGGAGAGGGGATTCAAGTCGAGGCACTCCAGCACGAGATGAGGGCATGTGAGGTGGCATTGCAACTTCAAGACCAAACACGTGACCCCCTTCTCCCATCTAATTTTAAACACTATGCATTTTTTTTATTAAAACCTGAAATAGCATTGTTTTTATGAGAGCTTCTTCATTACAGTAATTTATTTTCAACCTGAAATAAAACATCTCCTGTTCACTGTCTCAAGAACCACTCTGCACTGTGGTTTAAATTTAGTGCTGTTTAGCCATGCACCTCTCTCTCATTTCATCCCTTTTGTTTTGTCTACCATGTCAAACTGTTTGCCCAGAGATAGCAAATCTGCAATTTACTTCCTGGGATGTATGGCAGTCAACATCCCAAACTGCCCTGTGGATCAGCAGCGGGAGGTCATTACCCTTGATTGCTTTAGTCCTCTGTGGAGATTAACACCCTGCTGGTGCCAGCAAGTGTCAGGCAACACGAAAAATATGATTTAATTCTTAGCCGGCGCCGTGGCTCACTAGGCTAATCCTCCACCTTGCGGCGCCGGCACACCGGGTTCTAGTCCCGGTCGGGGCGCCGGATTCTGTCCCGGTTGCCCCTCTTCCAGGCCAGCTCTCTGCTATGGCCAGGGAGTGCAGTGGAGGATGGCCCAGGTGCTTGGGCCCTGCACCCCATGGGAGACCAGGAAAAGCACCTGGCTCCTGGCTCCTGCCAGGATCAGCGCGGTGCGCCGGCTGCAGCGGCGGCCATTGGAGGGTGAACCAGCGGCAAAAGGAAGACCTTTCTCTCTGTCTCTCTCTCTCACTGTCCACTCTGCCTGTCAAAAAAAAAAAAAAAAAAAAATATGATTTAATTCTTGAAAATGTTTGGATACATATTACAAGAAGCTCCTTGTATGGTGTCATGGTTTAATCCACTGATATCTGTAAGTGTAATAATCTCTTCAGAGTTTTGAAGTCTTTTATTTTACATTCCCATGAGTCTTAAAATAATTAGCATTTCCTATTACTTTAAAGAGTTGGTCCGGCTGGACTGATGCCAAACATGAAATGGTATACCGTAGAATCATGGGATGGCTCTGCTGAGCTCTGACTCATTCCCTAAATTAAGAAATGGCTACGAATGTTGTCTCAAGGGTAAGCTCTGCTTCTGCATTTGAGCTCCGAATTAAGAGTCAGACTTTGGAAAAGATGCTGGGGCCTGAAGAACATTTTCAAGGACAGAAGTATAAAAGGATGAGATGTTGTTGAAAGATCCAAAAATGAGACGTAAATGCTAACCTATAGGCATTTTGTCCTTCACAGGAAAAAGTCACAAACAAACATGAAACAACCTCTGGGATTTAGGCAGACCCCAAAGGATGGTTCACCGATTTTTTCCCCACATCTCAACATTTTTTATTACCCGGATTTCAATTGTATCTTACCAATTGTCCTGTTTAGCTTCTTTATTCATCTGAGAATGCAAAAGCTATTGGGTGAGAGCTGAGGCACTATAGTTCTTACATCCATGCATTTCTATGTTTAAATCCTTTCTTCATACCTATCAGTGGAGACTTCCTGTGAGTTATGTAAGTTCTTCCCTGCACTTCAGTTTTCTGTCTGTGAAACTGGCTTCTCTGTAAGTACAGAATAAACTCACCCTTGAAAGCTTGTGACAAAGTGTCTCTTTCTTTTAATTTTATTTACTTATTTATTTATTTTTTGACAGAGTGGACAGTGAGAGAGAGACAAAGGTCTTCCTTTGCCGTTGGTTCACCCTCCAATGGCCGCTGCGGCTGGTGCACTGTGGCCGGCGCACCGCGCTGATCCGATGGCAGGAGCCAGGTGCTTCTCCTGGTCTCCCATGGGGTGCAGGGCCCAACGACTTGGGCCATCCTCCACTGCACTCCCTGGCCACAGCAGAGAGCTGGCCTGGAAGAGGGGCAACTGGGACAGAATCCGGCGCCCCGACCGGGACTAGAACCCGGTGTGCCGGCGCCGCAAGGCGGAGGATTAGCCTAGTGAGCCGCGGCACCGGCAGACAAAGTGTCTCTTATGTAACAACTATTTAAAAAGTTTTATCCTTTTTTTTTTTTTTTTAATTTCAGGTATCCTCACAGCACAACTTCCTGAAGTTTTACCTCAAAGCAGATGAATACAGATGAGTTTAAAAGGCCTCATGAAAAACATTAGCAGCCTTACTACAATAGTGGACACTCAGCTTAAATGACATTCCAGTCAAGTTCTGTGAGCCGCTTTTTTTCCTGCTATTGTTGTTTCTTTGCTGTTGTATCTTAATGATCTTAAAAAAATAATCTGGCAATTTAATTTTCTTAAGATTGAAAGGCAGAGTTACAGGGAGAGGGAAAGGCAGAGTTCAGAGAGAGGGAGAGACAGAAAGAGAGAGATCTTCATCCACTGGTTCACTCTCCAAATGGCCCCAATGGCTGGGGCTGGGCCAGGCTGAAGTCAGGAGCCTGTAACTCCATCCAGGACTCCAAAATGAGTGCAGGGGCTCAAGCACTTTGGCTATCTTCTGCTGCCCCAGGTGCATTAGCAGGGAGCTGGATAGGAAGTAGAGCAGCCAGGATTCAAACTGGCATCTGTATGATGGTGGTGGCTTACCTAGCTGTGCCACAGCACCAGCCCCATAATCTGGGTCTTTTGAAAAGCTAGAAAACTATTTCACCTGATCTAGACATCTAATATTGAAATGAATTAGATATATTTATCATTTTTGTATTATTATTTAATATATAGAGAGAAACACAGGGAGATGGACCTCCCATCTACTTATTCACTTGCCAAATGCTCACAACAGCCAGAGTTGGGCCAGAATGAAATCAGGAACCAGGAACTCAATCCAGGTCTCCCACAGGGGTATCAGGGACTGGTCTAATTGAGCCATCACCTGCTAGTGTCCAAGATGAATGTTGGCAGGAAGCCAGAATTGGGAGCAGAGCCAATACTTCAACCTAGGTTTTCCAGTAGGCAACAGGATTGTCTTAACTGGCATCTTACCTGCTAAGCTAAACAGCTAAACTTAGATAATATTTTTAAATATTTGGTAGAAAGAAAAGGCCATCTTCTTGCCGGTAGGAAAATGATAGTTAAGAAAGGGAGAATAACAAAGCCAATCATGGATGGGATTCTTTGGGAAATAAAAATGACTGTGACTTCCTGATATCATTTAGTGGAAAAAGAGTAGGAAGAGCTGCCTGCTAGGTTCTTACGCCGTTGAGTTGAAGTCCAAGGCTGTAAGAGCCAGGGATTGCCTGCCAAAGGATGTTTCTCAGAAAAGGTTAAGAATAAGCTAAAAGTTACTTCTTTCTGAGTCTTGAGGGATAAAGATGAAATTAGACATTGATTGGTAATGAGTGACATTTTGTAAAAGCCACTAGATTGTAATTGCGTAAGTTCTAAGACTAACTTCCATAGTGCCCTTCTCCTAATGCTATTCATCTTGTTCCCTCACTGTATTTTCTCTCTATATTACAAAAGCAGGACCAGGCAGCAGTGTGCATAGTGTGATCTCAGCCATACAGGCTTGTCAACTCCAGGTTTCCAGCGGAAAGTATGTGTTATTGATAACATCAATTAAGATTTTTAGCATCCTAAGCTTTTCTGTCCTGTCATGGCACCACTAAAAGAAGGCACAGAAGGACTGTGGCTTCAAATGATGGCGGTGGTTATGAGCTTTGTCATCACTGAGGTTCTCTATCTAGAGCAGGTTATGTTGGTACCTGATGCATCACATCAGGTCCTTTCTGGGTCCTTTCTCTGTCATGGTCCTCAGAGCCCTGTTACTCAGGTCACCCTTTCCCAATATAAACTTCTGAGGGACCAATTTAGAAACCCAATCACAATAACAATTAAAGCTCTGGTTGGGGGCTGGGTAGCACTGATACAACATCAAATTCTTAAGAAGTTTAAATCATTGTGAAATATGAACACGCTGAGAACATTTTAAGTCTGATGAGTCTCTCCTTCACCAATGGCACGCCTGGAAAAGTAGCTTTTCAGAAGTGTCCCTTTTAGTCTCACAAATATCCACAAATTGAGGTACTTTGGTCCTTAAAATGCTCCCATTTTGGGGTGAACATTGTAATACTGCAGATTAAGCCACCACTTAAGATGCCTGCATTACTTATCGGAGTATGGGTTCAAGTCCCACTATTCCACATTTCCAGTCCTGCTTCCTGTTCATGCACCTGGGAGACAGTGAATGATGGCTTATGTACTGGGTCCCTGCCACTCACTTGGGAGACTCAGATGGAGTTCCTGGCTCCTGGCTTTGGCCTGGTGAAACCCTCACTGTTGTAGCCATTTGGGGATAAACCAGCAAATGGAAGATTTCTCTTTCTTTTTCTCTCTCTTCCTCTCCCTCTTTCTCTCTCCCTCTTCCTCTCTCTCTCTTTTTCTCTCTCTCTCTGTCACTCTTTCCTTGAAATAAATAAATGAACCTTTGTTTTCTTCTTAAAAAAATTCCTGTACTACATCAATTATATGACCTGTGGGGGGATTAAAAATTGCTGTTAGGAAGTGAGTCTACTCTGCTCCCCAGCATTTCAATGAACTGATTTATTTATTAGCTTAACCCAAACAAGTAGTAGTGCTCGTTTACTTTTCTGAGTCATCAACTCTGGTAGAAAATATAGGCCTTTTCATCAGAAAATTGAACCTATGCAGTGAGATAATCTTGTCCTGAATTTTGCATTGCTTGTGGATGACCTGGAGTAAATCAATGAGACTCAAAAGAAATGGCTGCCTCAGTTACTCGAGAGACATGGACATCTTGTGTCCAGGACGGGCAGCTCTATAAACTTCTCTCCTGGAACCGGAGGTCTGGCGTTCCCCCACATGCAGTGCCTGCTTTCCCTGACGAGAGTCCATTCCATAGGACAGCTCCTGAGCCGTCCTATTGTTGGGTGTGTTTAAATATCGCAGAGAGAAAGGTGAGAGAATGTGGTGCACACCATGGGGATGGAGAGGAAAGCAGAGAGCCAATCCTTGTGTTCAGGACAGATCATCTACTAGGAAATAGCACCTGGAGCCTGTTTTACATTTGTGATTAACTCAGAAGGAATACGTCTCCACTGTTGTGCTTCAGATTCCAAAGAATGCTATTCTGATCTCAAAAATGACAATAAATATCCCCACCACATACACATTGTATCTGTACTCTCCACAGTGTGATTTTGCAGCTTTTCCAGCTGACATGTGGAATCTATTTCTGTACTTCTAGAATCTGGCCGGAATTCATGACTTGCTTTCGCCCACTAAATATGAGAGAAGTAATGGTGTGCTAACTTTGATGCTATATTTCAAGCTTCCCTCTCCTCTCTTCTCTCCTCTTGCTCCTCTCTCTTCCGTCTGCTCTCTCCTCTTGCCTTTCTTTCTGCCTCTCCCAATAAAACATTCTTGGACTAGCTTGCTATAGGATGAGAGCAGGTCTAAATGTCCCAAGTACCCCAGACAGGCCCACAGTGCATAAGAACATGGAGCCAGGACCAGAAATGCTGCTTTGCTAACCTGCAGCTGACCACACATAAATGAATGAGCTTTGTCTTAGGTAGCCTAGATCCTTTGAACCACCCAGATGGGCTACAGATAGATAACCAAATAAAAAAATTTTTTTTTCTATGCTGCTGAGACTTACTGGTCACTTGCTATGCAACATTATTCTGGGATTAGATAGCTCATACAGCCTTCCTAATTGGATAGAGATCCAAACACCCATGAGGATCCTCACATAGACTCATCCTCCTCATTAATTTTAATGTCATATGGAAAATAAGATTTTTTTACACACACATACATACACAAAGAAACTATAGGCTCAGGATTGGGCATGCTTCAGCAAAACATTTAATCAGAATTATTGACTGGACTTCTGCTGTAGGTCAGGAATCTTCTTGGGCCTTGAGGGTGCTGAAAGGAGTAGAATTAGTCTTTGTTGTGAAGAAGGCCATCACTGGGGGTGGTTGGGCTTGGATTTAGCTCAGGCTTCATGCTTAGGTTGGTGAAACGTACGTGCCACACTTCACACATTTGGGCATCCTCTATTCCTGACTTGAACAGTACTTGGTGGGCTTCTTTGGTATGATTCTATTGGCAGTAGTTCTTTTGGATGGGAACAAGTTATGGAAGGATAACCTATTTAGAAACTTAACTGTAACCCAGATGTGAACTCCAGCAAGAAAACCCCTAAAAGGAAAGAAAGAACTGCCAACTATCTGATGGTTTGTCAAAACTGTGGCTATCTTTCTGGACTGTGATTTATTAAAGATTTGGAAGCCCTTATCTTCTTCCAGGTTTCAGGCACTTTGGTAGTGAGTCATATGAGGTCAAATGTTGTTGCTTCCAAAACATAAGACTTGGGTGGAAGATAGCGAAAGACTCAGTGCCAGGTCTTCTGATCTTTGATCCAATGCTCTGCCGCGGAGTTCTGGGCTGCAGGAGGAATTATTTGACCCCTTTGACCTGGTTTGCTCTTTGGGAATATTTCATGGATGATGATTTGCTTGCCTGTTAGAGAGTTCTATTTCACTCTAAATAATAAGGCTGATTTCTGTTAACTTGATATTTTCTTTTTTCCATTTGTAGATATAAGTGATAAGAAGCTGGATTCAATATCCAGTTCTCATGTTAGCTAGAGATGCTATACACACACACACACGTGCGCACGCATAAATGCACATGCACAGCCACAACTCCAGTTACTACATTTTAAAATTACATTAATACAATTTATTTTTATTATTTTTTTGTAAATGTGAGTATGTGACAAAAAAAGTTTGAGGGTTTGTGTTTCCTTCTCTCCTAATAATAAAATAAGACTATTGGGAATAAATGTGGACATCCAAGCAGCACCTTACAGCCACTGCTAATACTTCTAAAAAAAGGTCAAGGATCCATAATTTATTTCTTGGTCCACCACTGTTATGCCCTTGTTAAATAAATACTTAAGGCCATTCACAAGCTTTAAAATAGCAACCATGAACATTGACTACGCTAAAGTATTGCTTAAGCTCTACTTATAAATGCTCAAGATGAAAGCAAAAATCTGAGTCACCATGTTTTGTCTTGGTCACTAGAAAATGAAAGGATGTTCTTGGCCCAGATTTCTCATCTACAATATGTACCTGGGACAGGCCATTGCTATTTTTGTTTAGCTAAGTGCCTATATTATGCTAGGGAATATCAGGTTTTTGATTTTAAATGGTAGAATTTTATGTATAGGCTTTAATTAAAATTAAAGGATATAAATTAAAGATTTTACTCATCTTGGTATTTTATACCAGCAATGAGTGAAGGAAAAAATAAGGCAAATACAATAGTTTGTAAGGTCTTTACTTATCTGGATAAACTCATTCTCATGGTGATTGTTCATTTTCATATATTTCTTATTGAACAAATAAACCAAATAAAAATTTACCATATTTACGGACATATAAATTTTATTCTACTTTCACTATGAGCCACTGATTTCTGAGTGCTGTGTTCCTTAGTATTTAGATTTTACATTATGTTTTCATTCCCTTTGATTGGTTGATCATCCCATAATATCATATCAGAAAACACATAGAAGCCATGCTCAAATATCTGTGTTCTCTAGACTAAGCAACGTCCATGAAAATTCCAGAACTCTGCATCACATCTCTACTGCACATGTGCAGCTTTCAAACTACAAACTACAGTGAATTAGACTGAATGTTTGAGAGCTGGACTCTCCTAGAGTAGCTGAGAAGTTGAAGATCCAATGAAGGGTGTGAGGAAGAGCCTGCCATCAGGAATTCAAACTAGGGTAACTGAAACAGAAGGTGCCAGAAGATGAGATATTTTCAGAGGAAGGCTGGTGAGTTAATGTGGAACACATTGAATATGAAGGTTGTTGGACACCTAGATGGCAAACACTAGTTGAGAGTTAAATATGTAAATGTGAAATACAGAGTAGCTTTCAAGACAACCCTCAGAAAAATGAACTTGACTGGAGCCATTGAGGAAGATAAGGACCACAACTGAACATTGAGCAGAACTCCTCTAGAGGACAAACTCACTTGGAATTAACCCTCTATCATAGCTTACCATTAGAGCTGTTTTGTTCAATATTGTAGGACTTTTTATATGAGGTGGAAATTTGCTTTTTAAAGATTAACAGACATTTTAAAATTAAACACAATGAAGAGGTACCATGTGATATTTTGAAACAATTAAACAATGCATATATTATGTAATGTCCAATCAAGCCAAATGGATCTATCTCCTCAAATATTAAACATTTTCTTATGGTGAAAAATAATCGAAAATTCTATCTCCTATGATTTTTTCTTTTGTGGATAAATAAATGCTATATCAGCATTACCTATAGTCACACTACTGTTTGCAACAGAACCTCAAAGTGTCTTATCTAGCTATAACTTCATACCTGTTAATAAACATTTATACAAGCCTCTTCACCTCCCCAGCCTTTGCTAACCATCAATATACTCTTTTTTTGTGCTTTTTCACTTTTTAAATTAATTAATTAATTAATTTTCCCCCAAAGAAACCTTTTATTTAAGGAATACAAACTTCATGCATTTCATAAGTACAACTTTAGGAATATAGCACCATAGCACCCTCTCACCCACTCTCCCACCCTCTCCTCCTCCCCCTGTCATCCCCAGTCCCATTCTCCACTAAGATCCATTTTTGATTAACTTTACACACAGAAGACCAACTCTATACTAAGTAAAGAGTTTAACAATTTGCATGAAAACAACAACAACAAAACACTACTCCTCAAGACAAGGGCTGTTCAAAGTCATTGCATCTTGAAGTTAATTTCAATTCCTTTTTTTTTTTTATTTTTATTTTTGACAGGCAGAGTGGACAGTGAGAGAGAGACAGAGAGAAAGGTCTTCCTTTGCCGTTGGTTCACCCTCCAATGGCCGCCGCTGCAGCCGGCGCACCGCACTGATCCGATGGCAGGAGCCAGGATCCAGGTGCTTTTCCTGGTCTCCCATGGGGTGCAGGGCCCAAGCACCTGGGCCATCCTCCACTGAACTCCCTGGCCATAGCAGAGAGCTGGCCTGGAAGAGGGGCAACCAGGACAGAATCCGGCGCCCCGACTGGGACTAGAACCCGGTGTGCCGGCGCCGCAAGGTGGAGGATTAGCCTATTGAGCCACGGCGCCGGCCTTCACTTCCTTTTTTTTGGAAACTTAATTAAAGAAGCATTCAGAATGATACATCTTTTTTTTTTTTTTTTTGACAGGCAGAGTGGACAGTGAGAGAGAGAGACAGAGAGAGAAAGGTCTTCCTTTTGCCGTTGGTTCACTCTCCAATGGCTGCTGCGGCCAGCTGCTGCAGCCAGCGCACCGCGCTGATCCGATGGCAGGAGCCAGGTGCTTCTCCTGGTCTCCCATGGGGTGCAGGGCCCAAGTACTTGGGCCATCCTCCACTGCATTTCCCTGGCCACAGCAGAGAGCTGGCCTGGAAGGGGGGCCACCGGGACAGAATCCGGCGCCCTGACCGCGACTAGAACCCGGTGTGCCAGCGTCGCAAGGCGGAGGATTAGCCTAGTGTGCCGCGGCACCAGCCAAATGATGCATCTTTTGCAAGCACTTAGATATGTTTATAATACAACTCTTTGAGGACAGAGATCTGCATGGAAAGTTAGTGCACAGTGACTCTTGTTAATTTAACAATTAACACTATTAAGTATGATGTCAGTGATCACCTGAGGCTCTTGACATGAGCTGCCTAAGTTATGGAAGCCTTTTGAGTACACACCTTCCATTAGTATTTAGACAAGGCCATAAGCAAAGTGGAAGTTCTCTCCTCTCTTTAGAGAAAAGTACCTTCTTCTTTAATGACCACTCCTTTCTATGAGATATCACCTACTGAAGTCCTTCATGTAGGACATTTTTTGCCACAGTGTCTTGGCTTTCCGTGCCTAAAATGCTCCTCTGGGCTTTCCAGCCAGACTGGAATTCCTTAAGGGATGGTTCTGAGGTCAGAGTACTATTTAAAGCGATTGTCATTCTATGAGTCTGCTGTGTGGACTGCTTCCCATGTTGGAGCATTCCCTCCTTTTCAGTTCTATCTATTAGTATTACCAGACACTCAATCCTATCTATATGATCACTTTAACACTTAAGATGATATTTTTACCATTCAGCCTAAGGGGATTGGTGTCCCATGACAAGTTTTTAAATTGTACCATTAGAATTAAGTCTATAGGAATGTATGCAGAACTATACAGCTTAACAGTTACAAACTTCACAATTACAACTTTAGGAACATGGTGATTCTTTCCACTGTGCCTACCAACCCACTCATACTCCCACCCCTCTTCCTCCTCCCTCTCTTATTCCCACTCTTATTTTTTTACTGAGATCTATTTTCAATTGACTTTATACACATTTGTTTAACTCTATGTTAAGAGTTCAACAAATAGTATATAAATAGTATATAAGATAGTATATAAGACAAGGGCTGTTCAAGTCATTGCTTCTCAAAGTGTCAATTTCACTTTTATAGATCGCCCTTTAGGTGCTCTATTAATTATCACAGGTCAGGGAGAACATACAATATTTGTCCCTTTGGGGACTGGCTTATTTCACTAAGTATGATGTTTTCCAGATTCATCTATTGTGTTGTAAGTGACCAGATTTCATTTTTTATTGCTGTGAACTATTCCATAGAGTACATATCCCATATTTTTTTCATCCAGTCTTTAGTTGATGGGCCTTTGGGTTGATTCCATACTTTTAACTTCTGTGGGATCACCTTTTATTTAGACTCCACATGTGAATTAGATGATGGGATACTTGTCTTCCTGCGGTTGGCTTATTTCAGCCACCATAATGACCTCCATTGTGTGTATGTACATTTTCTTCATCTATTCCTCAATGGCTGAACTAGTTAACAAAACATAAAAGGTAGGAAGTGTTGGTGAGAATATAGATAAATGGGAACCCTCATACTATGTGGGGGGGGGAGCGTAAATGAAGTTGGCTCTTTCTTTACTAGATTCTGAATGGAGACTGGCACTCTGGAGAGGAACAGTCTACTCCTTTCCCTCTTGGGCTGGAGGGGCACAGGGTATATACTGTGACTTGGAACCAAATGGCAGTTTCCTCTCTGTAGGGAACATGTGGGAAGTAACATTACATAACTGTTCATGTGACAAATGGATTTAAGTGGTCTGAGAATAATAATGAAAACGGTTTTGGCTTGAAAAAGAAGTAAAATATTCCAAAATTAGAAAGGCATTTTATATAGCCCCTGGAACATAGTGAGTAACGTGACAGCACAGAATGTTGGTAATAACTAACACTGAGCATTGTGGCATCTGGGTCCTGTTCTAAACGCTTTATGTGTGTGAACTCATTTGTGGAATAAGTTTCATTATCATTACCATTTTATAGATGATGAGATCAGTGCTCCAAAAATTTTAAACATTTAATCCAGTGATAAAAAACCAGTAAGTGAAATTGTGAGATAGATTATTGGACAAACTGAGCTCAGAGATTGTTCTCTTCTATTTCCTGGAATAACACAAAATGAACAACTTCAACATACCATTCACACAATGCATATGAGTACAATTTATACATTAAATAGATCAGCTGCTATCGAAAAGGTGAGTAGATAAAAGAAAGCTTTAGCATCGTTAGTCACTTAATCCGGATTTTTACTCCGCCTTACTGTGAAGGAACGATGCAGTACAATTAGAGAACACTAGTGGTATTTTGTTTTGCTTCCCCAGTTATCTCTTTACTGGAAGTCTACACTAATTCAATCAGCAGTGGATCTCACTATTTTTTTTTTAAAGATTTTATTTAATTATTTGAGAGGTAGAGTTACAGAGAGAGGGAGAGACAGAGAGTGAGAGGTCTTCCATCAGCTGGTTCACTCCACAATGGCTGGGGTGGAGCTTATCTGAAGCCAGGAGCCAGGAGCTTCTTCTGGGTCTTCCATGTGGGTGCAGGGGCCTAAGCACTTGGGCCATATTCCACTGCTTTCCCAGTCCATAGCAGAGAGCTGGATCATAAGAGGAGCAGCTGGGACTCAAACTGGTGCCCAAATGGGATGCCAACACTGCAGGTGGAGGCTTAGCCTACTGCACCATAGTGCGGGCCCCAGATCTTTCTCTCTCTCTCTCACACACACACACACACACGCACTTGCACACACTTATATGCGCATGCACCACTGTTGGGAATAACCCAGTATAGAAGTGTTATCTGCACTCTAATGACAACTGCCACTAAGAAACTGGGATACTCATGGGAAGTCTTTTAAAAAAAGGCTTAGTTATCTGAAAGACAGAGCATCAGAGAGGGAACAGATGCAGACAGAGAGAGATGGATCTCCTATATGCTGGTTCACTCCTCAGATAGCCAGAACTGCTGGGTCTGGGCCAGGTCAAAGCCAGGAGCCAGGAACTTCATCTGGGACTATCAACATGGGTGGCAGGGGTGCAAGCATTTGGACCATTTTCTGCTGCTTTTCCAGAGAGCTGGATTGGAACTGGAGTAGCTGGGCCTCCAACTGGCGTTCCCATATGGGATGGCTATATCACAAGTGGTGGTTTAAACCACTGTGCCAATATGCTGGCCCCAAAAGTCTCTCTTCAGCAAGAGCTATCTGAATAAAGAAGTGCTGTAGATGATTGTCGCTCCCCGTCTTCGTGGAGGAGCAACACTGAACCCTGCCTAGGCTTCATATCCGAGTCACGGCACCATTATGTCGCTCCCCCTCTTCGTGGAGGAATGACACAGGACCCTGCGTTGTTCTTTCGTCGGCTTGGCCCTTCCCGGGTTTGCTGCTGGTTCTTCCCGGGTTGGCTACCGACCCTTCCACCTCCGTGGAAGGGCGGTTTCCCCTGCCACTTTCCCCAATTCCACGGGGGAGCGGCACACCGCCGGCCGGCTCTCTCGGGGACTGCACAGGTGTTCCTCTTAGATGTTCCTGGTGCATGTTGTCTCTCTCCTCCTTTATAGTCCTCTTCCACCAATCCCAACTCTGCTACCCACACGCTGAGTACGCTGCTCTCCTCCAATCAGGAGCAGGATCAGCTCCTGGAGGTCATCACTCAAGTTGGCAAGAGGCAGCTGCGTAGAAGTTGTTACTCCCTTCTCAGCACCATATTGTGGGAGAGCAGATGCATAGAATAAGTCTTAATTTGAGTAACAGTCTAGTCCGAGTTGCTCCCCACAGATGATTATTGCTCAGAGTCGGTCATAGAAATTTTTTGGGAAATAAGATCCAAAAAATATCCATAAACACAAATTCAATATAACTGCATTTATCAAGTTATTTTGTCCTTTTATATAATAATAAAATAATAATACAGCATTCATTAAATATTTATCACACATAATTTATTACTATTGGTTCTTTCAATGTGGCAATCTGTTTTTCCCAGTGTCCCCTTTAACTAGTCGCATAGCAGTGAATACAACAGTTAAATTGGGGCTGTTGCTGTAGCATTATGGGTTAAGCCACTGCCTGCACTGCTGGCATCCCATATGTGCGCCAGCTCGAGTCCTGGCTGCTCCACTTCCAATCCAGCTCTGTACTATGGCCTGGGAAAGCAGTAGAAGACGGCCCAAGTCCTTGGGCCCCTGAACCAGTGTGGGAGATCCAGAGGAAGCTCCTGGCTCCTGACTTCGGATCAGCGCAGCTCCAGCCATTGCGGCCAATTGGGGAGTGAACCAGTGAATGGAAGACCTCTCTTTCTCTTTGCTTTTCCTCTCTCTCTGTGTAACTCTGACTTTCCAATAAATAAATAAATCTTTAAAAAAAAAAAACAGTTAAGGGACTGCTTGGAATGCTCATATCTCATACCATCGAGCCTGGGGTTGAGTCCTGCATTCATTTCCAATTCCAGCATCCTGCTTATGCACACTCATGGGTGCAGCAGGTGGTGGGTGAAGTATTTGGGCCCTGATACTCACATAGGAGTCCCACATTGAGCTCTGGGCACCTCCTGGCTTTGGCCTGACCCAGCCCTGGCTGTTGCATGCATTTGGGGAATGAGCAGCATATGGATTCTCTCTCTCCATCTCTCTGTCTGCCTTTCAAATAAAATGAAAATAGACAAATTTTTAAAAATCATCCAGATTGTATTTGTACACTATTTTATTCTATCATTTTTTATTATAAAAAATGTCATTCATTGCTTTAATATATAATTTGCTGTGATAATTTTACTAAATTTTAGGCTGATGTTTCAGTAACCTTTTGCCCTGTGATGAGATTATAAGTGTATTCATTATTTTCGGATATCTTGAAAATAATTTTTCTCGGCCGGCGCCGTGGCACAGTAGGGTAATCCTCCGCCTTGCGGCGCCGGCACACCGGGTTCTAGTCCCGGTCGGGGCACCGGATTCTGTCCCAGTTGCCCCTCTTCCAGGCCAGCTCTCTGCTGTGGCCAGGGAATGCAGTGGAGGATGGCCCAAGTACTTGGGCCCTGCACCCCATGGGAGACCAGGATAAGTACCTGGCTCCTGCCATCGGATCAGCGCTGTGTGCCGGCGCAGCGCGCTGTCTGCGGCGGCCATTGGAGGGTGAACCAATGGCAAAGGAAGACCTTTCTCTCTGTCTCTCTCTCTCACTGTCCACTCTGCCTGTCAAAAAAAAAAAAAAAAAAAAAAAGAAAGAAAATAATTTTTCTCACGGGAGTTTCACTTCTACCACTTGCTTGCCAGTCACTATACTTAAACATTTCCAACATTGGCATTGGAAAGCCACTGAAAACACCATTGAATATTAAATTCAAAATACTATGACTTTAGTTAACTTTCTTTAGGTATATTGTTGTCTTAATACCTGAACCACATGAAAAACAGAAATAAAGACCCAAATTCAGGATAAGAACATCTTAGGCAAAGACTCATTTAAAACTTAATAGTTGTTGCAATTTATAACGACTTACATTATTTTCATGATCAGAAAGTACACCTACATTTTAATGTAAGTTTTTATTTTATTTTCTCCAATTTTTATTGACCTTAGAAACGAGTATTTCATTCTTTACTAATTACTCTAATATTTTTGATGCTTGCTATTTTCTGTTACCATGTTCAGTTAGTATGAATGCTTATGTAGAAATTGTTGGAGATGTGACTTCCAAAGGTGCCTAAGTCCAACAAGACACTGGTAATTGACTCTGAAGGTAACACATATGATTATAAGTTAATATGTGTATGTTCTAGCTTCACACAGTAAGGTGTGCATTTTTCTTTTTTTGTTTTATAATTGTGGTAAGAACAAATAACGTGAGATCTTTTCTCTCAGTACACAGTACAGCATTGTTAAGTATGAGCACAATGTACACCTAATATGTAGCATTTCTTCATCTTATGTAACTGAAATTTTATATTCTCATTGCCCCCTCCCTCTGTCCCTGGGACCACTCTTCTACTTTGTGTTTCAATCTATTTGACTACTTTAAACACCACAGATAATTGGAGTCCTGCCATATGTGTCCTTCTTTGAATGGCTTTTTTACTTAGCATAAAGTGTTCAAGGTTGTCCATATTGTCACATATGCAAGATTTCCTTCTTTATTATGGTTGGACAGTATTTCATTGTAGACTTATACTGCATTTTCTTCACCCCTGCATCTGTGGATGGAAACTTCAGCTGTTTCCACATAGTAACAATTGAGGATAATCCTTCAAAGGAACAGAGCAGAGAGCTTAGAAATAAACATTCTATACATGGCACATAAGTCTTTTGCAAGGGTCGAAGAACATTCATTGGAGAAAGAAAGACTACAACAAATGGAGCTGGGAAACCGAGTACCCGCATGCAGAAGAAGGGAATTGAGCCCTTATCTCACACCATCATCAATAATTACATCGAATAAATAAAACTCCAAAAGGGATGAAATATTTAAATTACGGCCTTAAATAGTGAAATTACTAAAAGAAAACCTGGGAGCAAGCTTCTGTAAGGTGTCGGCATTGTGGCACATCAGGTTATGCCACTACTTCCAACACTAGCTTCCATAGCCGAGTGCCTTTCCAGTCCCCGCTGCTCCCCTTCTGATCCAGTTCTCTGTAAATGTGCCTGAAAAAGCAGTGGAAGATGGCCAAAATGCTTGGGCCCCTGCCACCCATGTGGGAGACCCAGGCAGAATTTCAGGCTGTTGGCTTTAGCCTGGCCCAGCCCCAGCCATTACACCATTTGGGGAGTGAACTACGGAAGATTCCCTTCCATCTCTCTCTCTCCCTCTTTTTATCACTCTGCCTTCCAAATATTTAAAATAAATACATACAACATGCTTCTGTGAAACAAAGGAAGTAATTAACAGAGTGAAAAGACAACTTATGGAATGGTAGAAAATATTTATAAGCCATATAGTTAGTAGGAGGTTAATTTCTCAAATTTGTAACTCTTGAAACTCGAAAGGAAAAATTAGAAAAATCAATTAATAAATAGGCAAAGGATTTGAATTGACATTTCTCCAAAGAAGTCATACAAAGAAACTTCCAAAAGTCCATGGAAAACAGAATTGAAAAGAAATTTAATTTGTTGCTACAAAAATTAAAACTCATGTACAGTTTTTCAGACCCTTAGTGTGCAGGGACTTCAACTATTTTTTTTGACAGGCAGAGTGGTCAGTGAGAGAGAGAGACAGAAAGAAAGGTCTTCCTTTACCGTTGGTTCACCCCCCAATGGCCGCTGCAGCTGGCGCACCACGTTGATCTGAAGCCAGGAGTCAGGTGCTTCTCCTGGTGTCCCATGCAGGTACAGGGCCCAAGCACTTGGGCCATCCTCCACTGCACTCCCGGGCCACAGCAGAGAGCTGGCCTGGAAGAGGGGCAACCGGGACAGAATCCGGCGCCCCGACTGGGACTAGAACCCTGTGTGGAGGATTAGCCTATTGAGCCGTGGCGCTGGCCTCAACTATTTTTTTTTTTTCAACAAAATAAACATCTTTTAATTTCACTCTCCTCCAGCTTTTTGGAGTATGCCTATATCAATAACCAAAAAGTATATGAAAAAAGTCATCTTTAATCAATAAATGATATCATTCAATACTATTAATCAGTCATCAGGGAAATGCAAATTAAAATCATATGGCGATACTGCCTCAAACCCCTTAGGATGGATTATAAAAGCAACAGTGATAAAAGACCACAAACGTTGGTAAAGATGTTGAGAAACTGGATCCTAAAACACTGCTGGTGGGAAAGGAAATGGTGCAGTCACTGTGTAAGGCCATATAAAGATTTCTCAAAAAAATTAAAAATAGAGCTACCACATGACCCAGCAATCTCACTTCTGGATGTTTGTACAAGAGATCTATAAGCAGAATTGCAAAGATGTATGCACCCTTATATTCACTGTAGCATTATTCACAACAGCCGAGACACACATTTTGAAAGTTAATGATAATCAGGCAAATTCTTCAAAAGCAGCTTTTCTACAAACAAAGGAGATGAGGTTTGTGTTTCTCAAGTTATTTCAACCAATGCTTCCCGTGCAATGCCTGGGAATGTCTCCAATGTAAACATATATTCAAAGCAAATGAGTTTGACTGGAATTTCACCAACTTTAATCCAAAGCATTATTTTTAGATGCATTCTACAATGTTCTATCTAGTGAGGTAGATAGATGTCAGTTATACAAAGAGGTTCTTTAGTGATGAATTAAAAGCAACATCAGTCATCTATTTAAATAAGTATCGTTTACTGAAAAATCAGGCTTCGTTTCATAACATTGCACAGTTGATATTGGTGCTCCACGTTATACTCAGTCTTATTATGAGAAGAACTCACAATATTAATAGTCAACATTATTGGTCCTGTTCAGGTAACCTTAGGAGACAAGAGATGGGAGGCTGCAAAGACAAGGGGGGCTCTCGGAAATGGAATCCATCTTGGCACAGACTCTCAGCATTCATGGTGTCCTAGTGGCCTCCTTTGGAAGAGAAATCAGGTTTTTGTAAACTGGGATCTTTGTCCTCTGATGGTCGAATGACCACATTCTGGCCAATGAGACGCAAATGGCTAAGTATGAGATGTCTGGAAAATCTGCCCATGGAGAAGCTGTGTCTAGAAGGGACACTTCTAGTTCTCCCATTTTTCCCCTTCAGATGTTGTGGCTGCAGTTTCAGTAGCCATCCTGGTCCAGAAGGGGCTTTTTAGAGTAAGAACACTGTGGTAAGGGAGGAGGGGAGAATGACTGGCACCAACGTCACTACCCCTGGACAATCTATTTCCAGACTTACTGTGCTAATACTACCTGTGAGCTTTACCTATGCGGGACTGTTCTTGCATTTGTTTAAACATTTTATTGTCTTTGGTCCTTCTTCCTTAAAAAAGACTGACACATGGATAAGTGAAAATAATACAAACGATAAAATTTTGAATAAAAAAAAATTGAGATACTTCTAGATAGAGGCAAACCTTTAGTTTTAATTATTTACTCATTAGACTTCTGTCATCCAAATGTCTGCTTAATCACAAAAGAAAATAAATATGCATAAATTATAAATACAAATATGTACACAATGATTATACATATTTTTAAACATTGTTTTCAAAACAGTTTATAAGATTCAGTTATAATTTAACTGCTGTACATGAAATCTGTCTCATGAATTTTTGAGAACTCATTATGGATGAAAGAGAAAAAAATCCCATTGTTAAATTGGATTCCTATGTTTTAGAATGATGATATCATACTCAAAACAATTTTGAAAATGCCTTCAGAATTAAGATAATGTATTTTTGATAAAACTACAGGTGCTGCCAAATCTTTATCCTTTAGGAAAGACACAGCTTGATAACCAATCTTCAGTCATATATTGAATGTTACTATAGAAATTAGACATGCCTTTGCACATAGGCATGTATATGTAGTTTTAGGAAATAGTTCTGAAGTTGCCTTGAAAATGGAAACACTTTTTAAGTTAGCACCTGATTCCCAAAGTGATTCTTTAGAAGGAATTTTCATTTGGTTGTGTAATTTACAAGTAAGGTAATTTGATTTTCTGAACAGAATGCTTCATAGGACCCCTGTTTTGTCTGCACCACTGCAATGCCTCCGTCTACAGTGTCCTAAGCTGCAAGTGCTTTCCCACACATACTTTCATCCTGCCCCAGTTGCTGGCCACATGACACAGCTATCTAAGAACCATCAGCATTACAAACTTTTGAGGACACCAAAAGGTCATCATGTAATTGCCCCCTCTCCTCTTCACTTTTTCTTTTTTCAGAATCAGTTGGACTCAGGCAGGACCCAGAATTTCAGAGTTAGCCTGAATTTCATGACAATTTCTCTTCTCCCCAAGAGGGACTTATTCCATTGAATTATACAAGGAGGTGGGAAATGCTGATTACAAAAACAAAACAAAACACCTAAGCATAGATTTCAAACTTCTTTTTTACCACAATAGACTTATCGTTTGGATGTATCCTTGTCTATGGATTTGACTTACTCCTCAGTTATACAAATTTCTACACATCCTTTTGGATCTGGAGTACTTCCCTGTGAATCAAAATCCACTGCACATTCGATTCAAGGCAGTGCCCTCCTGAAGGCTGAGCCTGCTGTCATACGCAAGCTAGACACATCCAACACTCGATGCTAGAAATGGTTGAAGACTTCCACTTTCTCTGTCACATGAGGGTTTGAGATAAAGAGTAAGTGTCTCACATTATCTAGATTCTCTTCTCACTGCTGGTTGATCAAACCAAAATATTAGTGACTTCCTTTGAAAAAAATCCAAAAAAATGCAAATTCCATAGTAAATTCCATAAAGCCCTAAGAGAAATGATCCCTGTCTACCTCCCAAACTTGGTGTCCCGCCCTTCTCCCCACATTCCTTGCACTCCAGACACTAAGGCCCTCTTCTTTGCCACTGGAACACAGGAAGCCTTCTCTTAACTCGAGGATTCTGCACTCAGTGTCTTCTGTTGGGAACTCTTGGTTTTCAGGTCTTCACGGGGCTGCCTCTTCTTAACATTCAGATTTCAGCTCTTACCGTCTATAACCACTGGAGAATAAAGTGGTTCCCAATTTTACCATCTCATTTTTCATCTTCCTTATGTAAGCCCCAGGCAGCTGGATACCTTTTCAAAAAGTAATGGTTTCAAATTTTTGAGGCCTGCTCCTCTTCTAGAATTCATAAGCAAATGACAACCCAGCCTTTTTTCTTCTTCCTGTCTTCGTATTTGTCTTGATACGTCTCCTTTGGCTTTGAAAACTAAACTCCTGAGCTTAACTGTCTGGTTCATGAAATTTGTACAATCTTCTTGAATTCAGATCTACTTAGTTGATAAACATTCCAAGGGCATGTTTCTTTTGATGGTGTAGGCAATAAAGCTAAACTGTGACTTCAAGTAAGAACTATGCCTCTACTCTTGATCCTAGCCAAAATGTAGAGAAGCAATAAGACTATGCCTTTTTCCCTTTATTACATCCTGGAGCCCACCATCTAACCCCTCAGTTAGGAGAAAGTTTAGGAAAAGCCTTCGCTGTCCTCTAATAACCTTCTTACTCAACACAAGAAACTTCTCTGTCACTTCCTGCTAAGTAAGGATCCAGTTCCTCCACAAATAACTCTTTTGACATAAAATTCATTTCACCAGGAAGGCCTTTTTAACTTCATAAAATTCTAAGACTTCTCAGAAATTCCTTCATATTTATCTTATACTGTTTCTTAGAGACCTCCACAGAATGGCTCTGATCCTGCATTCTACATGACACAGAATAAAATTCTTCCAAATGCTGGCCATTTGGCTAAGTACAAAGGTCATAATATGGGTATGAGTTTGAGATGAGAGAGAAACTTAGGTAATCAAGACCAAGCAGCTACTTTAGATCACTAATATCACAGTGTTTTTGATCAATAACCTGCATGGGTCTTCCTTTGTCACACCTACTGCTACCATTTATTTCCCACTGAGATTTAGAAGTAAATAAAACCTCTGAAAGGAGATTTTCCAAGGATGAAAGTGAAGTGGGAAACATAAAATTTTGAATCTTCCTGAAGGTAATCTGTGATATCCTCAAAACTGGCTCTCTTTTGTAGACAAATAAATTATAGTTTAATGTTTCTGTTTCCTAGGGTTTGGAGCCTTTCAAATCTGTGCCTTAATTGTCTTTGATCAATGTTACCCAACAAGTTTCCAAACAAATCTCTGGCTGAAGTCTCACAGCACAGCTTTTGAATGTCTTTGCTTTGGAAACATCAGACATCTGTACCTCTCCTCCCTTCTTCCATTACTGTGACATTTATTGAGTGCTAAAATGCACAAGATTATGTTTGTCTCTTGTGATGTCAGCACCAGATGTTGGTAGACATTCTCCTTTCTCTTCTTTGAAGGTGTTCTTACTTCACAGAGCTCACTGAAATTCAGCACAGGTCCTTCAGTTCATGGGCATGGCTATTTTTATCTCCAAGGGCTGGGCTGTGGAATATAACATAAACACAAGAGATAAATTATAGGCATAGAGTCTCTGGTTGCTCACTTACCTTAAGCAGGTTTGCAGATGGTAAAGAATATCTTCTAAGCTTGTTCTCTCTCAAACTATAGTCATCGGGTCCTTGATTTCATTTTCTTGGCAGTGCATTGGTACTTTTCACCCTGTAGGACAAGATTCATTTTTCTTTCACTCTCCTTAGGTCTTAGAGCAAAGTTCTATCAGGGGAATTGAAACCCAGGCTAGACCCTGGACTCCAGAGTAAAACTGCTTTTCATAGTCAGCAAGGACAGGATATTTGCATTTACAATTTTACCCTTATTGTCCCTCTGTTTTAAGAACATAACATTCTGATTATCATACTTTATAACTACCTTTAAATGCAGTCATCACATCATGAAATCTTCTATCTCATATTTTACTTCCATTCTTCCTTCCTGCTTTTTATGTATTTTTTTTAAAAGAATTAACTTATTTATTTGAAAGGCAGAGTGATGGGGGAGGAGGAGAACAGAGAGAGACAGAGAGAGAGGGAGAGATTCTATCCTCAGGCTCACAGCTCAAATGGCAGCAATGGGCAGGGCTGGGACAGGCTAAATCAGGAGCCTGCAACTCTGCAACTCTGCTGGAGTCTCCCATACTGGTGGCAGGGTCCCTAGGCACCTGAAGTCGGTGCACGGATAGGTTGTCCACTTCATAGGTGGTGGCTTAACCCACTATGCCACAATGCTGGCCCCTCTTTCCACCTTTCTTAGTCACAAACTATTAAGTCCTTGGGGCAGTGATTTTGCTTTCGTGTCTTTCAGTTCCCAAAGCACACCACAGAGCAAAAGTAAACAAATTCACTTCTAATGAATAGTCCTCAATTGTTAGTACTTCTGCTTCTGTAGCTTCCAGCATTAGCATCTTCCTTCAACATCACCTTAGGGTTCCTTTTCTGCCCCACTTTTCAGGAAAGTATTTACAATTCAATCAAGACAGGTGGGTGCTTATCAATAGTCAATAGACTATTGTTTTTTTCTGGTTTGCTGGGAACAACTTTCAACTACATGTCTCTAACTTAATTATAATTCAAATTACATGGATTCAACCTGAAGGAATATTCTCTCCTTTCTCTTTTTCCTACACCACCTGTATGCTTTAACATGCATGCAATTCCAAAGGCCAAAACCTTGAAACAGACTAGGAAAACACCCCATGTAGTGTTTTCCTCAAGAGTCCAAAGAACTAGAAGAATTTCCTAGAAAACACACCACAGATTAGTCTCAGGATATGTGAACAACAATCTTCATTCCGTGGCACTTACGAGTCAGTGGTTGAGTCTATTATGTACCAAAGTCTTCATCGTATCACATGAGACAATTCACAAAGAGAATAAAAATAGAACAGAATAAAATTGAAAGAATATTCTGTGCCAGGAGTCAACACGTCTCCCCGTTCTGGGAGTGCTTAGCTGAGATTTGCTAATATATGCTCCATCTGCTTATTGTTCCTTTGCTCAGACACTAAGATAAAACTCCCTAGTGTCGCTAAAAGCAACTTTTATTTGGAAAGCTTTCGTATTTCATCATTATGCCTTTGTTTCAGTGGGAAAATATCCTGGCCTCTCTTAACTGAAGAGGACTTTCTCCTGAAGCCAAAGTTTTGCTTCTTTTTACATAACAAACGTGTACACAATCCACCTGTTTCTGGGTTATTTTCCATCTGTTCTTCAAAGTCAAATCTTATTACATAGAAAAACAGCATATTTCTTTTTATGGACATTGTGTCTCTATGTAAGTGGAATTGGTGATCAACTTAGGTCATCTTTTTTGACAACAAAAATGTTTCGGAAACTTCATGACAACAGCCTTACAAAATATCCTGTTTAAGAAAGGTCAGTTATGTTACTTGTCTTATTTATACAGAAATACTTCTGATGGACAATGGTAATTTGTTTTTTTAAATCATCACTTGGTTTGTAAGTTCAGTAAAAGGAATAAAAAGACTAAAAAAAGCAATCACTTCCTTCAGCAGAATTCAAATGAAGCTGAAAAATCATACAAATCTCAGGATACCAGGGAAACTGGGGACCAGGGATAGGGAACATTTTTTTTTTTCTGCCCAGGGCCATTTGGATATTTATAACATCATTGCTGGGCCATACAAAATTATGAACTTAAAAATTAGCCTGTAATAGATTTATTGCATATTGAGTCCTGCCTGCCGTTGCCTTGGCAGGGCCACATCAGATGACTTCTTGGGCCTTAAATGTCCTGCAGTTCCCCACCTTCATAACGCCTTCCTAGCTGGGGATCTCTTTGAAATTTGTAAAGTTGCAAACCCTCCTCCAGGAGGTTGTACATCCCCTCAGAAGTTTCCAGCCTATGTCAGGGTCTCTTTACTTCTCTGGAGCACAAAATCATAACCCACATTAGGAATGCTTGGTTTGGTCCAACTTTTCCCTTTTGATAAAAACTGATGCTCCTAGAAACCAACTGATTTACTTAAGTTCTAATTATTTTTACCTAGAAAATCATCTTAACAGGATAACTTTTCCTTACCATAATGGCTAGCTTATTTTAATTTTTATTTATAATAGTTTATTTTTAAAGTATGTTCAAATGTTATTTCTGCTTCTTTTGTTGTTGAATAAATTTACAATGACAGTAAATACAGTCACTTTATTTTCTGGTTAAGGAAATTATATTCCCAGAGGTTCACTGGTATCCTGAAAATCAGTTCCTTAGGGAAAAATATTCATAATGTTTTCAATGTTTCTTTTACTGTTTTGCCCTTCTTGTTTCAATGAACTTAATTACTATTTTATAATCAAGAATTTAAAAAGATAGTAAAGCCTTTGTTAAGTTCTCCAAAGGCAGCATCAATTGTCCTTTTCTCTGATGCTGCGTATTCTTATTTTTATAGTTTTGGATCACATAAAATATTAGAGAGACCATTTTGGAAAATATTACAAGAAAAATGAGATGAAAATTGGAATTTCACAACTTTGTTCTGTTCTTAGTCTAATTTCTATCTTTCTAATGTAAGACTGTGGAATGAGTTAAATTCCTGTTAATCATTTTAATGTTCTCAGTTGTAGGGGAAAATGAAATCGCTGAATTTATGCTAAAAATAAACCTCACAGATTTGCTGGTTTGCAAGACATTTGAGTAAACAACTGTCCTCCCTCTTGGAAAGCTAATCCGGCCTGGCTTTTGACTTTCCTGAGAGATTGTTCTAATAGACTTTTTAAGCTGCATGTTAGATAATTGTTTCCACAACTAGCACAGATTGGTTTTGTCAAAGAAAAAATGAAAATGAAAGTTCTATCCAATTAAAATAGGACTATAAATAGCACGCTGCGTGGGAAAGGGAAAGTCTGCTTCCCAAAGGCCTGTGCAGTTTATCACAGACCCACAAGTTTTCACAGCAACTGAGAGGGTTGGGTGCAAAGTTTTCAGTTTTAGCAGGACAGAGAAAAGCAAATTATTTCGTTTTCTTTAGCCTGCAAAATGGAGAGCATTCACCTCTCCGGAATCTGGTGGAAGAGTAGCTGCCTTCCAGCTTCCCCATGGACACTTCCTTCAAGAAAGTCCCGAGTCCTCTCCTGCATTTGGGTTAGCTAAACAGTCCAGTCAGGAAGAAGAGACATTAGCATCATGTGTTAAGAGCACCTAGCTCTAGAATGCTCTTAACTCTCTTTCCTGATCTGGAACATCTTCCTTGCCACTATGATTCAATAAAGCATAATTTGAATATGTTCTAAAAAGTTCTAATTAGTAGACAGTCTAAGCATGTATTGCTTTTCAGAGACCAAATCAAAGAAGATACCTTTGCAGATTTATACTCAAACTTCAAAAGTTGGGGTTTCAACAAAATAGCTGTGGATGTGGTCACGAGTCACCATACTTCTGTCCCGACAATGCACTTCTTTACCTCTTTGGACGAAACAGACCAAAGTTTCCAGGAGGGCAGGCACACCAATGTGAGTTCAAACACCCCAGGGAATGAAGGTACAGAGAATTTTATAAACAAAAATAGTGAAGATACAGCCTTATGATAAAAAGGCAGTGGGACACATGATGAGGTGATCCATGGCTGTTTATACACTTTTGTGACATGCACAGAAATTAGAGACATTTCTTAGAAAAGGTTACAAATTTGCTCAGTAGTGGTTCTGAAATCATGAAAGCAAGAATTTTGAGCTTGCTAAAAGAAATTAAAAAAAATAAATTTTACCCATTTAGAACTTCAAGGATATTTCATTTTAAATTTGCTAAAAATTACGCAATGGGTCGGACACTGTGGCGCAGCAGGCTAAGCCTCCATCTGCAGTGCTGGCATCTCATATGGGTGCTGGTTCCTATCCTGGTTGCCCTACTTTACAATCCAGCTCCCTGCTATGGCTTAGGAAAGCAGTGGAAGATGGCCCAAGTGCTTGGGCCCCTGCACCCATGTGGGAGACCTGGAAGAAGCTCCTGGCTTCTGATTAGCTCAGCTCTGGCCGTTGCGGCCATCTGGGGAGTGAACCAGCACATGGAAGACCTTTCTCTCTCTCCTTCTCTCTGTAATTTTACCTCTCAAATAAATAAATAAATAAATGTTTTAAAAAGTTATACACCTCTGTTTCTCTCTCTCTCTCTCTCTCTCTGCCTCTCCACTCTCTATGTAACTCTTTCAAGTAAATAAATAAATAAATCTTTTAAAAAAAGGGGGTGGGTGGGCAGCGCTGTGGCAGCAGGTTTATGCCCTGGCCTGAAGTGCCAGCATCCCATATGGGTGCCGGTTTGATATCTGGCTGCTCCACTTCCAACCCAGCTCTCTGCTATGGACTGGGAAACAGTAGAAGATAGCCCAAGCCCTTGGGTCTCTGCACCCACTCGGGAGACCCAGAGGAGGTTCCTGGCTTCTGGCTTCGGATTGGCACAGCTCTGGCCATTGTGGCCATTAGGGAGAGAACCATTGGATGGGTGATCTCTGTCTCTCTCTCTCTGCCTCTCCGCTATCTATGTAACTCTGATTTTCAAATAAATAAATAAATCTTTTTTTAAAAAGTCATACAGCATATTTCTAATAATAAATTTTAATTGCATGCCCTTCCAGGAATCCAAATTAACTTTAAAATTTGAATTTAAAGCTTCTTGTTCTTTCCATTCAAAAAAATTTTTTTTGGACAGGCAGAGTTAGACAGTGAGAGAGAGAGACAGAGAGAAAGGTCTTCTTTCCGTTGGTTCACCCTCCAAATGGCTGCCACAGCTGGTGCACTGCGCCAATCTGAAGCCAGGAGCCATGTGCTTCCTCCTGGTCTCCCATGAGGGTGCAGGGCCCAAGCACTTGGGCCATCCTCCACTGCCTTCCCAGGCCACAGCAGAGAGCTGGACTGGAAGAGGAGCAACCAGACAGAATCCGGTGCCCCAACCGGGACTAGAACCCCGTGTGCCGGCGCCACAGGCGGAGGATTAGCCTAGTGAGCTGTGGCACCGGCCCTTCATTCAAATTTAGAAATTACAAATTAGATCTTTAGAATTATAACTCTGTTAAAATATAACTATTCATTGCATGAAGTTCAAGTACACATGTTCACCAAGGGAGGTCACAAAACAGTGACTGAGGTTTAAGAGGATTTCTCTGACCCTACAAAGACAGACATCTACTGTTAAGGACAATGTCTAGCATACATTTACAAATAAACAAAGAAGAATAATGTAGCTAAAAAAAAATCAGTGGATCTTAACATGAGGGTGAAAGATTGCTGAGGAACATGATATTCCCAGAGCTTCCAATTATTTGCCTCAAATTGCATTTTAATTACAAAGAAAACTAAGAGAGAGTCCTGGGGTGGCTGTCAGTTGACAGATAGCATGTTAGTTGAGAAATCAAAGATAAAATGTCAAAGTAAAGGGTCCAAATAACACCATGTTCCTCGTGTGATACAGTAAGGAGGACAGGAATATGACCACATCAGGAGTTGGCGAAGATTTGAAGCAAATGGAATTCTTTGCTATTGATATGAAAGTAAACTGTAAGAATTACCACGCAAAACTACGTGGCAATATCTAAAGCTGAATATGTGAACGAACACGTATGTTCCAGCAATTTCTTTCTCTCTCTCCTTCCTTCCTTCCTTCCTTCTTTCCTTCCTTCCTTCCTTCCTCTTTCTTTCTTCCTCCCTCCCTCTCTCTCTCTCTTTCTTTCTCTCTCTCTCTCTTTTTTTTTAGAAATTTTATTTATTTATTTCACAGGCAGAGAGTTACAGACAGAAAGAACAAGACAGAAAAAATATTTTCCATCTGCTGGTTCACTCCCCAAATGGCCACAACGGCCAGAGCTGGGCTGATCTGAAGCTGGACCCATTCGGAGGATCTTCCAGGTCTCCCACGTAGATGCAGGGACCCAAGCACTTCCACTGCTTTCCCAGGCCATAAGCAGAGAAGTAGATCAGAAGAGGAGTAGCTGGGATATGAACCAGCACCCATAGGGGATGCTGGTGTTGCAGGCAGAGGCTTAGTCTACTACACCACAGTGCTGGCCTCTGTTCCAGCAATTTCAGTCCTCAGTACAATTCCACCAAGAGGTGTCTACAAGAATGTACACTGCAAATAATTTCATAATGATCTCAAATGTCCAAATGGATAAATACATTAAGAGAAAGTTAAAATGTTATACCATGAAGCAATGAAGCAGTCTTTAGGCAAAACAGCAGAGATGAACCTCAGAAGTCTGTGGTAAAAGACAAAAAGTTATGCGACTCCATTGTATAGAATTATATGATTCCATTTATAAAAAATATTAAATTCATCAAAGGGTGGTTACTGTGGTGCAGGAGGAAAGTAGTTACTTAGGAGGCCCAAATCCCATATCAGAGTGCTATGTCCCATTTGAGTGATGGCTACTCTGTGCTTCCAATACAGCTCCCTGCTGATTTCTCTAGGAGGCAGCCAACGATGGCTCATGTTCTTGTTTTTCAGCCACCCACGTGGGAGACCTGGATGGAATTCCTGGTTCCTGGCCTCGGCCGTCCCCAGCCTTGGCTGTTGCAGCCATCTGGGGAGTGAGCCAGCAAATGGAAGATCTCTTTCTGTCTCCGTCAATTTGCCTTTAAACCAACTAAATAAAAATAAATGCATATTTTTAAATCAGCAAAATTAATCAGAGTGTAAGACATCACAACGACACCTTTCTCTGTGGAAGAGGATGTTTGGGGGGTAGGGCATGAGGGAAGCTTCTGGTGTGCCGGCAGTTTTCCCATCTTCAATCAAGATAGTGATTTATTAGGGCCAGGGTTGTGGCTGAGCAGGTTAAGCCTCTGCCTGCAACACCAGCATCCTATATGTGTGCCGGTTCAAGGCCCAGCTGCTCCATTTTTGATCCAACTCCTGTTAATGCACCTGGCAAAGCAGTGGAAGATGACCCAAGTACTTGAGCCCCTGCACCCATGAGGGAGATCCAGAAGAAGTCCCTGCTCCTAGCTTTGGCCTGGCCTAGTCTCGGCTATTAGGGCCATCTGAGGAGTGAATTAGCAGATGAAGATTCTATGTCTCTCTCTCCTCCTCTCTCTATAACTCTGCCTTTCAAATAAATAAAAAATACATTTTAAAATATATTTATCTATGTTGTGATAGTTCCCTGGGTCATATCCAGAAGACGAATGCACTTCATAGTCACATGTTACAAAATATAATACACAAATAAGAAAAATCTACCAAATGTCAAAAACAAGCAAACAAAAATTCTAAATAAATGGAGAGATAAACTACTGCACAGTCTTCTCATATTACTCACAGATTCAGTGCATTTCCTAGGAATATTTTAGCAGAATTTTTGAGAAATCAAGTAACTCTCCAACCTCATATGGAAAAGCAAGATTCTGAAAAACAGACTACGAGTAAGCGGAGCAAAGAAGGAACCTCACTCTAATGTGTGAAGATATTCCACGGGGCTGGCACCGTGGTGTAGTGGGCTAAGCCTCTGCCTGTGGTGCCAGTATTCCCTGTGGGTGCTGATTCTAGTCTCAGCTGCTTCTCTTCTGATCCAGCTCTCTGCTATGGCCTTGGAAAGCAGCAGAGGATGGCCCAAGTGCTCGGGCCCCTGCACCCACGTGAGAGACCTGGAAAAAGCTGCAGGCTTCAGATCGGCCCAGGTTTGGCCATTGTGGCCATTTGGGGAATGAACCAGCAGATGGAAGGTCTCTATCCCTTTCTCTATCTGTAACTTTACCTCTCAAATAAATAAATAAAATCTAAAAAAAAGAAAGATATTTCACAATGCCATTATAATAAAACAAATAATACTAAACAACATGACTCTGGCATGGGAACAAAAAAAAAAAAAAAAAGGAAATACAATAGAAAAACCCAAATAGAATCTAGTTTAAATGGAAAGTTGGTGTATAATAGAGATAGAATAACTCCCCATTGTCATCAACAAAAAAGTCAGCATCAACAAACAAACAAAAAAGAGTATTTAGTAGATAATTTTCTAAGATTTCATTGTATGGAGAAATACAAGTTGTAGAACATATAAATAAAAATAAACTCTAGAAAAATTAAAATTCTAAAATTGGCAGCTAAAATGAAATGGGTACTGGAAGAAAATGAATGAGAATATATTTATGACATTATAACTGGGAAAGACCACATTGAGTAAAAAAACGATACTCAGTAGAAAAATGAGTAAATCCTTTATGTACTTGTACTTGTGGGTAGTACTGAAGAGAATGGTTGACAAGTATACAAAATGATGACTATCACCACTAGTATTCAGCAAAATACTGTTTTTGTCTCACCAGATTAGACAAGTCTGGAAAGTTAAGCAGCAGTAAAATTAGGCAAGGGCAGAAGGAAATGGACCTTCTTGGGCATATCTGGTGAGAAAGAAGACTGGCTCAAACATTCTGGAGTGCAATTCAGCATCAGTTTATGAAAAGCATGCTTTATATCCAATGGCTACTATATTCAAAGAAAATCATATTTCTTCGGGATATGCCTAAATCCTCGGACATTTGTGAAACATGTCTGCTTTGGAATGTGGATGTAGTAATGGGGATGAAGAGCGAAGTCTTTTTTTTTTTTTTTTTTGACAGGCAGAGTGGACAGTGAGAGAGGAAGGCAGAGAGAAAGGTCTTCCTTTTGCCGTTGGTTCACCCTCCAATGGCCGCCGCGGCCGGTGCACTGCGGCCAGCGCACCGGGCTGATCTGAAGCCAGGAGCCAACTGCTTCCCCTGGTCTCCCATGGGGTGCAGGGCCCAAGCACTTGGGCCATCCTCCACTGCACTCCCTGGCCATAGCAGAGGGCTGGCCTGGAAGAGGGGCAACCGGTACAGAATCCGGCGCCCCGACCGGGACTGGAACCCGGTGTGCCAGCGCCGCAAGGCAGAGGATTAGCCTAGTGAGCCGTGGTGCCGGTCAAGAGCAAAGTCTTATAATGAACAATGATACCAGCGTACCATGGAGAAAGAGGACAATTAAGTTCAATTTCTGTACCTTAATGTGAATGAGGAAGAAGGAAAAATAGAAAGGAATTAGAAATCGATTTACAAGTTTTTAAATTTTTTCCTACAGAGACAACTTATACTAAGAGAGAAGTAAAATACAATGACAGTCTCATTTAATTTTATTATATTCTGTTTCTCCAAAGGAGAAAATTGTGTAAACTGGTAATTTCCACTGTATCCCCAGAGCTGTAAAAATTTTCAAGAGCTTTATATCCCTTAGGACTTGCCTGTAGACTTCTTTTTGCCTGCTGGCACTGAGAACAGTGGTCATTTGGGTGGGTGGTAGAGCTTTGGTTTCCTGAGCTGTGGCAATTTAGACAATTGACTCTACTCAATTTAATAGGTACAAAATAAGCTTAGTAACTGTACCGACTTTACAGAATTAGAAGAAAAATTAAATCAGAGAAGTCAGGCTCAAGGCTTGGCAAATACTGACCTCTCCATAAACATCTGTTCTACTTTTAGAGTCTGTGAAAAAATATCCCTATTGTTCAGATTTTTTGCTAGTTTTCCACTTGTGTCCAGGTGAACTTATCTAGTGCCACCTTCACGAATCATTCAGACCTCCAAGCTTCTCCTCACACTTAAGTGATCATTCTTGATTTACTCTCCAAAATTTTGTTTTTTTCATTTCCTCTCATAGTTCCTGAAAGTTAACTCTTCCATATTTTTTTGAATATCAAAGGAAAGGAAACTGCAACATTTAGTACATTTTTACAAAACTATTTTTTGTGACCATAGTCAGCATATTTTTATTATTAGTATAAGAACATGGGAAATGGTTTGAGTAAATGCAGCTCTAAGAACGCAATTCCAGAAAGATAAGCTTTATTGCAAAAATTCCCTTAAGTATTCTTTAATCTGGAAGGTATCCACATAAAACCACAGACCAGATTCTTAGTGTCATTTTGTGCGGTCACTGTAATGTTTCAAAACATTAAAGTAAGAGGAAAAATGAAAACCTTCTAAGCCAGCTGAGTCAAAGAAGTGTTTTCCTTTATTTATTATAAAAATAAACTTGATGGATTTTCTTAAAAAGGAGGAAATTGTGCTCTTTTCAGAAACAAAAATGATGGAATATTTTAAATATTAGGTATGGTGGGTGCATTTTAATCCTTAAAATGATAGTCCAGGTGCAGACATTTAGCCTAGCACTGAAGACATTGGTGAAGACATCTGTATTCCACATCAGAGTGTCTGGGTTCAATTCCTGGCTCCTGCTCCTGACTCCAGCTTCCTGCTACTGCAGACCCTGGGTGGAGACGTCCATGTGACAACAGAGGCAGAGACTGGAGTTACCTTGTCTGAGGCTACCTGAATCTGCCAGAGCAAGGAGGGGTCCTCCACTGGAACATGCTCCTGCCAACAACTTCAACTTCTGATGTTCAGTCTGCAGAACTGTGTGAGAGTGAATTTCTGTTGTTTTAAGCAAAATGCTTTGCAGTAGTCAAGGATGTGGATTGCGTCATTGCATTTGCATTGTATCCTCACTGCCTGACCCCGTGATTCACACATAGTAGCTACTTGGTACAAACAAGCAGCTATGAATATGTCTTTCTCTCTAGAGGCTCGACTCCATGAGGCCAGAGAGTATGCCTGACTTATCTGAGGCACCCTGAGAGAAAGCGTCCTTTACAAACGTTCCCATGGAAGCGTGTGAGATCTCAAGTGTCAGGTGTTTATGATGGCCCATGTTCATTCAAATAAAGCTCATGGGTAGGATAATGGAAACCATGCTTGTGAGTTTTCTACACTTCTGTTTTCAGATTGTGGGCAACTGTGTTTATTACTATTACTGGAGTACTGACCAAAAAAACCCCAAAAAGGACAGTTCATACTTGGGCTGTTCAAATCTTCAAATGTTCCCATGGACCTCTGCTGGCCCATCATAGGTGAGTGTATAAACTCTGGAAAGAAATGCTTAAGTTTGGTTTATGTTAGAAAACTCAGTTGCTTCCTGAGTTCTTCCCTTGCCACCATCAACCATTTTCCAACAGGAAAGAAAACAAACCGTTCTTTTATTGCCATGGCTACTGGCAATCTTGGTAGCATGAGGAAGTTCACTTTAAAGAGTTTATTACTCAATAGAAATAATAATAATAAAAAGGACAAACGAAAATTGTCAAGGACAAGACAACACAGCCAGTGTCGGGTTTATCATTACTCAGAAAACAGAAGCCATAGCACTGCTGTTACTATAAACATGTCTCCTTTTTATTGGCAGATGTTTCACTTAAATAAACATAATCAGGATTTGGGAAGATTCACCTTGGCAGAAGCTAAAATTCATGAATATTCACTAATCTCCTTGTGTCCCAGTTGCTCCTCCAGCTGGGCTCTGGAAAATACATTTATGAGGGTGAGCTGGAGACAGGCAGTTGAGAGCGTGAAGAGTCCCACATTGCTGCTAACATGTTCACAGCTCTACACATAGGAAGAAACTATTTTTTCCCAATTCTTTCCCTTATGTATAACATAACATGTATACGTACTTCTTTAATCCATTTCACAGGACTCTATAATCCCTCCCAGAAAGCTGGCATTAACAGAAAGCTAATAGCAATTTTATGTTCTAATCACCTTAACATTGAGATCTTCTTAAATATATCATGAGTTTGAGAGGTGAAATTATCATCTGAATAATCAAAAAATTGAACTCTACCATGAAGATTTAATCAGGTTGGGTGGCACTGGTTGGCTTTCCTAGAATCTGAGGGCAGGACATAGAGATGATCCATAGAAAACCCAAGAACTGGGCCTAACCAAAGCCAGGAGCCAGGAGCTTCTTCTGGGTCTCCCATGTGGGTGCAGGGGCTCAAAGACTTGGGTCAACTTCCACTTTGTTCCCAGGTGCATTAGCAGGGAGCTGGATCAGAAGTGGAGGAGCCAGGACTCAGCTCCCATATGGGATTCTGGTGCTGTAGGGCTGCCCCTCACCCAGTCTCTTGCCCCTGCTCATCATGCTCTGCTTTGCAGATTGTCTGTTTGTGCTTTCTGACCAATGTAGCCCCAAATGACCATCCTCATTCCCATGAATACATCTTTCTATTTCCATATCTCTCCCTGCCTGATGCTAACCTTCTGTGGTCTTAGTTCAGTTCCTGGGCCAGGCAGCCAGAATAGCTCAGCTATTCAGCAAGCCCAGACAGCTAAGGTCCGACACTTCTAGTCCTGCGGAGAAGCAGCTTTGAGAGCTGGGTGTGTATTCATCTGAACCGTACTTCAGAAAGTGCTCTGAAGATATCTGGAGAACATAATATTTTCTGGTAACTAAATGTTATCAGCATCAATTCCACCTTGACCATTTGGTTCATCGAACAGTTGTTTCACAATTCTGACATAATGCTTTTTAATATCTGGAAAAAATATCTTTATGTATAGACTTACAAATCCATGAGCAGAATCCTGCTTCCTTTTGTGTTATTGCACCTGGCCATTAGCAGTGATGTGCTGGTAGGCAATGGTATCACTTTAAAAACAGGTGAAGAAATTCCCATTAATACTTCAAAAGATAGTTTCAGCATATAATTTTACTGATCTTGCTTCTACAAAATTAAACAATGTTTCACAAATTATTTTGTAGTTCCTGAGCAACTTCAAAGCGTGTCCCTTAAGACAATTACTTTCTGTTATGTGCTAGGTCTTCCCCTATTATTTTTTCTCTGCTGGCAATATTAAACACAATCTCATAACTATGAAACAGGGATTTGTAACTACACTGCTAGGAAAATGTTTCATTTGATTAAATTGTTCCCTCCTTAGAATTATCTAAAGCAGTCAACCCAGATTATGGAATAGAGATTCATTTTGACTCGTAAGCTTCACAGAGAGACAAGAGCAGATGTACAACACTATTTTATTAATTTACCGAGATCCAGAGTATTTGAGTATGAATATCTAAATCAAAGAGGTCAGCTACACATTAATGATTACATAAAGCCAACTAGAACACATGGTGTCTATTCATAATTCTTGCTGATAGCTGACAAATAGAAAGCCCACATATATCATGCATATAATATAAATTGTGTTTATTGTTGTATCTGTCTAATACAGTAACTATCGCCTGGTAGGTACTTAAACAATATGTGCAAAATGAATGCAGGTAGATAACTTAGGAGTATGGTAAAGGACACATTATAAGACTATCACATACTCTCTATTAAAATCCATCTGCTTTATGTATAAAGGAACCAGGAAGACTATGACATCAATGTGGGACTGGAGTTAAAATAGTATCCAAGAGCTAAGCAAAGCCAGGGAAGAAGTGCTGGGCAGGGATTCTCATTCCTGTAACGGACTCAGGGAAAAAGGACTCAGACTGTAGAAGGGGTTCTCAGAAGTTCACATCACAAGGGACTGGGAAAGGTAGAGCCAAAGAAAGGGATGGATCTGCTGTCACCCAGCATGGACCACACAGGCTCTGCCCATATGCAGCAGCGTTACTCATGTCCAAAAGGCACAGAGGATCACAAAATTAGACATTCGAGCAAAATTCTTGTATTCTGAGATAATGAGTATCAAGCTGTAGCTCCAGAGGTCGGAACAGAGAAGCCAAACAAGAAACCTTGACAGCAAATGACTTTGTTACAGTGAACAGAAGGCAGGTGTGGAGAGAGTGATGAGACACAGATCTTCCAGAACCAAGTCTGAAGGAAAACCATTTAGCTGGGAGTGCTTTGAAAGCCAGTCCAGCTTAATAAAACTGAAAATGAGACTCAGTGGTGCCAGGCTGACTGAAAACCACACAGCAACAGAGCAAGAAAATGACAATGACATAAAGAGAGTTTGAGCTATCTAAGCAGAGACATGGAGCAATGACATCAGTCAGATATTTTGAGTGATACAGCTAAAAACGTCATGCAACCCATATAAGCATGTATGAGTTCTAGTCATACGAATTAGTATTAACGTTATTTGCATCTAAGTATTTAATACTTACATAAAGAACTTAATACTTTACAAAGATGAATCTGATATTACTTAGATGGTTAGTGACCAGCAGATACTGCAGAGTTGTGGCACACATGCCAAACATTTGTTGTCCCTGCAAACCGATCTGCTAAGCTGGGTTTTCATGCTCAGAGGTAAGAAAGGGAAAGGTGTTTACCTGGGTTCCTATATTCCTACTATATGAGGGGTCCTCAAAAGGTTCATGGAAAATGAGCATAATTAAAACAGTAATGCAAGACTTATAAAAAATCTTTTTGTACCAGTTTAAACTTATTTATTTCATTCTGTTTTTCCATAAACATTCTGAAATGGAATGCTATATGCTATATATTTATAAATATAGGTGGGATGGATAGAAAATAGATGATAGCTAGATGATAGACAGATAGATACATAGATAGTTAAACATAGATAGATAAACAGACAGATAAATCTACTCATTCCTTAGCAAATACTGTTTACTTCATCAAAACAGAATAAGCCATATATTCTCTTTGAAGTTATACTTCTACTTCTGACATGAGCAGAGACATGAATAAGGGTGCCTGGCAGTGGGAGTGTCCCATACCGGAGAGTATCAGGCAAGGGGTACTGGTTTTTAGATGCCTGATAATTCCTGCACAGGCTAAGCTTTGCTTGACTCATATATGAAAAAGACTAGGTTGAGTCTAGATCATTTCCAAGTTTCTAGTTTTTAAATTATAGAATCCACCAATTTTAACTAAATTTGGAACTTCATTGATTGATCATTTGTGATCCATATTATGTTGAATCCAAACAAGCTGGATTTCTAGTGAAACTAAAGATGATTAAAGATATGGGTTCCTTTCTTACATTGAACACTTGAGATGTGGGAGTCTTTTGGTATGGCTGAATATTGTAGGTGGGAGGAGAAGACAGAATCCAACAGGAGAGTAAGACTTGGAATTGACTTAAACTAACCCAGAATTGAAGATGAATTACTAAGATTCTAGAAGTGGGTTGTGTTTTCTTTATTATTCTATTATTAGTATTCATTCTTTTATCTACTTTCATGTCTATAATTTTGTATTTTTTAAAAAGATCAGCTCTTTCAATTGTATAAGTTTCAGCCCCCTCAAAACCTGGATGGAATCCTATTAACAAGATTTTGTGAATCTTTGGCCCTGGCTTTCTTGCTTATTTAAGATTTATTTATTCGAAAGGCACAGTGACAGATGGGAAGGGGCAGGGGAGAGACAGAGAGAGAAGATAGAGAGAGAGAGGGAGATTGAGTCTTCCATTTGCTGGTTCACTTCCCAAATGTCTGCAACAGCCATGGCTGGGCCAGAAAGAAGCCAGAAGTCTGGACGCCTACCCAGGTCTCCCCTGTGGGTGGCAGGGAGTCAGCACAGGACCAGTAACTGCTGCCTCCCAGGCACATTGGTAGGAGTCTAGGGTCAGAAACAGAGGAACTGGGACTCAAGCTGGCATTCTGATATGGGATGCAGGTGTTTCACGTGGTGGCTTAGCCTGCTATACCACACACCCACCTTTGGCATGCTCCTTATGTCTGAATCTTTTAAAAGCAGATTTTTCATCTTCTCTTGTAAATGTTATCCAAGCATTTCACAAATTCTGCTTTTCACTGAAATGTGGGAATCCAGGCTGTCTAATCTTACATTTCAGTGAGTCTTTGGGAGGACTGAAGTCTGCCAGCTCCCAAACCCTGGGGTCCTACACCCTATTTTCGGTGTCCCCTACGTTTTGCTTCTTTCTTTTTTCTAAAGATTTATTTATTTATTAGAAAGGCAGAGTTAGAGAGAGGGAGAGAGAGAGAGAGAGAATCTTCTATCCTGTAGTTCATTTGCCAAATGGCTGGACGAGGCTGAATCCAGGAGCCAGGAGCTTCATCTGAGTCTCCCAACTGGGTGCAGGGACCCAAGTATTTGGGCCATCTTACCCTTCCTTCCCAAGTACATGAGCAGAGAGCATCAAGGACTTGAATGGTGCTCATATGGGATGCCAGCCTCACAGGAGGTAGGCTTTATCCGCTATGCCACAACACCGGCCCCAATCCCCTACATTTTCTCAGGAGTGTTTTCTTAGTTTGAGAACTGATCCTCACATAAAATGGAAAACTTACGAGATTTGAAACCTCCTGGAATATTAACAGTTTTCCAGGAGGGTATCTGGGTGTGCCCTGAAACTTGAGTTTCTGATAATTCTCCTCACACAAGGGACACTTCTACTTCTTGGGCTTTTTCCAGTCACGGTCTCAAATCTGTCCCGTCTGTCCCATTTTGAGCAAATAGTTGCCCAAATTTCTGGACAATTCTGCATCGATCTCTAGCTCACATGTTTCACCATCAATCTTACTTTTCCAAAGTGAGTACAGAACTCAATGAATCCAGTTCACAGTCATTTCAAGGACAAGTTTGAGTGACTGGAATGTGATGCTCAGTGTCATTCTTACTTACAAAATATATTTCTTCCAACACAATATCTACAAACTATAGCATATCCTTTCTTTTTCTTTTGTGCCTCAATTTGCTATTACAAAAGTCCATTATTAAAGCATTTTGTCCCTTTCACCACTTTTACGAGGATATTTAACCTTAAAAGAAAAGTTTTCTATTACATTTCATTTTGACAAAGAATTTCTTTTAGCTCAGCATTTTTATAATATTAAAGGAAAGATAAACAAAGGCCCAGTGTCCCCAGTAATGGCCCAGAAAAGGCGTTTCAATCAACTATTGCTGTACTCTACTCCCACCCTGTTAGGTAGTGCGTTTTGAGGTTTCTAGGATTTAAAAAATAACTTTAAAGTCTTGGGGAAAATGTTTAAGTTGAATTCCCGAGGGAACACTGGGAAATCTACCAAATGGGAACCGAGACTACTGGCACAACTGTTTTAGTGATTTATCTTCTCCTGGGAGGTAAAAATTGAAATATTGCTATGGGTGGAATTGTGTCCCCAGAAAATTCATTTGTTGAAATTTAGCCAGAACATGACCTTATGTAGAGACAGAGTCATTGCAGATGTCATTATTTAAGATGAAGTCATGCTACAGTGTGGAGGGCCCCAGATTCAATATGAATCATGTGCTCTTTAAAAGGAGGGCTTTGTTATCCCTCATAGTATTTTTTTTTGTCTGTTCTACTTAATATGACTGGTTTAATTCTGTAATTATCACACAGTTATTCTTAAGTGTTGAAAATTAACTGAAATGTGATCCCTGTTAAACATAAAAGTGGGAATAAGAGAGGGAAGAGATGTATAATTTGGGGCATGCTCGGGCTGACTTGCCCCAATTGGTAGAGTTGGAAACATACTAGGGGATTCCAATTCAATCCCATCAAGGTGGCATGTGCCAATGCCATCTCACTATTCCAAGTGATCAATTTCAGTTCACAATTGATCATAATGAAAGGACTAAGAGTCAAAGGGAGCACATAAACAAGTCTAGTACCTGCTAACACTAACCGATAGAATAAATAAAGGGGAGAGTGATCCAACATGGGAAGTGAGATACTCAGCAGACTCATAGAATGGCAGATGTCCTAAATAGCACTCTGGCCTCAGAATCAGCCCTAAAGGCACTCGGATCTGGCTGAAAAGCCCATGAGAGTATTTCAGGCATGGAAAGCCAAGACACTCTGGCAAAAAGATCTCTGTGAGTGAGATCCCAGTGGAAAGAACAGGTCTTCAAAGAGGGAGGTGCCTTTCTCTGAAGGGAGGAGAGAACCTCCACTTTGACTATGACCTTGTCTAAACAAGATAAGAGTCAGAGAACTCAAGGGGCTTCCATAGCCTTGGAAACTCATGACTGGTGCATAGGGAGATTACTGATGCCATAAACAGGAGTGTCAATTTGTAAAGTCAACAACAGGAGTCACTGTGCACTTACTCCTCATGTAGGATCTCTGTCCTTAATGTGCTGTACACTGAGGCTTAATGCTATAACGAGTACTCAAACAGTATATTTCACTTTGTGTTTCTATGGGGGTGCAAACTGTTGAAATCTTTACTTAATGTACACTAAACTGATCTTCTGTTAAAAAAAAAAAAAAGAAAAGAAACTATCAATTCCCAACTTGACTCTCACTGGGATTAAACATGACAATAGGTCTGATCTGATTTCATCATCATTTAAAAAAAAATCATCTATTAATTTTCACTTTATGTTTCTGTGTGGGAACAAACTGTTGAAATCCTTACTTAAAGTATACTAAGCTGATCTTCTGTATACTAAGATAATCGAAAATGAATCTTGATGTGAATGGAAGGGGAGAGGGAGTGGGAAAGGGGAGGGTGGTGGGTGGGAGGGACGGTATGGGGGGGAAGCCATTGTAACCCATGAGACGTACTTTGGAAATTTATATTCATTAAATAAAAGATAAAAAAAAAAAAAAAAAAGGAGGGCTTTGGACATGAGCACGCTCAAGGGGAGACTTTCATAGGAAGGGAGGCTGGAGACCAGGCTGGCAAAATGGAAGAAACAAATGTCAAAGATCAACAGCAAACCATCCAAAGGTAGGCTAC
Organism: Oryctolagus cuniculus; assembly: GCF_964237555.1. NCBI lineage: Eukaryota > Metazoa > Chordata > Mammalia > Lagomorpha > Leporidae > Oryctolagus > Oryctolagus cuniculus. The sequence continues at coordinate 8,701,970 of NC_091439.1, read as the reverse complement.
AGGCCTGTAACAGGTTCACAGCCCCTAGAAAGAGCTAGCCTAGCCAAACCTCAAAGTTAGACTTCCAGCCTCCAGGACTATGAAACAACTCATTTCTGCAGTTAAGTGACCTCGTTTGTGGCACTCTGCCATGGTGGTCTAGCAAACTAATCCAATCACCATCACTTATTCTTAAGAAAAGTCTGTTAAGAGTGCAAACTTTTCTGAAAAATAACTGCAACTAATCTTTCAGGAAAAAATGAGTAACAGCTTAGAATATCCTACCCAACATCCTTTCCTTTGCTTCTGGTTTCTTGCCCTTTCTATATTAATGTCTCTGTAGTTATGGGAGAAACAGATGTGCTATACCTGAAAAAAACCCAAGAACTTGTATATGGATTTCACTGCAAACCAATAGTTTCTCTCTTGAGGAAAGTCACTGAAGGAAGCATTTCCTCTTTTTCTGTCTCTGGACATATCCCAGTGATTCATGAAGGGGGTCGGGGTGGGGGACCATTCTGCTGGAACAGCTGTGCTTGTGTTTCTTCCTGAGCACTGAGCCTGTGGTGCTGCCTGCATGGAGAGCTCATGGTATTTCACATACTGAAGCTCTCCTCCTTTAGACAGAGGGTGGGGAAAACGCAGGCGATATCTGGGTGTATTTAGACATCTGGTCTTCAAGTAGAATTCATACCTTGACTGCCCTGCACTGTTTCCTGGTCTGATTCAGCTCTTTCAAAATATGACTGTGGATCATGAGTTTCTATTTCCCCTCCACACCTTGAGTCCCAGAGTTAGTACATTCCAGCTGGGACAACAAACATTCCTTGGTCTGACTAACTACAAAATGAGAAATTCATTGCTCATAGTTCTGGAGGTTGGAAAGTTGGAGACCAAGGCAGCAGGAGATTTGGTGTCTGGTGAGGCTCACTCTGCTTCAAAGATGGCGCCTTCTCCCAGGGTTCCCCCAGTGCGCTCCCTCCAGCCTCCTTTATGAAGGCACTGAGGCAATTAATGAAGACATTGCCCTCGAGACCTAATCATCTTAAGATTGCCTCCTAAACCACCACATCGGGCATTAGAACTCAACACACGAATTAGGGGAGGACACAGACATTCAGACCATATCACCTCCCTCCCACCCCTCCCCCACAAAGAGCATAAACTCTATGAGTGGTCTTCATGATGAAACTGAAGGGTGTGACCTACACAGTGACCTTGAATTTCTCACCAAAAAATGTGGTATTAATCTCTACTACAGTGCATTTTCTGGAATTTCTTAAATAGCATAGTCAGGCCAGGAAATTTAGACTAGAGGGGATGCTTTATTTGAATGTATCTCTTGTGCAAATTTTCATTACAACTATGCACTGATTTTAATAAAGTCCCACTTGATCTAATAAGAAAAATAAAATAAAAAGTTTAAATGGGGAAAAGAAAGCAATCAAATTTTAAGTGTTTTCAGAATACGACAGTTAAATATTGGGGTAAATTGTCTTGTCTCTTATTAGCAGCCTACATTTTACAATTAATGACTCTCTGAATTTAATTACCTTTAAAATGATGATTTTGATAAGTAGCTTGTGAGATTGTTATGAGAACACATTAGTCAACATTTTTGAGCATACCTTAATAGCTGGTATGTAATAAACACTCAATGAGCATTAATAACAGTAATTATACTGATACATACTGATATATCAGTATCAGTACTCATTCAAATTTCATAATTTAAAAAAGAATTATGGGGCTGGTGCTGTGGTGCAGGTTAATCCTCCAACTGAGGTACCAGCATCCCATATAGCGCTGGTTCTAGTCCCAGCTGATCCTCTTCTGATCCAGTTCTCTGCTACGGTCTGGGAAAGCAGTAGAAGTTTGCCCAAGCACTTGGGCCCCTGCAGCCGCGTGGGAGACCTGGAAGAAGCTCCTGGTTCCTGGACTTGGATTGGAATTGTGGCCATTTGAGGAGTGAACCAACAGATGGAAGACCTTTCTCCATATCTCTCCCTCCCACTGTCTGTAACTCTACCTCTCAAATAAATAAATTAATAAAAAATAATTATAAATCAGTTTGAAGTGAAAATTATAAAAAGAATTGTCAGGGAGGAGCAAGTATTTGCCTTAGCAGTTAAGATGCCTGCATTTCACACTGGACCCTCTGGGTTTAATTCCTAGCTCCAGCTCCTGGTTCTAGCTCCAGTTTATGTACTCTCCAGGGGGCAATGATGGTTCAAGTAGCTGGGTCCCTGCCATTCTCCTGAGAGACCTGGATTGCATTCCTGGTTCCTGGATCCAGCGTTGGTCTGTCCCTAGTCATTGTACACATTTGGGAACTGAACAAAGAGGTACAAGCTGTATTTTTCTCTCTGTCTCTCAAAAACATAAAAAGTTTTTAAAAACTGTTGGGTAACAAAACCTATAGATCAGTGGTTTTCCAATAGAACTACAACAGCTTTTTCATGAAGTATAAAACTAAAGATCTCATTAACCATAACAAAAACAAAAGGTACAAAGTTCCTTGCAATAATCTTTGTTGGAAATACGCAGGCTCCATACAAAGACAAAAATCTTCAGTGAATGGAACTATTTACCATAATATGGTCAGAAGGCTTAATATTATGAAGATATTAAATATCCACAAATCACTATAAAAATATAGTGTATGAAGGGATTTCAAAAAGTTCATGGAAAATAGAACTGAAAGATAAGCTTATTTTTGGTATAAGTTTTTTTCTGAAATTCATGTGTAGTTTTTACATAATATACACATTTATGAAATTTTTAAAAGATTTAAACATTTTAAAAAAGATTTAAAAAAGATTTATTTTATTTTATTGTTTGAAAGGCAAAGTGATAGAGAGAGAGAGCAAGAGAAAGAGATAAGAGAGAGATAGTCCATATGCTGGTTGACCCCTCAAATGGCTGCAACAATCGGGCTGGGCCAGGCCTGAGTCAGAAGCCTGGAATTAGATCTAAGTCTCCCATGTGCATGGCAGGAGCCCAAGTTCTTGGTCCATTTTTCACTGATTTCCCAGGCATATTAGCACAGAGCTGGATAGGAAATAGAGTAGCTGGAACTGAACTGGTGGTCCGATGTAGGATGCCTGTGTCACAAGTAGCAGCTTAACCCATTGCAACACCCCATGAGCTTCTTGAATACCCTTCATATATAACTTAGCTTTTAATTCCATTTTCCATGAGATTTTTGAAGTGTCTAATATTTCTGATCAAAATCCAGCAAATAAATCTTTTTTTTTTTTGACAGGCAGAGTGGACAGTGAGAGAGAGAGACAGAGAGAAAGGTCTTCCTTTGCCTTTGGTTCACCCTCCAATGGCCGCCGCAGCTGGCGCACCACGCTGATCCAATGGCAGGAGCTAGGTACTTATCCTGGTCTCCCATGGGGTGCAAGGCCCAAATACTTGGGCCATCCTCCACTGCACTCCCTGGCCACAGCAGAGAGCTGGCCTGGAAGAGGGACAACCGGGACAGAATCCGGCGCCCTGACCGGGACTAGAACCCAGTATGCCGGCGCCGCAAGGCAGAGGATTAGCCTAGTGAGCCGCGGCGCCAGCAAATAAATCTCTATTTCTAACAGTTAGGAGATAACAATATAGTGTTTATATTCCTGCTTCAAACAAATAGGGAAAAAATGAACAAAATATATGAAATAATTCTAGAGCAATGGGCAACACAGCACAGGGCAAGGAAACAAGTAAGGTGAGGTCAGCAGGTGCCCAACTTACTATCTGGACAGTTTCCAGGCTATAGCACAAACAGTAGGGCCCCCAGAGTCCAAGACTGTCATAAAGGAAGGAGTCTGCGTTTCCAGTTCATACAGACCCTGGAAGCAGGAGCTTGTAAGATGGATCTCAGGAGAGGAAGGTGTCTCACTGTGAACTCCAGAATTCACAGAAAGATCCCTTGCATCATTGCATATTGGCCAACATATATGGTGAATGTAATGATAGTGGATTGGCTGACAGGAGGTGAGTGTGTGTGTGTGTGTGTGTGTGTGTATGCCTGCCACTGGAAAGATACATATAGAACATATATGATGGACAAGGTTGTGGAAATTCTGAGTACTCTGACCACAAAGAGCATTGAGGAGAAAATTCAGGATACTTTCTCAGAAGTGGGACCAAATTAGCCTTAGATCAGTAGTTGTGCTTGATCAACCTTCACATAGATGGAAAGCAAACCCCCAAAGGATCAAACTAATTCCAAGTAAGTTAACTGAATCTCAGAAAAATAGTTTAAAATATTTAAGGAATATATTTAGTACAGCACACAACAATGTCAAACAATGTTTCACATAAAATATTGCCAGAATGGTTGCCAGATAATATTTAGTTAAATTTAAATTTCTGAAAAATACACATCATTTTATTATAAGCATGTCACAAAAATTGCATTGGGCATACTCCTACCTACACACTATAGTTATCTCAGGTTACTGAAGCAGAGAATCCTTGATGGACAGGAGTTTATATGCCTCAGTTCTGTAAAGTGAGCAAAGATCAAGGTACCAAGATAACTGGATTCTGACCAGGGTCTGTTCTGAGTCAAAGACTGCCAACTTCTCATTGAAGTCTCACACGGTGAAGAGAGTACTGGAGAGCCCACTGAGGTCTCTTTTTTAAGTCACTAGTCCCTTTCATGAAGGCCCTACCCATGTGACCCTACTGCTCCCCAAATTCTCAGCTCTTAATACCATCCCAATGGAGGTTAGGAACCTGGGGATGTGAGTGGGGCACAAACATTCAAATTGCAACAGTTGTTTATCTGAAAATCAAATGTTAACTGGTGTTCTGAATTTTATTCACTAAATTAGAAACCATAAGTAGTAGCCCTCCAAAAAAAAAAAAAAAAAGAGCAGGAAAATACATATAATCTGGAGGAATGTCAAACAATAAAAAACAGAGCCGAATCTCAACAAGTGATAATGTTAGTAGGTTTTAAAATGGCTGTTAGAGATGTTCTGTATGCACGTAGGGAAGGGGGTGGAGGAACACGTGAACATGACGGGGAGATAAATGAAGAATATAAGAAAGGATAAAAATCCAATTTCTAGAGCTGAAAAAATACATCTGAAATGAAAAATAGAGTGGTGGTGATTAATAATAGCAGGTCAAACAACACAGAGGGAAAGATTTGTGAACTTGGAGAAACAGGAACGGGTAAGAAAAACAAATTGAAAAATGACTGAAAACAAAAAGAAGACAGTTTCGGTAGGCTGCAGTACAAATTAGAGCAGTCTTGTGTGTGTGTAATCGGAGTCTCCCCAAAAAGGCAGGGGGATGAGGAAACACCCTTGAAGAAATAATGGTGGGAAATTTTCACATTCGATGAATGTGGTCTGAGGAATTCAAAGAAACCCAAACACCTAAGTTTGAAGAAAATTACATTATGTCATATTGTAATCAAAATGCTTAAAGCCTGAGGTGAATAGGACAAGTCTTTAAAGCAGTCTGAGAAAACAGAAATGTACGCACAGGGGAACAAAGGTGAGTACCACGAGGTATTTCCTGTCGGAAGTTATATGAAAACAATGAAGACATGGAAAGAGGCCAAACAAATCTGTCATCACCAAGAAGACTTGCAAAATATTATAAAAGAAAAATTCTTCAGACAGAGGATTGGTTCTATATAAGAGCTACAGAAATGGAAGATGTGTTTGTAAATATAAAATGCATCTTTAAAATCTCTTTAAAAAGTGTCAATTATTTAAAACAAAAAACAAGGACATTTGGAAGTGAAATGCATGGTAATCGAGGCCAAAGGCTAGAGGGGAATTTGTAGAAGCATAATGATGTAAGATTTTTTTGCTATTAACAAAATACTATGAAATTGTGTAAACTAAGCAGGAAGACATTCCCCTTCAGAGGTTAAAATACATTACAAATAAAAGCAATTTTTAAAAAGGGAGGGTGCTGTGGTACAGCAGGTAAAAGCCACTGCCTGCAGTGCTGGCATCCCATATGGGTGCCAGTTTGAGTCCCGGCTGCTCCACTTCCAATCCAACTCTCTGCTATGGCCTAGGAAAGCAGTGGAGGATGACCCAGGTCCTTGGACCCCTGCACCCACGTGAGAGACCCTGAGGAAGTTCCTGGCTCCTAGTTTCAGATCTGTATAGCTCCAGCCATTGCGACCATCTGGGGCATACCAGTGGATGGAAGACCTCTCTCTCTCTCTCTCCCCCTGCCCTTCAAATAAATAAATAAATAAATAAATAATTGGATAACTGATTCATCTTTTAAAAAAAAAGTGTGGTCATAACAAAATATCAAACATACAGAACAAGAGTAGAAAGCCTAGAAATAGATCAAAGTACATATAAAATTTAGTTATGTGACAAATAAAGCATTTTTTTAAACTTTTATTTAATGAATATAAATTTCCAAAGTATGGCTTATGGATTACAATGGCTTCCCCTCCATAACGTCCCTCCCACCCGCAACCCTCCCCTTTCCCATTCCCTCTCCCCTTCCATTCACATGAGGATTCATTTTCAATTCTCTTTATATACAGAAGATCAGTTTAGCATACATTAAGTAAAGATTTCAACAGTTTGCTCCCACACAGAAACATAAAGTGAAAAATAATAGATGATTTTTAAATGATGATGAAATCAGATCAGATCTATTGTCATGTTTAATCCCAGCGAGAGTCAAGTTGGGAGTTGATAATTTCTTCTTTTTTTTTTTTTTAACAGAAGATCAGTTTAGTATACATTAAGTAAAGATTTCAACAGTTTGCTCCCACACAGAAACACAAAATGAAATATACTGTTTGAGTACTCGTTATAGCACTAAACCTCAATGTACAGCACATTAAGGACAGAGATCCTACATGAGGAGTAAGTGCACAGTGACTCCTGTTGTTGACTTTACCAATTGACACTCCTGTTTATGGCATCAGTAATCTCCCTATGCACCAGTCATGAGTTTCCAAGGCTATGGAAGCCCCTTGAGTTCTCTGACTCTTATCTTGTTTAGACAAGGTCATAGTCAAAGTGGAGGTTCTCTCCTCCCTTCAGAGAAAGGTACCTCCTTCTTTGAAGACCTGTTCTTTCCACTGGGATCTCACTCACAGAGATCTTTCATTTAGGGTTTTTTTTTTTCCCCCCAGAGTGTCTTGGCTTTCCATGCCTGAAATACTCTCATGGGCTTTTCAGCCAGATCCGAATGCCTTTAGGGCTGATTCTGAGGCCAGAGTGCTGTTTAGGACATCCGCCATTCTATGAGTCTGCTGAGTATCTCGCTTCCCATGTTGGATCACTCTCCCCTTTATTTATTCTATCGGTTAGTATTAGCAGGTACTAGACTTGTTTATGTGCTCCCTTTGACTCTTAGTCCTTTCATTATGATCAATTGTGAACTGAAATTGATCACTTGGACTAGTGAGATGGCATTGGTACATGCCACCTTGATGGGATTAAATTGGAGTCCCCTGGTATGTTTCTAACTCTACCATTTGGGGCAAGTCAGCTTGAGCATGTCCCAAATTGTACATCTCTTCCCTCTCTTATCCCCACTCTTATGTTTAACAGGGATCACATTTCAGTTAAATTCACAATAGCCAAGACCTGGAACCAACCTAAATGCCCATCAACGGTAGACTGGATAAAGAAATTATGGGACATGTACTCTTTAGAATACTATACCGCAGTAAGAAACAACGAAATCCAGTCATTTGCAACAAAATGGAGGAATCTGGAACACATCATGCTGAGTGAAGTAAGCCAGTCCCAAAGGGACAAATACCATATGTTCTCCCTGATCGGTGACAACTGACTGAACACCAAAAAGGAAACCTCCTGAAGTGAAATGGACACTATGAGAAACGGTGACTTGATCAGCATAGCCCTGACTGTTAATGAACAACTTAATACATTATCCCTCTTAGTATTTTTTTTTGTCTGTTCTACTTAATATGACTGGTTTAATTCTGTAATTAATGCACAGTTATTCTTAAGTGTTGAAATTTAACTGAAATGTGATCCCTGTTAAACAAATAAAGCATTTTAAACCAATGGAGAAGGAATGCATCAGCCAGTAAATGATGTTTTTAATTGAATAATAATCTTGAAATAAAACATTTTGCTATTTTTCTAAAGTGTGACAGTTATGGATTAAGGATGAAAAGTAAAAAATTAAGTCATGTATGGAGTAAAGGAAAATATGAGAGATTATTCATGTCATTGTAATGAGGACAGTATCTTACTAAGCATCACAATGAAGAAAAAGAGAAAAATCTTCCATCCACCAGTCCACTCACCAAATGGCCACAATGACCAGGGCTGGGCCAGGCCAAAGCCAAAGCTAGGAGCTTCTTCCAGGTCTCCCATGTGGGTGCAGGAGCCCAAGTACCTCATTCTTCTTTTTCTGCTTTCCCAAGTGCATTAGCAAGGAGCTGGATCAGAAGTAGAGCAACTGGGACATGACCCAGTGCCTGTATGGGATGCTGGCATTGCATGGGCAGGTTTCACCTGCCACGCCACAATGTGAGCCTGAAATAAGCTTTCTAAACCAAGAATGTCTTGAATCATGGATGTCTGACAACTAAATGCTCAATGTGTTGATTCCTTAGAAAATTATCAGCATAACATACCAGTGGAAAAATGGACAAATAATACAAAAAAATTTAAATACACACACATATAAAGAGATAAACAAATGAAAAATATTCACCTGACTAGTAATCCAAAGATAGAAAGTAAGAATTGTAAGCCAAATTGAAAAGCGTTTTAACCATTCTTAGACTTTATACCAGTTTTAGGGAGAGTGAACGAATGAGTGAATCTCACATAGACTTGGTGGGAAGTCAAATTGGTACAACCCTTTATCAATTGGAGGCAAATTTGGAAATATTTTTACCTTTTATTTGGATTTAAATTTGGAAATACTGATCAAAATGGCATCAACTGGGTTTATTAAAAACATGCTGGAAATAAACTAATAATTAATGATCAGAAATATGTTTAAAATGAATTAATAAATGACAAAAATCACACTCCATAACAGCACATACAGCATTAGCCTCTCTTGTAAACAAACACATGTACAAATATATGCAGGATAAAAGACGAAACACAGAGAGAAATATTGGAACAGCTGCTTGTGAGTTGCAGAATTGTGGAAACCTTTTTCTCTTTTTTGTTTATCTTTATAAAAATTCTTCCATTAACATGAGTTCATTTTATATTGAGAAAATAAAATGCATATATATTTGTTTCCTGATTAGACTCAGGAGAAAGCAAATGAGGTTTTGGTAGAAAATAGAATCTGCTATAATTTACGAGGTAGGGGTGTTTGTATTCTCAGTGGGTTAGGTCAAACAGATGTCCCTACTGGCAAAAGTCCTCTTGGTGACACTAAGCAGATTGGTTTCAACATAACATCCTTCCCAGCACAATTTTCCCTTCAGAAACTCAACCACAGTCATATACATCAATATGCCCCTCCTCCCCTTCTTCAAAAAAATTGTATTAAACCTATTTGGATGTTTTAAATTTATATAATACTAATATCACCAGAGAAATTTTCTAAGAGGTCAGTTAATCAGATAAGAAACCAGAACTACAAAATTGTTACTGAGAAGGTGCTCAACCTCAAAGTGAGATCACTGAACGTTTAGTGTTCTACTCCTTCCTAGGATTCCCTTCCAAAGTGTTCTTTAGATTAACGCCATGATTACATGCCTGTAACAATTCCTTTTTGATTATTGATGAGGATATAGAATTTTTCAGATTTCTCCTCCAATCTTTTTTAATACTTATTTATTTGAGAATCAGAGAGACAGTGAATCAGCCAGGCCGAGAGACAGAGACAGATACACAGAAAGAGAACTCTTATTGACTGGTTTAGCCTTCAACTGCTTCCAAGGGCCAGAGCATGGCTGGGAGCCAGGAGCACAGTCCAGGTGTCCCAGAGGGGTGACAGAGACCCAACTACTTGAGTCATCATCACTAACCCATGGTCTGCATTAACCAGCAGGTGTAGTTAGAAGCTGGGGGAAGGACCTGGGCGTGGGAATTGAACCCAGGCACTTCAATGTGGGAGATTGTTTAAATTTAAAAAATAACAAAAACACAAATTCAGGCTGAACACCCACTCCCCAACTTTTTTTTAAATAACACACACAAACACACACACTCCAAAAAATTCAGGTGAACCCAAAGGCATTAGCTATAGAACTTGGATCCCATTTGTTGGGATGAAAAAAAAACAAAACAAAACAAAAACAAAAACAGAGAAGGGAGTGTGGCTTTGTCATGCTTTCAGGCAATAACTCAAGATATTCAACCTGGGCAAGCTTTATCCATTCCTTTGTGGAGCAGCAGCCTCCCCTGCTGCTCCAAGGTAAATTTTGTCTCAGAATGTTAGAAATGCTCTACGGAAGTGAAGATTCAGACATTTCACCAAGCGCAAGATGAACACTTAGGGGATGAGCATATGGGACGTAATGTGCCTGGAAGGCAGCACCAGGGAAAATCCTGGTATTCTGTAAGTTGTGTGTTTATCTGGGTGTCCGTTACACAGGTGTGTTCAGTTTGAAAAATTCAGCAAGCTATACATGCAGGGTATGCCGTCATAAGTTTCATGCAATGATAGTCGCAGTAATATTGCTCCAGGTTCTATGAAGATTAACCATTTGCAGCCCACTGTTTTCTTAGGGGTAACTTTTGTTACTTTGGTTCCAGTTGAAAAAGATACATTCATTTTACATGATTAGCTTCCTCTATTTTTATCATTGTAAAGTCAAAAATATTTTAAAATATGTTGGTACAATTGTATTAGAGTCAAGCTTTGCATATTTGGAAAAGAAAAAAAAAAGTCTCAGAAACACCAAAAGAATGTCTGTAGCAGATCACATTGGCAATCAATTGGAAAAGATTTTAACAAATCATATTTAAATATCATGCTTTTGGCCGGTGCCTTGGGCTCAATAGGCTAATCCTCCGCCTGTGGCACCGGCACACCGGGTTCTGGTCCCGGTTGGGGCCCCGGATTCTGACCTGATTGCCCCTCTTCCAGTCCAGCTCTCTGCTGTGGCCCGGGAAGGCAGTGGAGGATGGCTCAGGTGCTTGGGCCCTGCACCCACATGGGAGACCGGGAGGAGGTGCCTGGCTCCTGGCTTCGGATGAGTGAGCACGCCGGCCGTGGTGGCCATTTTGGGGGTGAACCAACGGAAAAAAGGAAGACCTTTCTCCCTGTCTCTCTCTCTCTCACTGTCTAACTCTGCCTGTCAAAAAAAGTAAAATAAAATAAATATCATGCTTTTTCTGTTGTCATTATCTTGGGACTTATAATTTTTCCTTTTCAGTGTGGAACTAATAAAATAAAATGATTATGTCATGTAACATCAAATGACAGAAGCTACTAGCAAAATATCTGCAACATGATCTTAGATGTGTTAAATTAGTATGCCTGGACTGCTATAGACAAAGCTGAAACAAATGTGAATAAAAGGCACTTCTGGGTTGTGCATTTGGCCCAGCAGTTAAGAAGCCTGTGCCCCAGAGTGCCTCGGTTTGATTCCCTGATTACAGTTTCCTGCTAAAGCAGAACCAGCATGGGATGCAGCAGGGATGACCCATGTGATATTCCTGGATTGAGTTTCCTGCTCCCACCTTCAGTCCAGCCTAGGGGCAGGTGCAAGCATTTGGGGAGTGAACCAATGTTTGGGAGCTCTCTGTCTGCCTTTCTCTCTATGGCTCTCACATAAAACTATCTCTTCTAGGAGTGGGAAAGACAACCACATGTAGTCAGGAGGGTTGAGGTAACCATTATTACAGATCTATTCAGGGAGCTTTCTGAGCATAGCAGTTAGAAGCTATTGGACTTGGGTGCCATTGAGAAAGACAGTACATGTAGTTGAGTCTTAAGTTACCTGGATTTAGCTTGAGCAAAACTCCTATTCTATCAGCTTTAGTTTTCTTGTCTCTTGATCAAGAATCATAGTGCTAACCTTTTGATTGGCCTGCATTCCATACTGGAATGTCCGGGTTTGAGTCCCAGCTCCCTTACAATTCTAGATTCCTGCTGATGCATACTCTGGGAGGCACCAGGTAATGGTTCTAGTAGCTGAGTCTCTGCCATTCACAAGGGAGACCTGGATTGAATTCAAGGCTCCTTGCTTCAGTCCTAGATAGGAGACAGGTTGCAGGCATTTGAGGAATGAACCAAGGGATGGGAATGCTCTCTTTCTCTCTCTCACTCTCTCTACTTCTTAAATTAAAAAAAAATTGTGATAAATAAATAATGTGTTATATTGGTAGGTGATAAGTGCTACAAGGAAAAAAAACAGAATAGAGTAAGGGAAATTTGGAATGTTAGGGTAATTCTTACTGAGAAAATGATATGTGACACTTGAAGGAAGTTGGGGAGTCATTTTGCCCTTAACTGAGGGGAGAGGAAGGAGCATTCCAAGCAGAGGGGACAACCAGCGCAAAGCCCAAGGCTGGAAGAGGCTCCTGGGGGCCTGGAGTCAGCGAGCAAGAAGCCAGTGTGGTGGGGAGGAGCCAGATCATAGTCCTAGGTGGTGGTGGTGGGATTTGTGTATGCGCATAGGCAGCCCAATCTAACTTGCTGTTTTGTTTTTGTACTTTAAAGCATTTTAGATTTTACAAGGACTGGAAGATCAGTCTGTCTGCTGTGTCAATGCACTACCAGGAGACCAAGGGAAGAAGTGGAGACACAGGGACAGTTTTTTGGGACAACTATTACACTCCCATCTGCATCAGAGTGCCTGGGTTTGAGTGCCAGCTCCGGCTTCTGATTCCAGTTTGCTGTTAACGCAGATGCTGGGAGGCAGGGATGGCTCAAGTAGTTGGGTCTCTGCCACCCACTTGGGAGTCCTGGATTGAGTTTCTGGCTCCTGGCTTCAGCCTTGCTTATCCCCAACCCTGGCCCATGCCCTGTTGCTGGCATTTGAAGAGTGAGTCAGTGGATAAGAGCTCACTTTTTTTCTCTCTCTGTTCTCTCTCTTCCCCCCCCCCCCCCAATTAACTAAGGAGGGAGGAAAAGCAAACAGCAGGAGCTATTTATCCTGATGAGAAGGCAGGTGGCTCAGATGAGCACTACAATCTCAGGGATCAATTCTGATGTGTTCCGAAGGAAGAATCAACAGTGATTTCTGACAGATTTATTTAGGACGAGAGAGGAAATAAATAAATACTTATTTTTCACAGAAAATTATTATGAAGGAAACCAATATATTTTAAAATTTCAAATTTGCATGGTTTTCTTTATTCAAAGTATTTTTTCTAGAGAATTCCACACAAAGAAGGGGCAGGTGATGTAAAGGAAAGCTTCATTAATGTATTTAGTGATGAACATATTTTTCAAAAGCCTCTACAATCCATTCTCTTGGGGAGCTGAGCCTACTGCCTGCCCCGCCCCTCTGCTCTGACATTTGGGAAGATCATCACTTTGTGGATGCTGCCAATTTATTTCATTTCTACCAACAAAGTTGAAGTAGCATTTAGTGATTTCATTAAGTGACATTCTGTTAGGTTTTGACCTTGAGATTTCCAAATTTGTGGCTTTCTTATTCTTCTTCGAAATTTTTGCCAGCATGTCTTAGAAGATAATTCCGTCTTACTGTCACAGAACCTCACTTAGAGTTCTTTCACATGTCAAGATCCTGTCATCTCTGCCACTGTGGCCCATTGTGACTCAAGATAGGGGGTGAGATTGGGGATTTCATTCTCCTTTTCTTTTATTTGAACTAAATGCATACCTCCCCCACCTCGCTGTGCACCTGTGTCATGTGGGTATTGTTACTTAATTGCTTTCACCCAGAATGTGAGCTGTTTCACCTGCTTAGGTGCTGCTTGTCAAGAAGATAATAGTGAAACAAAACTTTTTCAATCCATAAAGATTTTATTCAATATCCTTATAAGCGGTGACATATTTTAAAACATCTATTTAATATAAATACTTATATATCTGTTGATTAATGAGAGAGCCTAGGCTTATTTTTCTTGGGGATTGTCTGGGGGCTATTAAAAAAAACTAATTGGCTAAGGATTTAATACCCCCACCCCAGACCTCACCTCATCAAATAAAAGGTTATCTTTTTTTAAAAAAGGATTTATTTATTTATTTGAAAGGCAGAGTTACAGAGAGGCAGAGGCAGAGAGTAAGAGAGGTCTTCCATCAGCTGGTTCACTGCCTAAATGGATGCAATGGTCAGAGCTGAGCCTATGTGAAGCCAAGAGCCAGGAGCTTCCTCCAGCTCCCCATGTGGGTGCAGGGACTCTAGCACTTGCACATCTTCCACTGCTTTCCCAGGCACATTAGCAGGCCAGAGCTTTACCTGCTACACCACAGCACTGGCCCCTCTTTTATGGTTTTCTAGCATCTTTATATTTTGTTCTTAATAGATACATTTTGGGGGGCTTGCGCTGTGGTGCAGTAGGTTAATCCTCTGTGACGCCAGCATCCCATATGGGCACCGGTTCTAGTCCCGGCTGTTCGTCTTGCTATCCAGCTCTCTGCTGTGGCCTGGGAAAGCAGTAGAAGATGGCCCAGGTCCATGGGCCCCTGCACCCACATAAGAGACCAGGAAGAAGCTCCTGGCTCCTGGCTTCAGATCAGTGTAGCTCTGGCCGTTGCGGCCATTTGGGGAGTGAACCAACGGAAGGAGGACCTTTCTCTGTCTCTCTCTTTCACTGTCTGTAGCTCTACCTCTCAAATAAATAAATAAAATCTTAAAAAAAAACATTTTGTTTTTTTTTAGAAAACTTTTATTTAATAAATATGAATTTCAAAAGTAGAACTTTTGGACTACAGCGGTTTTTCCCCCCATAACCACCCTCCCCCCTGCAAACCATCCCATCTCCTATTTCCTCTCCCATCCCATTCTTCATTAAGATTCATTTTTAATTATCTTTATATACAGAAGATCAACTTAGTATATACTAAGTAAAGATTTCAACAGATGGCATACATTGTGCTTGCTTAGTGGACCAAGGAAATCATTCTCGAATATCGGAAGGAAGGATTATCTATTTATTTTAATCTTTACTTATTATTTAATTGGCTTTACATGTATTAAAACGTTATGCATATTAGTACCAGAAGGCTTGGTGTTCCCTTTTACCACAGGTAAAGCCATCTCATCTCTTCATCAAGTATAACACTACCTTCCCTTGCATAAAATGCTGCTCTAAGGAGAAATCTAGACTAACTTCCACACTTACTGCACCTCCACTGCTCTGTCAATCCCAAGTCCTCTGAATACCACATTTCATGGTAATAAGAAAGATACAGGATCGAAGTGAGAAACCACACTGGGCCTCTGTGAGATGCCAGATTCTTGCCTGGAGCATGAAATAACTTGCCTGATAATTCAATCTCACATGTTTTGAGGACCATGAGGAACTTCTTTTTTTTAAAGATTTATTTTTATTTATTTGAAAGAGTTACAGAGAGCGGCAGAGGCAGAGAGAGAGGTCTTGTATCCGCTGGCTCACTCCCTGGATGGCTGCAACGGCTGGAGCTGCGCCAATCCAAAGCCAGGAGCCAGGAGCTTACCCCAGGTCTCTCTCGTGGGCGCAGGGGCCCAAGGACCTGGGTCATCCTCCACTACCTTCCCAGGCCACAGCATAGAGCTGGATCAGAAGAGGAGTAGCCGGGACCAGAACCAGCACTCATGAGGCTTTAACCTGCTGCGCCACAGCGCCAGCCCCATGAGGAACTTCTTGAATAGGACAAGTTACTTCTTGGTTGATACAAGGTTCACAGTGAGAAGCTGGGTTTGTATCCACTGTGGGAGACTGTGCTATGTAGATAATAATACATGATTCTATTGTACTTATCTGTGGTTAACCTACTTGGTAAAGATCATGTTATAAAGGATGTACAAAGGCATTTCAAAAAAACCCATGGAAAATGGAATTAAAAGATGTTTATTTTGGTGCAAAAATGTGAAATCCATTTTTGGATTCTGTGTATATGCAATCTTCAAAAAAAGCATGGAAGTGCATTTTATGGAAAATTCTATGCATGGATTTCAAAACATTTTTAAACCACAATAAACTTAACTTTTAACTCCATTTCTCACAAACTTCTTCAAATACCTTCATATATTGTTTTAGGCTCTTCTATGCATTAACCTATTAATCTTCCCTTCTAGATCAGAATGACTTCTCAGAAATTTGTCTCTCCTTTTTTACTGCTAAGACTCACAGGTGTGGCCAGAATGCTTTGTGAGCATGTGCAAGTGACCAGACTCATTAATTGTGCAAGAAACACATTGCACAAGAATAACAATCCTGTATTTTGGGGAAAAAAAAAGCTTCAGTCAAAGCTTCTAATTTCTTGACTAAACACCCATGCTTAAATAGACAAAAAAAACTACTGTGTCCAATAAAAGAATGAAATTCAGCCAGAGAAATAGGTAAACATGATAACAATTGTGTTCTTATTAGAAAAAAAAGCATTAGACTAAAGCAAAGATAATAAAAATAAAGTTCATTATTGCCAAAATATCTCAGAAGACAGTCTCTGTGGGAGGGAAAGGAAGGTTTATACAATATAACTGTGATTTTCCATAATTAAAGGGTAAAACCATAGAGGGATAAAGCTTCAAATTATGGTTTTCAGAGAATCTGTGGTTTGAGAGTGGGAAGATACTAAGCATGGTCTTGGTTCTTGATATTTCTAGCTAAAATGCAAGTCTTTCTAGTGGGTCTTTTGTGGGCATGACAAAAGCAGTCATTTTCCTTGTGGGTATCATGCCCCTGACCCAGTTTTGTGCTGAAGCTGGACAGCAAACATTCAAATGAGCCATTTTTGCTCAACACCCTGTTCAATGCCACCCCTTGGTACGTTACAATCAGTCAAGGTGGGAACTGCACAACAGAAATAGGCAAACGCTTGAACCAGCATTCCTCACCAGCATCTGGTATAATGATTTATTAGTGTACAACTGCCCTGATGCCATAAGCCCTGACACATTTATCACTATTCATTCCATCTTCCCATACAGACCCAACCCCTGAATGATCCTGTGATATCATGAATGGGACATTACACTTTCTTCAAGATTCCAAGCCAAGACCCCTGCTTTCCTTGATCAAAGAGTTCCCATGCTGTAATTATAATAAGAGTTGCATAAGCAATTGGTTTGGGGTAGGAATTATAGACCAAGTAAGAGCACGGTAGCTTTCCTCAGTGGGCATTTCTCAAGGACATGGGAAATAGTTAAAGCCACTCAATACTTTTATATTTTAAAGGTTTATTTATTTATTTTTTATGTGAAAGAGCTAGAGAGAGAAAGAGCACTCTTTCATCTGCCGGTTTATTTCCAAAATGGCCACAATAGCCAGATCTGTGCCAGGCCAAGCTCAGGAGCCAGGAATTCCATCCTTGTCTTTTTGTATTGTGACTACATGAAGGACAGGAATAATTCTGATGTGGGAATTCAAGGAAGTTTGGTGCAGTGATTAAGATGCTGCTGTGGACTCCCACATCCTATATCAGAATGCCTGTGCTCAAGCTCTGCTCTGTTCCTGACTGTAGTTCCCTGCTGATGTGCACTCTGTCAGGCAGCAGGTGATGGTTCAAGTATTTGGGTCCCTGATTCCCACATGGAAGACCTGGACTGAGTTCCTGGATCATGACATTGGCCTTGGCCTGAACCAGCTCCAGTAGCCCAGCTCCAAGCGTTTCCCTATTTCTGTTGTGCAGTTCCCACCTTGACTGATTGTAACATACCAGGGGGTAGCATTGAACAGGGTGTTGAGCAAAAACGGCTCATTTGAATGTTTGCTGTCCAGCTTCAGCACAGTTGCAGGTACTTAGAAAAGGAACCAGCAGATGGAAATTCTCTCTTTCTCTCCCTCTCTCTCTTTCTCTCTGCCAAATACATAAAAATAGAAAATTTAAAAAGTTAATAGCATATTTATTTTGGACACCATGATAGTAATATTGAGCACAGTGTGCTTACCATGTAGCAAGTGCTGTGCTAAGCCTTTTACCTACACAACCTCATTCACTACTCACAGGGATGTTATAATCACCTGTTTTTATAGAAATTAACTGAAACTTAAAAATGCTAAGACATTTTCTCAAGATCATGTAGGAATAGGCAGCAATTTGAAGGATGAAACTAATTCTACATTCTGTAAGTTTCCTTAAAGGGTTAATTTTGCTTTACCTTCTTTTTGATGCTTGCTCTACTCAATCTCCTCCAAGAAGCTTTTTTTTCTTAAATTAGTTTAAATGTATTTTAATCTGTGACTAAATATCCTGAAAACAGTTCATGTGTTATAGTTATAACCCTAATAATCATTTCTTCATGACTTCCATCCTTTATATATTCTTTCAATATGTCTCCAAGTAAAAAAATGCAGCATCTAGTCATTGTCAGGAGCCTTGGAAGAGCCTGAAACACACTTTCTACTTCCTTGCTGTAATGCTTCATAGAAGCTATTTATACCCTCCTTATACCAATTTCTTCCTATGCAAAACAGGGATAAAAATCATCTCCTACTGATTTTTTCTGTGATTATTCAATGAATGCATATATATAAGATACTCAAAATAGTGCCTTCGTGCAATGTTAGTTCTCCCTTACAGTTACTATGTGCATCACCTATTTACAAGTAGATAATGTTAAATTGCTCAGAATCTCTATTCAAGGAATTAAAACATATTCTTAAAACTTAATTCACAAATTCATGCTTCCTAAGTCATCATCAAATAAAAGATTTAGCTGCCCAACTGTCAGTTAATTTGGAAACAAATGTTATAAAGCAAAGAATGTGTTGGATTGAATATGAAATCTTTAGTGCAAATTTCATTAGCATCTGGGAGCTTGCATTTCCTATTTTATAAAATGGGACTATTAACATCTAGCTCACAAAATTGCCTGGAGGACTCTTCAACCTTTCACAGGTCAGAATAAATGTGGAACATACTCCTATGTGAGCAGTTCACTGGGGTGAAAAGGCAAAGCCCCTTCCCAGCACCCCATGGAGAAGCTCTGGCTGAGGGAGTCACATGCAGTGTCAGTGAATGCTGGTGCACACAGAAGATGCCATGTTAGTTCCAGCTGGTTAGCTCAAATTAATGAGACTTTACTGTATTTGATGAAGTCTCATGAATATCACGGAGACTGCATGGCATTATTTGTGTCACTCTATTTTATGCTAGCTTAGCCCTTTACCCGACTCCTTACTGCTCACCTCTTATTTTCCATGCGCTAGGAAATTCAACCATCAGATTTAAGAAATTTTGTCGCAAATGCTGGTAAAGCTAACAGTGAAATGCTCCCATGAGAAAAATATGCAAGGCTGTGGAGAAGCAGCAATCAGGTGAAACAAAACAAATAAACAAACAAAAAAGGCTTTGTTACTTCCCATCATTGTTCAGAAATGATACCCTGGGGCTAGTTCCTCTCTCACTCACACAGGCCCCTGTGTGCTTTGTACGTTTTCTGGACGCTTTCACTCCGAAGAGAGCTTCCGCCATTTTGTTTTCCAAAGCAGACTCCATTTAGTAATTCAACAGCAGTGGGTACAACGTGACTGTCTCATGCCTGAGCGTGATTAGCAGTGAGAGGTCTCCCCTCCCACAGCCTGAGCCCGCTCCAGCAGGAAGCCTGCAGTGGCAAGGGGCTGTGGGTGGCCTCTTTTTGACTCCCCTCTGCTGAGATTTTCTGTCTTGGAGCCCCTGTGGAGGGTCCTAGGAGACAGTTCCCCAGCCTCCAAGGCTAAGAACAGAGCTTTAAATTCCAGCTGGCCATTCATAGCAGCTCTGTCAGCCCTTGGGGATCCAGTTTTGACCTTGTACATCATCTTTCTGCCTCAGCATGGAAGCCTTCAACACAAGGTCTAAGACAACATCTCCTGCCCTTCTCAAAAATAGCCTATAGGTTTATGGGATTTTCATACCTTAGAAGTGTACTAAATGCCAGAACACTGTCTTTTTAAAAAATAACATCAGTTAAAAAGTCACCATGGGGGCCAGTATTGTGATGCAATATTTTAAGCCATTACTTGTGACAACTACACCCCACATCAGAGTATGGGATGAGGTCCTGCTTCCACTTCTTATCCCGCATTTCTGCTAATGCTCCCCTTGGGAGGCGGCTGTTAATGGCCATAGTGCTTGGGTCACTTCTACTGATGTGGGAAGTTCCTGGCTCCTGGCTTTGGCCTGGCACAGTCCTGCCTGTTGCAAGCATTTGGATAGTGAAGCAGAAGGAAGATCTCTCACTTTTGCTCTCACTCTTCTTTTAAAAGATATAAAAATAAATAAACTTTTAAAGAAAGTCACCTTAGATAACTCTTCACAATCGAGATTTCTTAGGTAGGAGCTATCAGATCACATTTCTTCAAATGCGGGGGTACACAGAACACATTTTTTGGTCGACCTTGAAGCCCCCTCACTAGTCTAGAGGCAAACATACTTCCTATACTGTGGCTGGGAAAGAGGAGGAGAGTGGATACACACGACTGTTCTCTACAAAGAAAACCTCACTAATCTTCAACTTTTCCAAACACTTCAATTTCAAAACTTGTATATTTTCAATGAATGTCTATGTCTTTTTGAATCCCTCTTTTGCATGTTCTGCATGGCTGGGTGTGTGAGACTGGTTAGTGGCTATGACCTTGAGTCTACTAAAAAAGAAAATTTGAATAAATGTTCCCATTCTTGATAATCAATTGTTTAGATATGTGACGTCATGCAGGTGTAATACACCTGTCATAAAATCAGAAAGCCAGGGGACGGTTCTGTGGTGCAGCGGGTCTTCAGTGCTGTCTTCTCATATGGGTCCTGGTTCTAGTCCTGGCTGCTCCACTTCTGATCCAGCTCTCTGGTATAACCTGGGAAAGCAGTAGAAGATGGCTCAAGTCCTTGGGCCCCTGCACCTATGTGGGATACCTGGAAGTAGCTCCTGGCTTCAGATCGCTGCAACTCCAGGCATTGTGGCCATTTGGGGAGTGTACCAATGGATGGAAGTCCTCTCTCTCTCTGTCTTTCTTCTCTCTGTGTAACTGACTTTCAAATAAATAAATGAATCTTAAAAAAAAAAATCAGAAAGACTTCTTTTTAAAAATCATGATTCATGCAGAAATTCTCATAGGGTTGGTACTATAATTTTGGGTAAATTTGTCATTAGTTTGTATTACTAGCCAATAGAATTTTAAATTGTCATAAAGGACATAATTACATTGCAGATTATGCACAATTAGAAGTAATGCTTATCATTTTAGTATGCAAGATGGGAATTCAAGGCCATGCTGATAAGATATTAAAGGTCAAATAAATAATTATCCCTAGCCATCTAAAACTGGCAGATTTTCCAGATTCCAACTGATTATGCAGCAACCAGGACATCCTGGTGCCTTAGTTGCCCAGTAACCCCCTCCTCCCATTTTTTTTCCTCTTCTAGAGATTCAGAGTACAATGTCAACTGAGAGTCAAATTGATAAATAAGAAAGTTCATTTCATTATGTCAGCCAGGACTTCTTTGGCATGGACACAGTCTGAATTTGAATGTCAGACTAATCAAAATTCAAATATTGGCTTGGGAAGCTAATTAACCTCCCTGAATTTGCTTTAAAATTGTTTATTTCATTATGCTTGCATGCCTAGGTATTCTAAATGGAATCGTCCCATTCATTCACGGTCCATTGTGCATTTAGACATTGTTCACATGGGGACAGTCACCACACCTTACAGAGATGCTTCAGGGGAGACCCAGTTATGGTTTAGCCAATGTCCAGGGGATGTTCCAGGAAGCCCTTTGTGGAAGAAAAGTGATGGTAATTAATGAATTAATTTTTTCTTTCCAAAAATAAAAATGAATCCTCACACATTCTGTAAATTATACCTGGCTGCCCTCCTGAAGCTGATAGTCTAGTCTAATGGGTGCAATGAATAATGAATGAGTAAACATTAAATGAGATGTTTACAGAATGTGATTATTGCTATGATGGAAGTGATGCAAAATGAGAAGGGTAGAGGTGATTAATTAGAAAAAACCACCAGGAGGCCTACTTAAGGGAGTGAGTTAGAGATGTTCTCTTGAAAAAGGGACATTTACGGG
Organism: Oryctolagus cuniculus; assembly: GCF_964237555.1. Classification (NCBI taxonomy): domain Eukaryota; kingdom Metazoa; phylum Chordata; class Mammalia; order Lagomorpha; family Leporidae; genus Oryctolagus; species Oryctolagus cuniculus. The sequence goes on along the minus strand of NC_091439.1, from coordinate 8,679,922 downwards.
CCAAAGTTGTGGCATAGCAGGTTAACCTCCCCCTGAGATGCTGGCATCCCATATCCCTGGTTCAAGATCTAGCTACTCCACTTCCAATCCAGCTCCTTGCCAATGTGCTTGGGAAAGCAGTGGGAGATGGCCCAAGTGCTCCTGTACCACATAGGAGACCAAGAAGAAGTTCTGGGCTCTTGATTTCTACCTGGCCCAGCCACAGCCATTATGGCCATTGGAAGAGTGAAACAGAGGATGGAAGAGTCTCTCTCACTCTCTCTCTCCCTTTTCCTCACCCTCTCTGTAACTCAGTCTTTCAATTAAATAAAAAAAATAAATCTTCAAGAAAAATAAAAAGAAAAGGAGATATTTAAGCTTAACTCCCTAGGAGCCAGCCAAAAATAAGCTGTGGGTTGGGAGAGAGGTGGGAATGTCGGAAGGCTAAGAATGGGGACAGAACTAGACTAGGGGAGAATGAGGCAGTAGGATTCCATAAGTAGGAAGAGTCCTCAGCAGGCAGAACTTGTGGGCCATTGTTAACCCTTGGATTGCTGTCCAAGGGTTCCTACTGGAAACTGGAACTGGAGCATATTCAGAGAACTGGTCATTCAGAAACAAAATTAAGAACCATGAAAAGAGAAAGAGACATGGCTAGGGACAGACTCTGTAGGACCTGAAAGAGATACTGAGAGAGAAGTTGGTCTCCATGATGGTCAGAGACCCGATGTTGTGCGAGTTCTGGTTCCCGTCCCTTTTACTTCTTGTAACTGGAGTGTGCTGATGTTTTTGCTATTAGAACTGTCTAACCAACTTCGACGTCTACTTCATAAGTCTGTGACCAGAATCTAAAGTGATAATACAATTAAGTACCAAATCTTTTCAACTACTGTCCTGAATATCCAAACAGGTCCAGTCCCAGTACTTACAGAACTTGCAGGGCAACATAGAAAACAGACATTTCAAATTACGATCCCTGAATAGCATGTGTCTTATCTCATGAAGTTCAGGGTTCTGTGGATGCTCTGAGTGCTCTCATTGCAAGAAGTCCTCAGTGAAGAATTAGGATGAAATCTGACAACTAAGGAACACAAGTTAATGTAGAGACAGAGGTAAGGCTTGAAGGAGAGGTAGGGAAAGGTGAAATATGGCTTAAGGATGATGAAATAATTATATCAATTGGAGCAATGATGCAAGAAATAAGAGGTCAAGGTTAGAACTGATAGAAAAAACAGGATATGCAGTTATGAAAATCTTGCCCTCGTTGCAGTGGATATTTGGCACAGTGGCTAAAATGCTGCCTGGGATGCTCACGTTCCATATGAGAGTGTCTGGGTCTGAGCCTTGGCTCCACTCCTGGTTCCAGTTTCCTGCTGATGCCCTTGGAATTGGCAGGTGTTGGCTCAAATACTTGGGTTCCTGTTATTCACTTGTGAGATCCAGATTGAGTGTGCCTGGCTCTGAGCTTATACTGGCCCAACCCTGGTTGTTGCAGACATTTGGGGAGTGAATCAGGAGATGGGATCTCTCTCTCCCTCTCTCTAATAAATAAATAAATACATAAATACTTGTGCTAAAATCACAACTTTTTAAATTGCTGCTATAAAAAATTCTCATAAACACAGCCAAATAAAGGAGCGCATAATTCTTACCTTACAGTTTCTATAGTTCAATCATCAGAGAATCCTTGGCTGGGATCTCTCCTCCTACAGTCTTACAAGGTTGGGATGGTCTTCATGCAGAAATGGAATGAGGGAAGAATTCACTTCCAAGTTTGTTCATATTATTGGCTAAAATTTCTTGTAGCTATAGTACTGAGGGCCCCGGGGCTTCTTGATGACTACCAGATGCCAGCTTGACTCCTGAATGTCACCTCCAGTTTCTAAAAGATGCCTCTTGTGTTTCCACCAATGATCATTTGATTCAACAAGCAAGAAAAGTCTCCACAGTGAATCTGCTAGCAAGACAGCACCTTTGCCGTATTCTACAGTTGAGAAGCAAGTTAAAGGCCTTCCCCCTACCCAGTGAGAAGGGCTTCTACAAAGCTACACATAAGGACATAAGGGAGGCTCCTGGAGTCACCTTAGAAACTTTCCATCACACCTATCAACTCTAATATATTATTTGAACTTTATCATGGGGTTAATGAAATCACTGAATGATTTCAAGCAGATATATAAGATGATCAAGTTTACATTTTATATAGATGGCATGGAAGGAAATTAATTTAGAAATAGGTTCTCAGGATAAGTGACAGTTACCATCTTCCAGGTGACCCGAACCTGGATCTAGCCAGACTGACAGAAATGAATCAATTCTAGAAATAGCAACAATATCAATAGGACCTGTGACAGATTACATATGGAGAGTGTGGGAGAGGAAGATTTAGGTAGGATTTTAAGATTTCTAGATAAGGATGGATTGTGATGTCATTTACTGAAATGAGGATGCTGAAGGGGAAGCAGATTTGGGGAAAAGATCCTGAATGTCACTTAGTACATAGAGATTGTGCTATGTACTACAGACATTGGGGCATTTCACAGAGAGAGGTTTCAAAGGGAGATCTGGGCAGTGAAGCAAACAAACCAAAATTTAGGGGGATTTTTTGGTAAGAGAGCTGGGTCACAGCCAATCACAATCAGCCTAACTTGAAATAATCACAGGCAAGGAATGGCTCAGACGATGCACATTGTCTACAACCAATCAAACTCTTGCTGTACTTTACTTCGTTCTCAGCCTGGAAATATTCGGTGTTCATGGTACAGGATAAAGTGCTCTGATTTTGACCAAGTCACGACTATTCTTGTCTCAATTTGTAAATTTAATTTGTCTCAAGACAAAAGAAAGTCATTTAAGACACTATGGAAATGCACAGTGAAGCAAGGATGTTAGCCAATTGTGAAAATCATATAAAGACAAGCTGGGATCCATCTATTTCTCAATTAAACCATAAACTCCTTAACAGTGGTAACATCACCTCCAAAGCTCAGCACAGGGTTGGGAACACACACAGGTGCTCAGTAAACCTTGGTAAAAAAAATTGTATGATTTGAACAAATGAATGGCCGAGGCATTGAGAAATGAAATACTCATATGCTATTTATTAAATCCATTCACAAATCTTAATTAATTATTGTTTAAAATGTTCTCATGAAGCCAGGACAAAAGGTATTATGAAAATAATAACTATTATTGTAAAAAGTCTACCAGCTTCTTCTATGAACATTTTATCCTGTCTCTTTTTCTTCAGGCCTGAAATTTCTTTTTTAAAATATTTACTTTTTCATTGTTATTTTCAAATTTATTTATAGTAAGCAAAGTATGAGAGTTTATCACTGTTTGTATAAAGGAAGAACTGCCTGTAAACCATGCCTCCATCATTAACTCTTTGACCTCTGAAATACAGATGAGAATTCTCAGGACAAATTAATATGCATACCATTTGCAGGAGCCAAGTAAAATTGTGTAGGCTGTTGTGGCAGTTACTGTGCACAGAGTCCATTAGCTTCTAGAAAAATATTGGCTTTTCAAGTGGATCCAGGTAGAGAATATTTTTCAAGCCTTCATAATCTTATCTTTCCATGACCTAGAATACACAAATCAAGAAAATAGGTCAGCCCTATCTCACACCGCTACCACCAGAGTCAATTTAATATTCACAACCATACTTAAATGTATTGAAAGCATAGATCTTCTTCAAATTCTCTTGACAACAATATATTTTAGAGCACATGTTTTAAATGTAAAATCGTTTCTACTTTTACATATTTCCAAAGCAACCCAAGGAAACCAAGATAAATATAGGATAATATTAAATGAAGAAAACAAACTTACAATATTTATCACACCATTCATTCATTCATTAATAAACTGCAGTGTCACCTTTGTTTAAATGTTTTAGCTATTCCCTATTTTGTTTTTATTTTGTTTATTTGTTATCTAGATTTGCACATTTCATACCTACTTTTTAATTTCATCGAGAAGCAGAGACAGAGAGAGAGTACTCTTATTTGTTGGTTTGTTCCCTCTTAACAGCAGGGACAGTTCAAGCCCAGAGCCTAGAGCCGAGACTGCAATCAATCTGCTCCACATGAGTGGCAGGAACCCAGTGACTTGAGTCATCACAGCTGTCTCCATGCGTCTGCAATGGCAGGAAGCTGGAGTCAGGAATCAGAATCAACGATTTAACTCAGGGACTCCAATGTGGGTTGTGGGCATCACAGTGATTAGGCTAAATTACCACCAAATATTTCATATCTTTTTATTTTGCCCAAGGTCTTCATCAATCATTATTTTTACCATAACATATGTCTTGGAGATTTAATTATTTTGTATTATTTTTAGTATCCACATATTCATATGTTTATACACACATATGCACCCAGATATAATGCATTTATCAAAATTTTAGTTTATCAATCCCTATTTCTTTAAACACAACAGGTATTTTAGTTTTTATTCTTATAAATAATGTCATGATACATAACATCCTTAACTAAATTTTGTAAATATTTTGTAATATTTTCTTGGGATAAAGAAATAGAACCATTAAACAAGATGCTACACTGTTAATTATATAACCACCATTTTTGGTGATAATCAATTGCTAGGTTGTTCTCCAACAAATATAAACATTTAAGTTCCCATTTGTGCTGTGTGACATAACCATATTCTAATACTAAAGCAGAGTTGTAGTGCAGCAGGTGGAGCTGTCAGCTGTGATTCCAGCATCCCATATGAGCACCAGCTTGAGTCCTGGCTACTCCACTTTTGATTCAGCTTCCTGCTAATGTGCCTGGGAAAGCAGTGAAAGATAGCCCAAGTGCTTGGGCCTCTGCACCCACATGAGATACTCCTATGGAATTCCAGACTCCTAGCTTTGGCCTGGCCCAGCCCCAGGAAATTGCGGTCATCTGGGGAGTGAACCAATGGATGGGACATCTCCGTCTCTGTCTCTGCCTCTCCCTCTCTTGCTGTTACTCTACTTTTCAAATAAATCTTAGAAAAGGGCGGGGGGACAATCACTAATGCGTTAAACAAAACCAGAATGGAATTATGTGTTAATTTTAATGAAGAACAACTTCGCAGAATTGCCTTAGAAAGGAAAAGACAGAGGCAGAAGAGTTTACAGTGTGACTGAATTTGGAGGATGTCTGACTACAATGTGGCCTGACTCAGAAACATAAATTGCTGTGAAGGCTCTCCATCTGGCCAGTACACTGCTGCAATGCACAGGCAGGAAATGACCCAGCATATCAGGCTTTTGTTTATTTTACACAGAGTCCGTGAGACACACGGAGCAGCTACTTTCTGCTCAGTGCACTTCCAGACACGAGGATGTTTCTTAATCCCAAGAGTCTTATTCATTTAAGAGAAAAAATAGGCAACTGAAAAATCCCACATCCACCCCAGGAAACATTCAAGAAGTGAAATCGAGTTTGAACAAGTCAGTATAGGTTTCTGTACTCTGGGCACAAAAGAAAACTTTGGTTTGTTTAAGGAGGAGTATATGAGGAATACATGTGAAGCCTGGGCTAGAGGTTAAAGAATGGATAGGATTGAAAAGTAGTACAATCCAAACAATTTTAGTTCAAAAATGCACATGACACTACTGATCCTCACTAGGGCCCTTTACGAGATGGAAAAATTTCACAGGGCAATCATAGAGGAAGGACGGTGTGGAAAGATTTGATGAGGCCAGATGTGGGGGCACTGGATTCTAGGATACGAACATTCAACTTTAGCTTGGAACCAAAAGTGAATCATCTGAAGGTTTCTGTGCAGGGAAATAAAATAAAAAAGTTATGATTCATCTGTTCCTGTAGGCATGTCTAATTAATATTTATTGAAAACGTACTGGGAACTAATGAAACGTTAGGTAAGAGAATTATACTCTGAAAAGCATCTTTGTATTCAGAAAGCCTATAGTTGAAGCACGATCATGCACTGAGTTATTAACTTGCTTTTTCATGTTGTTTCTGACAGCACATCGGGGAACAAGGGCTCCTCAGGTGGAAGCCCCTTTGCTCTTGCCATGAGCTCTGTCTGAGGGCCTTGTGCTCTAGTAACGATTCCAGTTCTTCGCCTCACAGGACCTATAGCTTAATGTCTTAGTAAGTTTGTGCTGCTGTAACAGCATACCTAAGGCCGGGTAACTTACAGACAACAGAGGTTTATCTTGTCACAGTTCCGGAAGCCGCACTGTTCAGATTTCAGTGGATTCCATATCTGTTAAGGGTTTCTCTCTCAGCTTCAAAAATGGTGCCTCCTGCTGAATCATCACCCACTGGAAGGGGTGCAAAGGGGGCCAGGGCATGGTCCTTGGCCTCTGTTATCAGAGCACTAATCCATTCATGAGGGCAGAACCTTCAGCACTTAATCGCTTCCCCAAAGGCCTCATCTCTGAGTACCACCTCCTTGGGGTTTAAGTTAACAAAATGTGCATTTTTGAGGTGTAGATATCCTCAAACCACAGCCCTCATCAATGGCAGAAGAAGTAATTTATCTGGCAAGACAGGACTGGAGCCCCATCTGAGCTCTGTCTTTGGAGAACAGCCTGTCCCATACCCTGCGCAGTCAGTATGTGATACATCTGCCTGACTCCTGGGGGGCTAAGTATTTCTAAGCCCACTTGGCACACCCTCACAACCACATTCTCCACTTAGCTTTAGCAGCCATGAAGCTGGCCCACAGATTTCTCTATTGCTAATCTGTGACTATCTCTCAGATAAAATCATGAGAAGAAAGTAACTCTTTTTTTTTTTTTTTTTGACAGGCAGAATTAGACAGTGAGAGAGAGAGACAGAGAGAGAGATGACAGAGACAAAGATGTTGGTACATCCCCCAAGTGGCCGCTACGGCCAGCATGTTGCAGCCGGTGCGCTGCGCTGATCCGAAGCCAAGAGCCAGGTGCTTCCTCCTGGTCTCCCATGCAGGTACAGGGCCCAAGCACTTGGGCCATCCTCCACTGCCTTCTCGGGCCACAGCAGAGAGCTGGCCTAGAAGGAAGGGTGAGTGAATCCCACTGCTTTGAAGTGGGCAAAGCCCAAGCTCAGAGGGTAATCATGAGGTTCTTTGTGTCTGGGGGCAGAGACCTTTATTATTGTAGATCTGTGCTCTGCTGCCCTGTGGCTCCTGTGTGTATTAGCAACACCTGGCAGAGCTTCTCACAGGCCCTGACTCTCAGCTTAGAATTTCCAGCTTCCACAGCGTCTGGTGTGAGAGATGCTGAATTCCTAGAGTTAAGTGGAGTGATCATACATATCAGTGGTCCTGGAGCAGCCCTGGTTTATTTTAAGTGATTCTGACACCATTTTTAGTTGCACTCTTTCTTGCTCTTAAGAGGTCCTAATTTGGAAGATAAATGAAGTAGTTACAACTAACACTCTCCAGATACCAGGCAGAACAGTAACTGATAGAATCAGGATTCTATTAGTGACCAGTGTGGCTAACAGAAAGGAAATGAAGAAACCCATCACTCACACCTTGAGTAAATTGAAGCACCTCTAATGTAATCTGCCAGCGACCCTTCTCAGAGGCTGCAGCAGAGAATCTCATCTTGTTCCTTCCCAGGCTTCCAAATCTTCGCCTCCGCAGCCTGCATGGTAAGTCATACTTCCAATTCTTCCAAAATATCAAGGACCAAGTCCTCACTCTGATCCCAGTAGCACCAGAGATCGCTAAGCACTTTTACATTCAATAAATCACATTCATCTCTTTTATTATCGTAGTCTTCCACCACTGTGACCAAACACTTCCTGTTAGCCATACCAGCCTCCTTCATGTTCCTTGACCTGTCAGCCAGGCCCCTGCTTCAGGGGTTTCTCTGCTGTTCTCTCAGATCATGCTTGTCTTGCTCACTGTACTTCCAGGTTCTGCTCTAGTGTCACCTGCTCACTGAGCCTTGGTACAGCAACTCTAGGAAAGAGCAGCCACATTGCCCTTCCTCTCACTCAACTCCATCCATTGTGTCTATTTATGCTCTATTTTTCCCCTTAGCTCTGGATAATTACTGATATATAATAGCTTCTGTATTTGATTACTGTATTTTCTCTATATAGGGTAATCTCCAAGAGATGAGAGACTTGTTTTGGAAGCTATATTCCCAGATCAGTCAATAGTGCTCAGCACATAGTTGGCACTGTGTGCTCAGTTAAAGGAAAAAAAAAATGGTTAATGGAGTTGTGGACACACAGTCCCTGAGAAGAGTGGCAAAGAAAACTGCTAGAGAGCTACAGGTCTCACTCACAACACAACACACTATACTTTGTATCTTGTAGGTTTTTTTTATTTTAACTTCACTGTAACTTGAAAATATTCTTCAGCGGTGCTTGGAATGATGACTTTATTTACCTTATCTTGAGAATCCTCTTTGTAGGTCCATTTTTGTAAACATCATATTTCTAAAGGAAGAAAAAAAATCAGATATGGAAAGTTAATGCTTTTACCTGATTTCCTAGGCACCAGTCATTTTTGGCATGATATTGCTATATCTTGAATGTACTTTAAAATGCCTTACAAGCTTCCTGAGAAAGTTGAGTTTTTTAGGGACAATTGAAATTCAGTCCTTCTAAAACAACAACAACAAAAGTATCTGTGGTAATTTCAATTCATGTCAGTGTGAGTTGGAATGTCTTCACTGAATCCAGGCTAAGAATTTAGCTGATTCTACAGACACCCATGTGGTTTGATTCTAATCAACACACTCTGGACAAGCTACTTTCTATTGTTGCAAATCCTTATTTAGTGGAGGATTAAGCCTGTGATTATAAAGTAAATTGAAAAGATGTTATCACAAAAATTAACTGGAAAAAAAAGAAAGGAAGGAGGAGGGGAGGAGGGAGAGCAGGTGGGAAGGGTCATTATGTGCTTAAAATTTTATATGTGAAATACTTGAAATCTTTTCCCTTTGTATAAATAAATAAATAAATAAGATATAAGAAAACGTAATAAGATATCAAGAAGAGGGCAGAGAAGTTCCTAAAGCCCACAATTGTCAAGATTTAAGACACTTTCGTGGAGTAAATCAATGATCTTGACATGAAGCATTGTCCGCAGATGGCCCAGGGTCTTTGCAATATCTTAAACACAGTGCATTCACAATTTTTGCTTTTTGTCCCTGGGTAGGTTGTGTCAGTCAAATCATCGTTTGCCTGCTTGTTGAATAAGCTTAACAACAGAGATACTACCTTTTTCTGCTTCCAAAGCCCAAGTTTGCTGAAATGCAACCAGCAACTAGGCCTGAGGACTTCAGGGTGTCCCAGATACTTGGGGCAACCATCTGGTTATTTGCCAACATTAGATAGCACGCAGGTTTTTCTGCCACAACTTGTTTTATTTTTTAAAGATTTATTTATTTTTATTTGAAAGTCAGAGTTATACAGAGAGAGGAGTGGCAGAGGGAGAGAGGTATTCCATCCACTGGCTCACTCCCAAATTGGCTGCAACGGCTGGAGCTGCGCTGATCTGAAGCCAGGAGTCAGGAGCTTCTTCTGGGTCTCCCACATGGGTGCAGGGGCCCAAGGACTTGAGCCATCTTCTACTGCTTTCCCAGGCCATAGCAGAGAGCTGGATCAGAAGAGGAGCAGCCGACTCTCTAACCGGCACCCGTACTGGATTCCAGCACTTCAGGCCAGGGTGTTAACCCACTGAGCCACAGCACCAGCCCCCCAACTTGTGTTTTATGATAGGCTATCAACTGGACATAAGAAATGGCTAATGAGGGGTAAAATACCTAGTCAACACTTGTAGCTTAAGTAATACTATAGTCCAGTTCTGGAAAAATGCTGTTGCTGCTATTTATAAACACTATTTAACTTTGTCTTTCACAAATTCTGGCAAAGGTTTAATATTTTGTTTTGATTTTGGACAAACAAGGAGCAAACTTTCTCATCACTAGGTCAAAGACACTCATGCCAAATAAGATGTAATTATCAATGATTTGATGTAATTATCGGTATCTTGCCTTAGAATTGAAACAAGTTTTAAACTAACTTGACTATACTCACATACGTTTTTAGAGGTTTGTGTTAAGGGTGCATCCCAAATGATAGCTTGGTAGGTAATCTCCTTTAGTCCTACTTTGAGTGGCAGCCATCAAAACGCACTGCTCCGCTTTCCTCCTGCAAGGAGTAGAATTTGATTAATGGCTCCATCTGCCATCTCCCTGGACTGCTTCCATGCTTGCTCCCAACTATGACTGTGTATGGGGAGAATACTCAGACAGGTCTGTTCTGGTAAGACAGGCACTCTTCTAATGGGCACTTTTGGCTCAGAGCCTCCGGTTGTCTTCATCAAACATTTGGCACTGCACTGTCATTCACCATCCTTTCTTCTCAGCCCTGTCCCCTTCCCCTTCTTCCACAGATGTAGACTTGCATCACAGTCTCCCTTTCCCAATAAATGGCTGGCATCTCTACTGCTACCTTGGTGTCTGCCTCTCAGCCATCCTAAATGAACATGCCATCCAAACGTACACAGCACTCTCACTAGAAGTTTCTTTTGTTCATTGAAAGAGTATGTATTAACTATCTACCTATGCCAGGAATATTATCGGTGGAGATACAAGGTGTTACATTGACAGTGAATATATACAAGAGATCTTCAGAAAGTTAATGGAAAACTCCCATTATATGAACATTATGCAAAAATTTCAAAAGTGTTGAAAATAAATTTATCTTTTAATTCCTTTCTGAAGTTCCCTCATAAGAAATTGATCCAATTCTTCTCCCAGGCAGAGAAATTGGGCAGATGTCTTATTTCAGCCTTGCCTTCCCAGTTTCATCTGTCTCCTTCTGCACACCTGTGTTTGTACCAGATCAGATCCCCATGACTTCTTGCATAGCAGAGTCTTCCTATCTGCACAACTTTGTAATACCCAGTAATCTGACTTACCATCAAACATGACTTACTGTTTTGTAGCACATAAGCCAGTAGTACTCATATTTTTCAACAATTATTTCTTAAGAAAAAGTCTCCCACCCTATTTCTAGAATTTCCTTTATCCTTGACATGAGATTTTTATAAAGTTATCTCTGACTTAAACTGAGCACTAATCTGAGGCATTTATAAGTACTTTCCTCTATTTTAAGTGCTGAGTCCTGCTTTGTCTCTTATCTTCCTTGGTTAGCACTCTTTCTTAAACAAACATTTGTGGTAGGGAATACTTAAGTTTGGACTAATATACAGTTACCTTGTCTTTTATCCTGTGTGATAATCTTTACTTTGGCCCTAGGAAAAATACTGGTCTTGGAGTCAGAAGAATTCTTTCAAATCTAGATTCTACTTTTTACTGACTATATGAATTCAGGCCAGTAAGTATGCATTACTTGCAAATACTCTGCACTGTGATAATTATTTGAGATAATTACAATAAAAATGACAATCTTTGTTTTCAAGGAACTCACACTTTTAAGGCATTTTGGCTTCAATTTCCTCAAGGGATTATAATGATGTGTTCAATCTAAATTTTTTACTTATTTAGTAACCATTTAACAATTGTGTTATAATATGCTTAATTACAAAAACACATTAATGAAATAACCTGACATTTATAAGTGCTGAATAAATATTTGTTGTGAATTTGGTGTGCATACCTTCTTAATGTTCTAATGACATAAAGAATAGTATTTAAAGTAATGAGACAATCATCTTCTCAGGCTTAAATATCCCTCAAATATTATTTTCAAGCATATATATATATATATATGTAGGTGAAGCAGTCGATTTTCTGGTTGGATGGTCTAAATAAATTGCATGAAACTTCTGTTTCTCAATATGGCTATTTCTGTGTCTTCCAGTAATGTTTTTGAAAAGTCTTCTCAACTTCTGATCTCTACTGATGAGAAGGGGAGTAATGTCCAGGAAAATGCTGGGAGCACTTGTTGAAGGTCAGCCTCCTGCCAGAGCAGTCTGTCACTCTGTATTATCCATCAATTTGTCTACAGACATATGTATGAGCCACACACATTCACACACCGTACATGTAAACAATAATCAGAAAGATGCCTAGAGAATTAAGGAAAGATAATTTTTCATTTAGAGTATACTTGTACAGATACTTGACTTGGGCTGACTTCTGCTAAGAAAAGAACTTTAAATATATTCAAGTGAGTGTTATTTAAAATAGCACCTAAATGCATTCCCTTAGTATTGTGTTTTTCTCAGCATAATAATAAATCTGTCATCTTAATCTGCCTTACTCTATGATTAATTACAATGCAGCTATTAGGTTAACAATGATGTTGCTAAATAAGGGGCACTAATTTACACCTAAGATTAAATGTTAAGGAAAATTATATCTTCCTTTAAGAAAATTATTGAAATATAAATATAGTACACTAATGTATGACAGTACCTTTTAGAGAACACTAAGAGAACCGTTTTTAAATAGAAAGAGAGCAGTGAGGACACATAGACCAAAAAATCCAGGATGTTATAAGATATATGAATAAAATGTAAAATAATGTGAATGCAGAGAATTCTCAATAATTAAATAGGTTAAGAGGAACTTCAAGAGGTCCTGTTAGTTTAGAATTCTGGCATGTTTCAGATTCAATGCAAGTCCATGAATTACTGGAGAAATTCAGAAGCTTCAGAGAAGGCAGAAAAAGGCAACTGTGTGTGAAGCAGTGTCTCTCATTTAGACTTTCTCCACTATTAAAAATATTATTCTTTGAGAAGCAGCGAGAGAGAGGAGAGACAGGCAGACAGACAAAGACAGAGAAGGAATTCATCTGCTGGTTCGCTCCACAAATGCCTGCAATGACCAGGGCTGAGCCAGAGCAGAGCTGGGAGCCCACAGCACAGTCCTGGTCTCCCAGATGCCTGGCAGGAACCCAGCGGCTTGAGCCATCCCTGCTGCCTCTCAGGAGCTACATCAGCAGGAAGTCAGAGTCAAGAGGCAGAGACAGGCATTGAACCCCGGCATTCTGCTGTGAGCATCTTCATTTCTAGGCTAAGTTTCTGTCTCATCCTTCACCCTTTTATTAGATAACTGAAAACATTTATTTGGCTAATTGTTGGCATTTGGAAACCAATTTGTTCACCAAGTGTCATTAACCTTTGTCTAAATCAGAGGTTGGTTGGCGAACTAACTAGAGGCCTCCTTAATACTTTTGACTTTATTGGCAGACAGCTTCTGTCACAGCCACTCTGCTCCCCTGTTGTAGAGAAAATGCAGCTTTAGTCAACACAAGCAGGTGGGTGTGAGTGTGTTCCAGGGAAACTTTGATCACAGGAGGAGTACTTGACCACTGCTCTAAATACCAAAAAGTATACATTAAAAGTTATGCTAACTCCTTAGTGCTATTGTTACTTTCTCAGTGGAATTCCTGTGTTGGAGAGACTTAGAGTTTTAGGTTTTTGTTTGTTTGTTTTCTTGACAGGCAGAGTTAGACAGTGAGAGAGAGAGAGAGACAGAGAGAAAGGTCTTCCTTTTGTTGGTTCATTCCCCAAATGGCCGCTACAGCCGGTGCGCTGCGCCAATCCGAAGCCAGGAGCCAGGTGCTTCTCCTTGTCTCCCATGCGGGTGCAGGGCCCAAGCACTTGGGCCATCCTCCACTGCCTTCCCGGGCTACAGCAGGGAGCTGGACTGGAAGAGGAGCAACCAGGACAGAATCTGGTGCTCCTACCAGGACTAGAACCCGGGGTGCTGACGCCACAGGCGGAGGATTAGCCTAGTGAGCTGCCGTGCCGGCCAGAGTTTTAGGTTTTTAAACTGAATTTCGAATAAGTTAGAAAAGGTGGTCTCTTCCTTACTTTAGATGTCATCACTCTTGTATATAGTCCTTAAATTCAGACCAATATTTATTTAATAATTAGTATAGACTGATGACTATCCTTGATTTACTATACATTGAAGCATCCCTGACACTGATGCTAATTCAGTGAACAAGAGTCAGACGCCTGCCTCCTGCTACATATGTCCCAGTGATGGAGAGACTCATAATATAGGTGAACATAACATATATATAAATTACACAGTATTTTTCATAGTGGTCTATGCTTTGGAGAAAGAATGAAAGTAAGGGTGGACAGTGAAGACAGGAGGAATAGGTGGGGGGAGGGTGGCAGTTTTTTTAAAAATTGTAATTAACTAATTTACTTATTTGGAAGTTAGAGTTACAGAGAAAGAGGAAGAGAGAGAGAGAGAGAGAGAGAGAGAGAGAGAGAGATCTTCCATCTGCTGGCTCACTCTACAGATGGCCACATCAGCCAGGGCAGGGCCAGGCTGAAGCTAGGAGCCAGGAGCATCTTCCAGGTCTCCCACCTGGGTGGCAGGATCCCAAACACTTGGCCATCTTCTGCTGCTTTTCCCAAGCCATTAACAAGGAGCTGGATCAGAAATGAAGCAGCTGGGGCATGAACTGGCACTCACATGGGAAGCCCATGTCATAGGCAGTGGATCTACCTGCTATGCCGTAGTGCCTGTCCCAGTAGTTTGCTTGATCAACAGGACAAACAGGGCAGATTTCACTGTGAAGGTGACTTTGGACATACTGGTAGGAGACCAGGGAGTTCTACACGCAGATGTCTTGGAGGATCATCCAGGTGGAGGAAAAATTAGAGGAAAGACCTGTGCCTCCATCTGTGAACAGATGGAGCCAGTGTGGCCGGAACTCAGTGTGGGGTCAGTGAGGAGGACAGGAAGACAGAAATCAGGAGTTAGATCAGAGGCAGAGGTAGGAGTAAGGCCTTGAGAACCACCGCAAGGATTTCACATTTGCTTTGAAATAAATGGGCAGGAGGTCTGTGTGTGAGTTGGAGGGGTGGGGTGTTGGCCCCTGTAAGGCTTTAAGCAGAGAGGTCACACAAACTGATTTATATCATCAGAGAGACAGCTTGGGGCCAGCATTGTGGTGCAACAGGTTAAATCATCGCTGTGTGTCCTTTACCCCGCAGGAATGCTGATTCCAGTCCCAGCAGCTCAGCTTCCTAGCCAGCTCCCTGCTGAGGTGCCTGGGAGGGCACAGGGGGACAACGGCCCAAAGCTTGAGCCTGTGCCATCCACATGGGAGACCAGGATGGATTTCCTGGCTCCTGGCTTCAGGCTGGCCTTGACCTGGCTGTTGTGATGATTTGCGGACTGAATCAGTGGATAGAAGCAACCTCTCCCTCTCTCTCTCCCTTTCTTCTCTCTCTCTCTCTGTTTCTCCTGCCCTCTCTCTGTCAATCTGCCTTTCAAATATTTTTTTTTAAAAAAAGATGGCTTTTGTTTTATGGCTTTGGCCACTAACCTGGAAGCAAAACATGGCAGAGGCTCCCAGTGCATAGTGACAGGCAGCGTCCCTGGGGTTGGAGGAAGCCAGGGAGTACAACACACTCGGGGTGCCTGCGCCGTACCCTTTGGATGGGTGAAGTCCATTCTGGCTTTTCTTTTTCCCCCAGAAGTATTTCTCAGAGATCTCCAGGAATGGAGTCTTCGCCTTTTTTCTGGGAATATACTTTTGCTGCAGGGACATAGGATGTTTGAGGAAAAGGTTGCCTGGTGATTCACCACTTCTCGGTCTGAGTAAACCCAGGCACACATTTTTTAAAACACACACAAAGATATCTTTGGGAAATGTATTCAGTAGCAGATCCCAGCATCCACAGTCTTCACTTACACAGATCACTTTATTTAATTTGTGCTTACTGGTAATGTGAAGTAATCAGAGTTCATATCCTTGTGAAAATTCTCCCCTGAAGGCCAATTCATTTGTAATAAAAACCACATTTTGAGCAGTGGAAGAGTGCAGCTGCTGGCACTGCTAAGATATTCTCATCTTCCCAAGCTCATTTCAGCTTTCCAAGCATTGCGTATTGTTATGAGAGAAATGTTTGCTAAATTCAGGCTTAATGGAACATGAAGCCAGTCATATGCAAGCATTGACTTATTCCTCTGCTGTCTGCGAAGTTGTGATCAAGAAAACACTTCTGCTCATTAGAGAGTTGATCAGACACAGTGCTTAGCTATTAACATTTCTCTGTTCACATGAAGCTTGCTCAGATGAAAGAGGAAATGCAAAACCAACAGATTGGAAGAACTCAGCTGGGGAAACATTGTCCTAAGCATGAAGCACTCTAAGATACGCAACAAACTGACTTCAAACCCATCCAGCTTTGACACTGGTTGTAGCACGTTTTAAGTCTTTTTGTGGGTATGAGATCACTTGATGCTGATGTACCAGAATCTTCATTCTATGTAAGTGTCATTCCCCTAATGTGCATGTCCTTTATGTTTTATAGAAAATCTACAGTTTCATGATTTTTCTTTATCCCCTCAGTAAATGTACACTGGAACAGAATTTAATTGATTCCATATGGAGAGTCTTCAAAACCACATTTTGTTAAGGCTATGCTTTGATTTTCTTAGATGTTTTAGCAAAATAGTATTAGGTAATTTACAACATCAAGACAAACTCAAATGTCAGAACTTTCCCCCAGGATTCTCATCTCTGTATTTGCCTACATTCTCACTACCCTTTTCTGTTTGTTCTTTGTCCGTTGTCATATTGGGTCTTATGCGTAATAAAACATTTAAAAGTTTATTGCTGATTTGACTAAGAATATCTATGCTGAACTTCACTGTGTGGTTTTAGAGTGATAGCTATTGAATTCAGCTTAAACTTCAGATAATTATCAGGATCTTTTTAAACCAGTTTTTAGTTTTTTTGGAACGTATCAAATATCCTTATGTGTTGGGTATCTGACTTTTTTAGTCATTAAGAAGCATGTTTTAATAATATGTGGAGTTAACAAGGAAGCACATTAGTTCTTTTTTTCTTTTTGCCTACAGATTATAAACATACCATAACTTAAATGAACAGAAAACAACATTTTTTGATAGCCAAAATTTAAGTGCTTTTGCTTATCATGTATTATAACAAATTAGTGTTCCATTGCAAGATTTACCTGTAAGATGCCTAGCAACAAACATTAGAAAATATTTCTATTTGGAGTAATTGTTTAAAATTACTTTATTTAATATCATTCATAAAAGGAAAATAAAAAATTACTTAAAAAAGAAAAATTACTTAAGAAAAGTATCCATTTTATGTGGTTCTCATTTCATATTACCAATAGTTCTAGTCATTGACTAAAGAAATCTCAAACTTGGAATAAAAAAAAAGGAGGGGAGCGTAATACCTTGCTGTATGTGGTTCTGGCTTAAAATAATGGTTTCTTTCGATTCATGGGTAGGCTTTTAGTTAGTTTGACTGAAATTTGTGTCCAAGGATCTGCCTTTAGTCTTTTCCTTCTTATTTTTTAAAAATTAATTATCATAAAGAAAACAGGTTTCATGCATTTCACAGATACGACTCTAAGAATAGAACGCTACTTTCCTCCTTCCCCCCCTCCTTCTTTCCTTCCCTCCCCCCTTTCTTTCTATTAATTTTTTGTGATAACATGCTTTCAATGTACCTTATAATCACCTGTTCTGCACGAGTATGGAACAAGGGTTACAATGATCCACTCACAATGCCCATTTCACTCAGGTACATTGAGTGTTTGCATTGATCATTGCAGCAGGCTTTCTTGCTCCTTGCTCCTTGCTCCTATAACACTCACTACCTCCACTGTGCATGTGAATGGCAGGGACTCCCTGTAGGAAACAGATGGCACTCTCAAACTGGTTAACTGAGGAGCAAGTGTTCAATAAGAGCTTTGTAAAAGATGAGAATGGGGCTTAAGGAAAGCAACTGGGGTGATGTGCTCCTGAGAGAGCCATTACTATTCTAATTCTTGAAGGGTCAAGGTGAAGGAACTGTTGTTAGCTGGATTCAGAGGGTGAGTGCTGGTTGGAGAAGGCAACATGGAAGTCTTGTGCATTGGTTGAGGATACAACTCACTCAAAGCAATCCCTAAAAGAGGGAACCAAGGAAACAAATACCATGACCTTATGCAGCTCTCCAGTTTTCCACATTTATTGAATCCAGAGTTTAAGGGAACATTTTGAAGCATTCCTTATAGGTCAGTCTCCAGGACACAAAGTGCAGTGGAGAGGATGGAGAATGGATCTCAAGAGAGAGGTGGGCATTTTACAGCACAGCTTCCAAATCAAGTTCACTGTCCACTTGGATAGTGCACAGAAATATTCAGGTAAGCTAAATGGCCCACTGGGTATTACTAGAAGGGGTTCCAATGGAAATCTTTGTAGTAGCAAACTCTACTTATATTTCTTTCAATAGGCTTGTTTAAACTTAGGTGAGAATCACATTATGAGTAATCAATTTCTGTTGTCATCCCTTCCAATATATCTGGATTAGCATGCTGCTGCTAATGCGCTTTTTAAATTTTAAGTGATGAGTTGGCATCTAGCCTTCATTTAGTGAACTCCTTATTCATTGACAGAGGTTCAAGCATGAGCTTGAAAGGAATCAATATACAAAAGAAGCTTTAGCTGCCAACTGCTACAGCCACAGGCACTGTTCAAATTTAACCCTATTTCACAAAACAGTAGACTTCAGACTATCATTAAATTTTAAAACCCCTTTGAGGTTTTTAAAATTAATCTTTGGGCAAAAGCTTTAATTCGTGTTGTCTAAAAACTAAGCTATTCAGGGCAGCTCCATTGGTGTCAAACATTTGTATAGTTCACCAGAGACAGGTAGACTCTTTATACTAAATATCACGGAGTGCCATTCTGTGCCAAATAATTTTATTGTCCTAAGGGATCATCTATTCCAACAGCTGCAAGCACTTGACATATAGGCAGGTGCTTAGTTTGACTATACACGTTTTTGTTTTTTTTTTTGACCAGAGTCTCTTCAGATATGAACTCTCAACTTCAATGCCATCTCTACCTAACTAGCATCTCCTGGAATTTAAGTTTATCACTGGAAATTCTAGTCCTGCATATAAATACAGAAAAGAGGGAGAACATCTTTGGTCAGTCAGGACTAACATTGTTTTCTGGTCTAAATTTTAATATTGCATATAGAGTGAACTAATCGGGATTCATTAATTAAATATGTCAGCCATAATAACTTGCATATTTAGTTTATTGTTTTTATTGTATTAAATTTAGGACTTTTTTTGCATTTTATTATGTTGTCAAGAATATTTCAAGAAGTTCATGGAAAGTTTAAAAGATAATATACATTTTCTGTGAATGATTTTTTAAAGACCATTGTATAACTTAGCCTTAAATTTAAAAACTTGAGATTATAAAGTAAATTGAAAGTATGTCATTATAAAAATTAGAGGAAAACTATGAAAGGAAAGAAAAGGAAAGATGGGAGTAAGGGAGGGAAGGAGGGAGAGTACGATGGGAAGTATCATTATACTCTTAAAACTATATATATCAAATATTTGAAATGTGATCCCTTTATATAAATAAAATTTAAAAAATAATTTACAAAATTAAATATATAAATTAGCTTATATATATAAAACAATAATTTTAAGCTTTTTTATTATTTATGATAAAGAAGGGGAGAGAGAAGGAGGGAGAGAGAGAGAGAGACAGGCAAAAGAAAGTTCCCATTTGCAGTTCACTTCTCAATTGCCTGCAATGGCCAGGGCTGGGCCAGGGCAAATGCTGGAGTCAGAAACTCAACCAGATCTTCCATGTGGTCTACATGAGCAGGAAGCTGGAATCCGGAGCAGAGCTGAGACATGAATCCAGGTGCTCTGTTATGGGACATAGGCACACTAACTGGTGTCTTAACTACTATGCCGAACAGCCACCCCTAGTCAGCTGTGTTTTTAATGACTATTGCATGAATTATCCTAAACGGCACCAGATATCAACTTCACTGAATCGTCCAAAGTAATTTGTTTCATCTTATCTGACCTGAGGTCCTGAAGGAAATATTCATTCTTATTTTGACGGACATGAAATAATATAAAATATCTAGGCAAAACACTGCTATCATTACCACTTGTTTCCCTTCTGAGAGCTCAAATTTTCAGAAATTTCTTGCCATTTTAATGCCAAAGCAGTATATCATATTCAAATTGTATTTTCGGAGGGTTTTTTATTTTAAAAATTTTGTTTGTTTGTTTTTTAGTGTTTGCTAGCCTTTTTTGATTTCTTCGATCCCTATTGTGTATTTTCCCCTCAATCCTGGCTATACTTCTGTATGATCCAGGAAAAAATGCCAAGAAATTCTGCTACTATACAATAATAGGTCCATTTTGAGTAGATTCAATGCACTGTTGGAATATCAACAGTTGTTTAAAAAAATTTCAGAAGTATTGTATTCTAGTGAATTGAGTAAATAAAAACTGTTCAGATATTTGCTTTAATAATTAAATACTTATTTCCAGAAAGTCCTATGTTTTCTAGAAGTATTTTTCTATGATACTTCCAGAATTGACTGCTTTTGGAGCAGAACTATCATCCCACTGAGGATTTTCCACACTGTTACTCTCCTGGAGAGAGGAGAGGCTACGTTTATACCTAAGGTAATTAATTTGCATGTACACATCAACAGAGCAGGTATGCTTCTGCTTCCAGTCATGTGTGCACCGTAAAACAGAACCAGAAATTCTTTCCATTGAAGAGCACTTTAATTTTCAAAAATAGACGACCACAATTCCTTTCTAAAACTGCAGTCTTGGATCACAAAGTGTTAAAAAATCTGTTGATTGGTATTGCAATCAGGGGGACAGGCAGGAGGAGCCACTGGCATGTGTGTTGAAGATAAGAAATCCTAGGTTGAGAGTTAAGTTTCTATTGAAGAATTTTTTAAACTCCCCTTACATTTAACCAATAAAACAAAGGGGATATTCCAATGTTGCCTGTTCTGTGGAGTTTCTTGTACATTTTACTTATGGTAGCTTTTCAATTTTTTTTCACATGAGAACATCGAAGCAAATCTGGTTTCAGAAACAAAGGACTTATCCATTATTCTAATAACAATGTTTCATGTACGAGAATATTATTATTCCCCTTCTTACAATAGTATTTCTAACAGAAGATTCAATAATAGCAATTGAATTCAGGATTAAGGATCACACTTTTCTAAATTCTTGTTGTCAAAGTATGTTTTTGCTAAGTGATATTTTTGTCAATTTATACAGTTTAAAAATGTAATGATAATGATTACTCCAAGCGTGATCTAGAATAAAAATCATCTTGTAGCAAATGGCTGTTGGGAACTTAATTGCAAACTGTGTACATATGCAGTCAGTGTGTAAATACTGAGAAGAGCATCCAGTAACACCATTTTCCAATGGATACATGGGAATACTTTTGCTTCTGTTCTATTGTAATCTGTCAATAGCCTATGGCTCAAAGTAAGTTTGTTCTTTAATGAATAGATATTTAGTCTGTACTTTGTGTACAGGGTAATGTCAATAGTAATTAAGAAACTGAGCAAAGCAGGATATTGGAGTCACAGATGAGTCACCAAAATATAATATCAAATGGAGAAATCATTAATTAATTCATTGCTTAATGTATTTGCATGAAAGAAAGATGCAGGATTCCCATTGTGTGCAGAGGGAGGCTTGAAACAAACCCTCACCTTTTATTTTTGGACATTTTCTAAAAGACTGGAGGACTTGTAAATCTCCACTCAGTAGATATCACTGTTGCTGATTTGAAATCTTATGTGAAATATTTAGGTTTGGGTAGCCTCTAATGATGATCTGGTAGCTAAAATTGCCCAAGTAAGAGTGGAATATGTTATCACATTCAGATCTGTTCCTGACACTTCTCACAGTACATAAAGTAACATAGAAATTAAACCAGCAAAAGTCTTTTAAGGAAATTTTATTTCTTACATCACAGTAGAAAGATAGCTCCCAGAAGACACCAACATATAAAAATTTAAGGGGGCCAACACTGTGACGTAGCAGGTAAAGCTGCCACCTGCAGTGCGGCATCCCATATGGGCTACCTCGAGTTGCAGCTGCTCTACTTCTGACCCAGCTCTCTGCTATGGCCTGGGAAAGCAGCAGAAGATGGCCCAAGTCCTTGGGCTCCTGCATCCACGTAGGAGACCCAGAAGAAGCTCCTGGCTCCTGGCTTCATTTTGGTGCAGTGTGGGGAGCAACTCGGACTAGACTAAGTTACTGGAATTAAGACTTATTCTATGCATCTGCTCTCCCACAATATGGCGCTGAGAAGGGAGTAACAACTTCTACGCAGCTGCCTCTCACCAACTTGATTGACTGAGCTGCAGGAGCTGATCCTGCTCCTGATTGGAGGAGAGCAGCGTACTCGGCGTGTGGGTAGCAGAGTTGGGATTGGTGGAAGAGGACTATAAAGGAGGAGAGAGACAGCATGCACCAGGAACATCTAAGGGGAACATCTATCTGAAGGAACACCTGTGCAGCCCCCGAGAGAGCCGGCCGGCTGTGTGCTGCTCCCCCGCGGAAGTGGGGAAAGTGGCTAGGGGGAACCGCCCTTCCACGGAGGTGGAAGGGACGGTAGCCAACCCGGGGAGAACCAGCAGCAAACCCGGGGAGGGTCGAGCAGACAAAAGAACAACGCAGGGTCCTGTGTCGTTCCTCCACGAAGACGGGGAGTGACAGTGCAGCTCCGACCGTTGTGGCCAACTAGGGAGTGAACCAGTGGATGGAAGATCTCTCTCTCTGCCTCTGCCTCCGGTCTGTCTCTTCCTGTCTGTAACTCTGCCTTTCAAATAAATAAGTAAATCCTTAAAAAATATGCTAGGAACATTAATATCTTCAAAGCCTTTATCCAAGGCTACAACCTGTATCTCTTCACAGTATTTAAAATTAAATTATTCAATTTGATTACAGCTTGGACAGCCATCACTGATGGAAGTGGGTATTTATGTCACTGGCACATAGGATAGGAGCATTTGTGCATGAGCCCTGAGGAGGTCACTAATTTTTGAACTTGAATGTTGTTCCAACTTTTTAGTCTTGATTGACATGTGAGATTAAAAACTTCTGAGAAAGTACAGTAATCACAAAAATATAATTCTAAACTATCTTTTTAAAAAAGCATTGACTCATTTGTGTCCTCTACATAAGAACTTATCTGATAAATGCTATTTAGAGTGAGGAGGGCAGTCTCTCTTGCATAAGTTAAAAAGAAGTTAGGTTATAAAAATTAGGTAATACATTATCTTTCCATTTTCTCTTGATTAAGAAGTGCATTAGGTAGGTTGTTACGGCAAAGTAGTTCTGCTGATCAAGTGTTTGGGTCCCTGCCACCCTCATGGGAAACCTGGATGAAGCTCCCGGCTCCCGGCTCCCTGGCCATTGCAGCCACCTGGAGAGTGACCCAGCAGACAGAAGAGCTCTCTTTAACTCTAGCCCCCCTCTCTCCCTCTCTCTGTAACTCCGACTTTCAAATAAATAAATACATCTTTACAGAAAAAAAAAAAAACCCTCTTCACTCCATCTGACGTGACAGGCACATAAACCATTCTGCAAAGGTTTGTCGCTGCAGGAATTCCATGTTTGTGGGCTTCATGTCACAGAGGCTCTAGGTACAACACCGTGTGCAGGCTGATTTTTCTTTCATTGTTCTCTATTACCTGTGTTTCTTTTTACTTTCTTTCTTTCTTTCTCTCTCTCTCTCTCTCTCTTTTCACTTCCTGACCTTTTTTTGGCTCATGAAAGAAGGTTTTTACAAGACCATGTTTGTTCTATTTTGTTCTTCACTGTAAAGGTTTCTTCTCACTCCTTGTCCTGGGTCTCCTTTCAAGACTGTGCTCCTGAGGCCGATGCTGTGGCACAGCAGGTTAACGCCCTGGCCTGAAGCGCCGGCATCCCATATGGGCGCTGGTTCGAAACCTGGCTACTCCACTTCTGATCCAGCTTTCTGCTATGGCCTGGGAAAGCAGTAGAAGGTGGCCCGGGTCCTTGGGCCCCTACACCCACCGTGGGAGACCTGGAAGAAGAGGCTGGCTCCTGGCTTTGCATGGGCTCAGCTCCAGCCATTGTGGCCACTTAGGGACTGAACCAGTGGATGGAAGACCTCTCTCTCTCTGGCTCTACCTCTCACTGTAACTCTGTCTTTCAAATAAATATAATAAATCTTAAAAAAAAAAAGACTGTGTTCCTGACAGAAAATCTCTTTGAGGAGATCTGTCCCCAGAGGACTGAGAGCCCAGCATTTCCTTTTCCCTACCAACCCTGGCTAAATGTGGTTGTACATTTTATTTCCACATATGCTAGAAAGCTCTCAATGTTACAGCTATTGATTATGTTTTTAAAAGATTTAGAAATTAGGAGCATTTAATTTTCACTCATGTGTTCATGGTTTCCTGTGCTTTTCATTCATTTATGTAGATCAAAATTCCATCTGATATCTGTTTCCTGTTGGAAAGAACTCCTTCAACATTTACGATAGTGCAAGTCTGCTGGTGATACATTTATTCAGTACTTAAACATTTATTTATTTTCATTTCATTTGAAAGAGAGACACAAGAGGAGAGAGACTGGGGTCGAGGGGAGAGAAACAGAGGGGGATTCTCCATTTTGTTGGTTACTCCCTGAATGCTCACAACAGCCAGGGCTGAACCAGGCCAAAACCAAGAGACTGGATTTCCACCTGAGTCTCCTGCACAGGTGGCAGGGACCTAAACTCTTGAGCTGCCCTCTGCGGCTTTTCAGAGTGCACATCAGCAAGAAGCTGGATCCAAAGCTGAGTGTCCGGGTCTCAAACCAAGCACCTCAGTTTGGAACGTAGGCATCCCAAACGGTGACAACTGCTGTGTCACACACTTGCTTGTGTTTACTTTTTAAAAATTTTTTTAAAAAATCACTTTTTTGGTATTCATTTCCTGAAGATTTTTTTTTCTGGGTATAGAATTCTAGTTTGAGCACTTGTGCTTTTCCTTTCAGAATTTTAATGGTGCTACTCTGCTGTTTCTGACTTTCATTGTTTTTGTGGAGTTTCTTGCCCCCCTTATTTTTGTTTTTATCTGATTTCTCTTTGCTGACAGCTTTTGTTTTTCTTTTTGTTGGTTTTAAGCAATTTTATTATGTTGTACTTTGAGATAATTTTCTTGCTTTTTTTAAAAAAATATTTATTTATTTGTTTGAAAGTTAGAGTTACACAGAGAGAGGAGAGGCAGAGAGAGAGAGGTCTTCCATCTGCTGTTTCACTCCCCAATTGGCCACAATGTCTGGAGCTGTACTGATCCAAAGCCAGGAGCTAGGAGCTTCTTCCAGGTCTCCCAAGTGGGTACAGGGACCCAAGGACTTGGGCCATCTTCTACTGCTTTCCGAGGCCATAGCAGAGAGCTGGATCAGAAGTGGAGCAGCCAGGACTAGAATCGGCGCCCATATGAGATGCCGACAGTCTAGGTGGCTGCTTTATCCACTACACCGCAGTGCCGGTCCGCTAATTTTCTAGCTTTTCGAAGAAAGATTTATTTGAAAGGCATAGCTATAAAGAGATGGAGTGACAGGAAAAAGATCTTCCATGTGCTGGTTCACTCCCCAAATACCTACCGCAGCCCAGGCTGAGCCAGGCCAAAGCAAGGAGCCAGGGATTCCATCCAGGTCTCCCATGTGGGTAGCAAGAGCCCAGCTACTTAGGCCATGTTCTGCATTGGCAAGGAGCTGGATAAGAAGCAGAGCAGCCGGATCTCAAACCAGTGCTTTAATATGGGATGCCGGCATTGAATGCAGCAGCGTAACCCCACTGTGCCAGGACACCAGCACCCAAGATCGTTTTCTTAATATTTCTTTTACTTGGCATTTTGAACTTCTTGGAACTGTGTCTATAATTTTCATCGAACTTGGAAAATTGTCTGCCTTATTTCCATGCTCCACTCATCTCTCCCCTGCCCGTTTGAGGACTGCCATTACATAGATGTGAGACATGTCTATGCTTCCTCACTATTCACCACTGCTCTGGTCACTTTATGCAGTCTTCCTTCTTACTGGGATGTTCTTGGAAACAATTCTATACTTTCAGATTTGTTAGGTGGGCCTAGAATGTCCTGTAGTCTAAGGCTAGTTTTATCTTCATATTGAGACAACACTCTAAAAGTGATATATTCTGTGGATTAAAAGGCTTTTCAATTCTGACTGTTGAGAACAGAGGTATTTTCAGTTCTTTGTATGGTACAAGAGTCAAAAGAGGTAATTTTCGCAGTGTCTGTTAATTTCTTCACATTTATGACTTGGTCAGTACTCACTGGATAGATTGAGGAAGAACCTCTGAAGTTCCCTCTAATTTCTCTGGAATTCTGTCTCCCCCCTCTCTCCCTCCGTGCACTTTCATCTCCTCGAGTGCTCTAAGTGTGCTTGGAATGGCCTTGGCATTATCCGACTCCCAACACAACTCCTCAGCTCACCAAGATCCCATGCTGTCTTCACTTCCTTACTGGGTCTGCGATAGTCAATAGGCTGAAACACAGCATTTGCCTCCTTTATTTCTCCTCCTTCAAATCACTGTCTGAGCTGCCTGGTGTCAATCATTGGATACTGTTATGTGACTTTTTTTTTTCCGTGTGTCAGTTATTTCTAGTGCAAGAGTACATCTGGATCTCTTACATTAACTTGACCAGAACCACATACGACTTTTAGAGTGTGCTTTCCAAACGTCAAAGCAATCACTATTTATTTTGGAATTATTTGTATATATCCTCTATACAGTGTTTAAGGGGGGGAATAAGTATACTGACATAAAATCTTGGAAGAAATTCATACTCATCTATAAGCCTCCAAGCCTTTAGTGGAAATGCTTGCCCTAGAACTCAATGCACTGTATCTAATTTCTCTCTAAATTACCATCAAAAAAGACATTTTTACTTTGAGAGGTAGGTAGTTTGAGGTCTAAAAACATCTCTGTGCATGAGTTTATGGGAATATAGACACAGCCTTTTTCCTAACATTTTTTTGTGAAATTGTTTCTTTAAAGCATTCTTCCCATTTTCTTTTCACGTGAAAGATTGCATTGTTTTTTATCTGGAGCTAAAAATTTCCAAGTGACTTGAAGGTACACAAACGTAGAATTGACAGTATGTTATTAATGTCAGCTTATCAAACACACCCTTCAACCTGAACTTTCGACAGCAGACTTTTTGGTGCATAAATTTATTGCTTAGATTGTCATGCAAATATCAGACAAAATTTCCAAGGTCAATTTTAAAGGAAGAATTGAAAAACAAGTCAGAAAACATTGTCAATAGTATTTCAGGAAAAGCAATGTGATTTTTCCATGTAATTTTTAACATTTTCATTATAAATATAATACTTCTTAATAGTTAGATGTTTGAAAATACACATAGAAGGAGAATAAAACTGAAATTACTCTGAATTTAAGAATCAGGAATAAAGCACTGATAACATTTTGGTGCATTTCTTTCCAGTTTTTATTTTTCTTTATTCCTATAAGTTGTTCATTTATTACAAAATTATAGAATTAAATTGTGCCTACTTTTATAAACTTGCAGTTTCTAAAAATTGTTTTTGAAAGACAGTCACACCGGGCCGGCGCCGGGGCTCACTAGGCTAATCCTCCGCCTTGCGGCGCCAGCACACGGGGTTCTAGTCCCTGTTGGGGCACCGGATTCTTCCGGTTGCCCCTCTTCCAGGCCAACTCTCTGCTGTGGCCAGGGAGTGCAGTGGAGGATGGCCCAAATCCTTGGGCCCTGCACCCCATGGGAGAAGCACCTGGCTCCTGCCATCGGATCAGTGCGGTGTGCCGGCCTCAGCGCACTGGCCGCGGCAGCCATTGGAGGGAGAACCAACGGCAAAAGGAAGACCTTTCTCTCTGTCTCTCTCTCTCACTGTCCACTCTGTCAAAAAAAAAAAAAAAAGAAAAGAAAAAGAAAAAAAAAGAAAAAAAAGAAAGACAGTCACACCCACACACACACACAGAGAGGGAGAGACGGAGAAAAGAGTGATCTCCCATCCACTGGTTCATTCCCCAAATGCCTGCAGCACTCAGGCCTGGACTAGGCAGAAGCTTGGAGCCAAGACCTCCATTCAGGTCTCCCATGTGGGTAACAGGAATTCAAGTACTTGAGTGTCCATTCTCTGCCTCTCAGGCACATTGGCAGGAAGTTCGATTGAAAGCAGAGAAGCTGGAACTCAGATTAACACTCTGATAAGGGATGCAGGCTTTAAAAGTGGTTGCTTAGCACAGTCCATCAAATCATCCACCCTCTTTTTTCTTTTTCTAATGTGGTATCAGCTTACAGGTTTTTAATAGCATCACTTCTCCATTTTTGTTCTCTAAAATTATTCTTGCATAAGCTTTTCTGTTTAAAAGTTAGATGTTTATGCTGGCGCCAATGCTCACTAGGCTAATCATCCGCCTTATGGCGCCGGCGCACCAGGTTCTAGTCCCGGTTGGGGCGCCAGATTCTGTCCCGGTTGCCCCTCTTCCAGGCCAGCTCTCTGCTGTGGCCAGGGAGTGCAGTGGAGGATGGCCCAAGTGCTTGGGCCCTGCACCCCATGGGAGACCAGGAGAAGCACCTGGCTCCTGCCATCGGATCAGCGCGGTGCGCCAGCCGCAGTGCACTGGCCACGGCAGCCATTGGAGGGTGAACAAAACGGCAAAAGGAAGACCTTTCTCTCTGTCTCTCTCTCTCACTGCCCACTCTGCCTGTCAAAAAAAAAAAAAAAGAATAAAAGTTAGATGTTTATGACTTGTTCATATTACTAAATCTGACAGTAAAAGGAGAAAATCAAATGTTTAATAATACGGAAGTAATTGTTATTTACAAAGAAAAAGAGAGTTTCAGTCAGTATCCAAAATTTTAGTCAGTGTGCATTCAAGATCATACAGCATTCAAGATCAACATTTACCTTTGCTTAATAAACCATTTGTTGAACCAAGCTTTCCCATGGGGTGACCAACTTTCCTCAATCTTTGTTTCAGGAACTTCCCCTTTGGGATTTTTCATAAGGAAGTGGTAGAAATAAGTTGGGCATTCC
Source organism: Oryctolagus cuniculus (assembly GCF_964237555.1). Lineage (NCBI taxonomy): Eukaryota > Metazoa > Chordata > Mammalia > Lagomorpha > Leporidae > Oryctolagus > Oryctolagus cuniculus. Next base: position 8,651,134 of record NC_091439.1, on the reverse strand, counting down.
AAGCCCCTAAGAGGTGTCAGTTCCTAATAAACAGTGTACTGGTACATCACCCCCACAGCGGGTGTTAAATGATAGTTCTTAACAATGGCAGGAAGGGAATCAAGTTGGCCCCAACAGAATGTCAAATCTTACATGAGTGAAGAAAATGCGCATTGCTCTGTAATGTGGAAAAGAAGATAATGTTAACAACACACTTTCCAGCTTGGATGGGAAATGAGATGTTGTAGCAAACAGAGATAAGCATTCTTTGCATTTATACTTTCCAATCAGCTTGAGCAAAATAATTACTTAAAAATACTTCTTAAAATCCAGATTGCTCCACTCTCCCTTAGAACCACTGAATCAAAATTCCCAGGGAAGATTTCAGTTTTAAAAAATTCCCCCCCCTCCAGGCAATTCTAATGATACAGAAAATTTGCACAGCACGGAAACACTTTATATGGATTTGCTTCCTCTCTAAAATATTAAATTCCCACAAATAATGTGGTCCTAAAGTTGTATTGAATGAAGTAGTAAACTAGTGATTTAGATATAACATTTGAGAACCTTATTGGATCCTAAGAGCAGTTTTAAGAACATGTTCCGGAAATTGTTGGAAGGATGGATTTTATGTTATGCATCTTTTTTTCTAATAATAATAAATACACATCATGATTCAATTAATTATAATTTAATTATACAAGTTAAGAAATAGAGTGCCTGATTAACAGGTGTTTCTTTCATAGATGTTTCATGTACATTTGCTGTTCAGGTCATTTCAAGATGTTCTAGAGCATTTACACTCAGCTTACGTTGATTAGCAAAACACAATTGTTATCAAACACCATTATCTTCTATAGATTATTTGCAGCAGTTATGTGAGTCGTGTATTTCGCTTCCCCATCTCAGTAAGTAGTGATATTTCTCATAGAATAACTTGTTTCTGTCCTGCCAACCTGGACCAAAACTCACTAAGGGAAAAGGCAGTTTCTCGACCACCTGAGAAAACTCTTCAAGGGCTTTCAATCATCAGATTTACCAAAAGATGAGGTCAATGAGAGATAAATGCAAATAGGATCCACCCATTTATTGAAGAGAAAAGGAACAGAAATACTTGCAGGCAGCAGGGTGAGACAGATGCCTGCACAATTGTAAACAAGCACACATTAAACAAGAACCTGGAGGGAGAAAGTCTCTCTTCTGAGAAACTGGTCTTCCTCTAGGTTCTCAAGTGGTGGCTTGGGAATCCTGTGCACTGGCATCCATAAATCTTGGCCAGCTCGTTGCTATTTGCCTGGTTACTAACAACTCAGGCAAGTGTGGTTATCACAGATTGCAACTCACTACCCTTCCTGTTTGTGTCTTTTTTTTTCAAGGTTTCTTTCTTTCTTTCTTTTTTTTTTTTTTTTTTTTTGCCATGTGATTGCCTTGCCCATTCTTAACATTTTAATCCTTTCTTAAGATTGTTTCCCATTCCAGTCTCTTAAAATAATTAGGTAGGTTAATCTGTGAAATATTAGTAACTAAGTCAACATCTACTAAATTTTACTTGTATTTATCTTTGCGTGCATTTGGCCTCATATTATAAAGAAAGAACACAGCTTGGGAAACTGATTTTTCTTCCAGTAAGGCAGTTGCAGTGTGGAGAAGAGCATCCCTGGGGCATCAGGGCAGAAAGCAGGCTACATAATGCAAAACTGGTTTCCAAATTAGGGGCACATATTTGGAGTATCTACACATTCTACTTCCCTTCCTTTAATCAGTAAATGGACTACAAGCAAACTGTGTATATCTCCCTTGACATAAAGTACGTGCTTTGAAATAGTGCAAAAGAACAAGGGAGAAAAAACATTATCTGTCATTTCTTTCATGAGATCATGCTATTCTCCTCTTTTCATGAATTATAAAATATTCATTCTGTTCTTGGTTTTGGAGACTAAAACAAGAAAAATTTTGTTGCTACTACCCCTGATTCATCTCTGTCCCTCAGCTAGCCATTTCCATCATTTGTTCCTTTTGTGTTGTTGACTCATTAAGCTCAATAGCTTTAATGACATCAGTATCTGTTTTATGTGTGTGCTACATTGGTACACAGTACATTGATGTGTAGCCTGTGTGTCTATACATGGCAATTCTCTCCCATTACTTTGTGGCTAATATTAGCTTATGTTAAAATCTTCAGAGAATTATTATCTCATCAGGCATAAAACTTAAATCCTAATTTAGTATTGTGACAAATATGTTTTCTATGAGGAAAGGATTGGATAGGCAACTAATCCATTATCTCTACAAAACTATTCTGGGATGACATGCATCATAAATCACATCAGTAAGTAACCATCAAGTTCAAATGAAACCACAAAATTGAGCCAACTCGGTCTCTAGTGTGCTTTATGGAAGTGTGACTTATGCCAGAAATGGACCGTGAGTAAGGAGAGAGGGATGGTGACAAGCTCAGATGACAGTGAAATATGGGAGGATTACTAGTTATCAATCCACTTTTGTGAAAGATCACCATGCTCTCATTTACTAAGGAAAAAAATAGGAAGATTTTCATTATTTTCTCGCAGATACATTGCTAAGGCTAGGTGATGTCAAAGGATGGATCAAGTCCTACAAATACTATGAAAGCAGTGTTTGGAACACAAATCTGCTTGCAAATCACTTGCTCATTTTACTAAGTCACCCTCAAGAAATATCTTTTTATCAATGTCACTATTATTAATATATAATATTATATTATCTAATATATTATTAGATATTATCTAATATCTCTTCAGTATACATTCTAAAGCAGTGCTGTTGCCATTCAATGCTTAAGGAAATAATAACTGTTTGAGGAGATAGACATGTTTGTCCTGATTCAGACATCACATGATGTATACATGCATCACATTGGACTCCTTAAATATGTACAATTTCTATGCATTAGTTAACAATAAAAATAAAACCTAAAAATACATTGAATAAATTAATAAAGACTGAATTACTAAGCTTAAAAATCAACATTCATTAATTTACATATTATGAACATCAGTTACAGATTTAAAAGTGGAAGTTGGATTTGGAATCTGCAGAGTAAGTGTCAATGTTGTCTGGCAGTTTTCAAATAAAAAATTAATGATATCGATATATTCATTTCTGTGTACAAAACCTGAATTGTTACTAATGTACCTTTAGATATTCAATGACATGGTAAAATTTAATTATATTTTGAACTTTGTGACTTATCTTGAAGTTTGTTTTGTAATTAATTTTTATTAGGAAACTTTACTCACCAAAAGCATCCTAGTTTAAAAAAAAGGAAACAAAATGGATAGAATAGGGCATAACTATGATTTTCTTTTTTATACAAGATTTTATTTATTTATTTGAGAGGTAGAGTTATAGACAGAAAGAGGGAGAGACGGAGATAGTGGTCTTCTATCCTCTGGTTAACTCCCCAACTATGCCAATCCGAAGCCAGGAGCCAGGAACTTCTTCCAGGTCTCCCATGTGGGTGCAGGGGTCCAAGCACTTGGGCCATCTTCTACTGCTTTCCCAGGCCTCAAGCAGGGAGCTGGATCAAAAGAGGAGCTGTCTGCACATGAACTGGCGTCCATATGGGATACCGCCCCTGCATGCAGAGGCTTAGCCTACTATGCCACAGTGCCGCCCCATGATTTTCTTAAATGAGCTTGCCTTAGATTAAAGATGAGGGTAAACTTGGAATTTAAATCTTTGAAAAATCATTCCAAGCAACATGTATCCTGGTACTATTTCTGGATATGCAGCTTGTGAGCTTTTCCTCTAGATTTAAAGAAGCAATCCCTGCCTTGCCTCACAACACCATGAACTGCTGGAGAAGACTCTCATCCGTAGCCGTCTTGGCCCATTACGACATTGGTTTATAAGAGAAATATTATCCGACCTCCAACCAGTTCTCAACACTCATCTCATACCACTCTCTGCATTGTTTTATACATATCTAGTTGTTCCAGATTTGAGTGTTCACAGATGTTCAAGTTTTCAAGAACCCAGACATGACTCAGTCAATGTTAAGCTGATGAAAGAATGAAGGGTGGAGACCAAGATGTGTGAGAATGTCCCTTCCTTGTGAAAAATCAGTGTTGTTTGTAATCAATGGAATTGCCAGGTCCTGGAAGAAAACGCATTTTCATAAGTATTAATTATGTTTATGTAAATGTGTTATGTGTCATAATCACAAATGAAACAGAATAAATGCACTTGGTACAAATGGGTTTGCAGAATCCTGTCATTCAATGCTTGTCTTGATAAAATAGACTAAGTGACCTGGACTGCATTCTATGTTTTTCCTTGACATCTGTCCTTGTGCTTTTTTTTTCAGTTGGTGGTGAGTAGACCTGTAGCTAATGGATAATTAAAGGGGTTTTGGATGATTAAAGAGGAGCCCCTAGGGCAAAGGTGTCCAGTCCCCAGGTCCTGTCAGAGCAGCGGGACACAGACTCCAGAGAGGACAAGTGGAAAAGGACCCTTTGGCCTCACTCACTGCTAAGTGGAGCTGAGGGATGAGAGCCGTAAACTTGCCATTCTCAAATGCTTATTTCACTACATTTTATGTTAGGAGCTTTTAAACGCATTTATCCTCACAATAACTCTGAGAAGTGGAAAATCCAGGGCTTGAGTCACAAGCCCCAAATCCCACAGCTTAGAAGATCTGACCTAGTGGTGTCTAGCCCTTGCCTTTTCCTCCATCGAATAGTGCCCTTCAAGAAATGGCCATGAATGGGTGTTAAAATCTTTGTGTACTCACTGCCAATTATAACATGGGCTCGATTAAGCAATTATTAGAGGAATGAAGTGAGGGGAGAGAGAATGGGAGGAAAGAAGAAAATAGGGAGGTGGAGACAGAATGTTCAATGAAGAGAATGCAGGAAACAGCAGAAAACCCGTTAGGGCATCCACAACCAAAAGAACCACACAAGTGTCCAAATGGGTTACAGCTGCTTCTCTCTTGATGAGCATCTCTTGTGGCCTAAGTTTCACAGATGACTGTTGTCTGTGCCATTTATTTCATTGTAAGTTGTAAACCTTGATTTTCTGAGAATCTCATCCCTTTCACATTCATTAGAATACCTGGTGAGGGGGGGGGCAGTGTTCTATCATTAACTAGCACTATTCGATTATCCTGAAAAGCTTTCAGAAGTGACAAGTTTAGAATGATCATGCTTTGCAGGTGACTGGGTGTAGAACAGTTGGTGCCTTTCCAGGCCTTATGAATAAATAGACCAGCATGACCGCTATCGTGCCAAGGAAGTGGCCACATCCCAACAGTACTAGGAACTTAGGTCTGACTGTAAAACTTCTCTGTTCTTGGAGCACAAACCACAGAAACTTGGGCATTTCCTAAATTTGTCTTAGGTTTTGAATCCCTGCCAGATATGATAAAATATTTAATGCAATTCATAGAGAGTATGTAATTACGAATTTGGCAAAGGCTCGCAGGAGCGTAAGTGAACATCGAGGACTCACTTCTTGATCATGAGCAGTCTCACATTCTGCAGCAGATTTATCCAGAGGAGCTCCACGCTTTGGTACCTGCTCAGCAGGATTCAGCTACCCATTCAGACATTTTAGCCTTTTTCATTTAAGCTTGAATGCTACAAATTGGTGTAAGTAGTCAGAAGCGATTTCTGCATCTCAGTCCTCCTTTCAGCCCCATGGGACTCTCTGTTCCAGGGAGAGTAACTGGAATATGTTCTGGAGAGGAGAGCCACTGAAGAGGCATTTCTGATTTCTTATCAATGCTGTGTACTCACACGCCTTGTCACACTGTTTCCCTTAATCAGTGCTTCCATTTACAGCAAAAGATCAGTGTCAGTGCATTGCCAACAGAGACATAATTTTGAATTATTTACTAAGGATTGCTTGATTACAGCAGAGTCAGTGTGCCCTATGAAAATATATGTTCTAGAAACCAATTTTGTTGTGGAGATTTAGTCGAGTTGCTGTTTGTGTGTGGTTCTTAGTTTTCTTACTGGAAGACAATCACAATATTTGAAATACCCATGTTAATTCTAAGACAACACTTAAACTTTCAACTTTATGTATATAAGAATTCAGTAGAGTATCCACTTGGACACTTGTATCCACAGTCACATATTTTGTTAATATTTTCTCTTGTACTTACTTCTCATGTGGGATCTGTCCTTAGTGTGTTATCCAATGTGAAGTAATGCTATAACTAGTACTGAAACAGTATTTTATACTTTGTGTTTCTGTGTGGGTGCAAACTGATGAAATCTTTACTTAATATATACTGAATTGATCTTCTGTATATAAAGATAATTGAAAATGAATCTTGATGTGAATGGAATGGGAGAGGGAGCGGGAGATGGGAGGGGTGTGAGTGGGAGGGAATTTATGGGGGGGGGAAGCCATTGTAATCCATTAACTGTCCTTTAAAAATTTATATTTACTAAATAAAAAACATAAAAAAATATTTTCTTTTGAGCATCTGGTAGTGTAAAATATGCCAATTAATCAATAAATTCTGTATGTGTATGCATTAAAATCATTATAATGTATTATTTCAACAGGGACCAAACTAACTTTATTTACATTTTTATTTTCCTGATCTGTTAGGGCATAAATCACTACTTCAATGAGTTAAAATACATGATGTGTGTGGACATTTGTCTTAGCAGATAGGACTCTGATTAAGACACCTGTATCCAACATCCCAGTGCTTACACTCAATACCTTGTTTTGCTCCTCAATCCAGCTTCCTGCTAGTGCAGACCTAAAGGCAACAGGAGGAGGCTGAAATGATTGGATTCCTGCCATGCATGTCAGATACTTAGACTAATTCCTGGCTCCCAGCTGCAGCCTCCATGGATCATCATGGGCCTTTGTGGAGCGAATCAGCAGATAGGAGTGTTTCTCTCGCTCTCTCTCAAATAAAAGTCTTTAAAAAAATACATAATGAGAGATGTTTTGTTTTACAAGTATTAAAACAGAGATATTTACAGGCGTGAAATATCTAGAAGTTTCCTATTAAAGCTATGATATATTCATGGGATAGAATAACATTCAGTCTTAGTAATGGTTGTTCATAAACATAGCCTTTATTATGGACCATATATTGTAACATGTGATTTACATAGTTAATTATTTACTCATCCCTTATCTTTTGAAGTGAGAACACTGAGATATTAACTTTCCTAGAGTCAAAAAATCAATAAATCCCACATTGGAACTTGAGCCTAGATAGTTCAGCTCCAAATTCTAGGTGGTTCAATGCTGTTCCCTGTGACTTTCCATTTGAAATCACGTGCATACAAGTGAGGAGCATTATTAATATATCCATGGTCTATTGTTAAGGGAACAGAGAATTTATAGACCAATATTAGATCAATTATAATGGGCCCAGCGCTGTGGTGCAGTAAGTTAATCCTCCGCCTGTGGCGCTGGCATTCCACATAGGCGCCGGTTCTATTCCCAGCTGCTCCTCTTCTAATCCAGCTCTCTGCTATGCCCTGGAAAAACAGTGGAAGATGGCCCAAGTCCCTGGGATCCTGCACCCATACAGGAGACCTGGAAGAAGCTCCTGGCTCCTGGCTTCGGATCAGTGCAGCTCCAGCCTTTGCGGCCATCTGGGGAGTGAATCAATGGAAGGAAGACCTTTCTCTCTGTCTCTCCCTCTCACTGTCTGTATCTCTTCTTCTCAAATAAATAAATAAAAGCTTTTAAAAAAAATCAAATATAGTAAGTAGATAAATATGTTTGTAAAATGTTATCTGTAGATCTATATATATATATATATAGAAGTATCCTATTAAATATATGACATATATGTCAGTTCTTCTGACATTTATGACAGTTCTTCTAAAAGTTCACAGAAACTGTGTATTAAGAAAAACTATGAAAGAATTTTAAAGTTTTTTTGCACCAAAAATAAATGGTTTTTTAATTCCATTGTCCACAATTTTTTAAAAATAGGCTGGTATGTGTACACACATGCATATATCCAAATAAATACAAACACATAAATATAGACATAAAAAATGGAAGCTCATTCTATACACAAAGACTCTGAAAGAAATTTACTCTTGGTGATGAGATTACCAGTGACTATTTTCTTTTTTTAGGATAGTCTCTATTTTCCAGAACATTTTGAAAACACATGCTACTATTTTTGTTATTTTTAAAAATACTCTTTAAAACCTCCACCAAGGACCTGTATACTGTTTTCTTTTTTGGTATTTTAGATGTTTGACCATGTGTTATTAATATAATAAAATAATATACACATGGTAGCCCCAAAAGTTGTTCATTTCCCTTCCAAACTCCTCTTAACTTGGTAACTAACGGGTAGTAAGCAATGCATGGAGACAATATGGAGTTATTCTTTTCTTCCCAACTTTCATCATGCACCTGGGAGTTGTCATTTCTTCCATCCAGCAGAGTAAGACTATCACCACCTTTTGTTTCACATCCCTTTATCCAGCAGTTAGCAGCACTTCAAACTCATGATACATCAAAGGAGACACCACAGTATCAAAAATTATAGTATTCAATATGTTAGTCCCTAACCATACAAACATCCTTAAATATAAATTACGTAGCATCAAATAAAGATTGACTTCCTCAGTCACATTGCACACACTTCGAATGCTCCATAGTGACAGGTTCCTAGCAGCTGCCATCCCAGACAGAACAGACACAGGACATTTCATCATTACTGGAGAGTCTATGAGTGTTGCTCTAGAGGTACAGAGAGTCATGACTATTCTCTTCCCCCACCATTTATGATGCCAGGTTGGGAAAGTAAATTTTGAAATCCTAGAACTTGCTAGCTTGCTCTTGAAGCCACAGATTGCCTTTTTCCATTTCTGCTTTGCTGAGTCTTGCCAAAGCATCTAGGAATAGCAGAGCTCTTCCACTGCGAAGGTTATTCTGCTGCCAATAGTCTATATTGGTTCTACAAATGAGGTCTACACTCTCGGCAAACATAACTCTTGGCATTTATGTGAAAAACACCATATGTCTCCTCCTCAGTTTCGAATCACACCACAGAGCGTTATTCACTTAAAACTCAAAAGAACCATGCCAATCAGGATAAGAAGTCATGCCCATCTTTCTGACTTAAGCAGCTGTAAAGAGAATGTTTCTGAAAGTGAAGTGTTTTGGAATGTCAAAGATAAGATATCCAGAAATTTACGGTGCATTCTGGAGTTATCATTTGGCACCCATTAGCTTACAGTTGGTAACAGAGGCTGTTATAATGAACATGACCACATCTGCCTCTCATGATTGCTGTAGACAAGAAGAGAGGTGTGTGCTGTGGTGTAGCGGGTTAAGGCACTACTTGGGACATTCATTATCAGAGTGCCAGTTGGAGTCTACTTCAGATCCAACTTTCTGGTGATGTGCCTGGGAGGCAGCAGGTGGTGGGCCAAGTAACTTGACTCTGGCCACCCATGTGAGAGACAAGAGGAAGTTTCTGGCTCTTGGCTTTGGCCTGGCCCAGTCCTGGATGCTGTAACCTTTTTGGGGGTGGGTTATAGATGGATAATCTCTTATTTCTTTCTCTCTCTCTCTCTCTCTCTCTCTCACTCTCTTTCACACACACTCTCTCTCTCCCTTTCAAATATCAAATACCAGGAATGAGAAATGTCTCACCCATGGGCTGTATAAGGCCCCCAAATCATGTGGTAAGGCCCTACCAAGGCAACCACAAGGCAAGACTCAAAATTCGATAAATCTATAGCAGACTAATTTTTAAGCTCATAATTTTGAATGGGCCATGAATCGTGCTATAAATATCCAAAATGCCTTTGACAGAAAAGTTTCCTTACCTATGAATGGATAAAAAGATATTTTTTAAAAAAAGAAATGAGGGGCCGGCGCCGTGGCTCACTTGGTTAATCCTCCATCTTCAGCGCCGGCATCCCATATGGGCACTGGGTTCTAGTCCCAGCTACTCCTCTTCTAGTCCAGCTCTCTGCTGTGGCCCGGGAGGGCAGTGGAGGATGGCCCAAGTGCTTGGACCCCTGCACCCGCATGGGAGACCAGGATAAGTACCTGGCTCCTGGCTTCAGATCGGCGCAGCACGGCCATAGCGGCCATTTGGGGGTTAAACCAATGGAAGGAAGACCTTTTTCTCTGTCTCTCTCTCTCTCTCTCTGTCTATAACTCTACCTTTAAAAAAAAAAAAAAAGAAAGAAATGAGATAATGCATGTAATTTTATGTCAAATGCATATTCTAAAATGTGGCTTAAAAGTTTATTCTCCAAATAAGTAAAGAATTGTGTTCAGTGGCTAATGACAGATTAGAAAGTACAGAGGCTAATGCAAATTAAACATATATTTTCTGTTGTAATAGGAAGGCCAGAAATAGGCGTTCTGAGGTTGGTTCAGCGTGTCTGTGAAATCCCCAGGGACCTACTTTTTGCTCTCCTCATCAAGCATATCATAGTAGTTAGACCTTAAAGCGACACATCATACTTCCTGTGTTCTGGTATTCAACCCTTGTGCAGTGTCCTCCCATTGAATGTTTACAAGACCTGTGACTTGCTCCTAACCACAGTGTATGTCAAGCATTAAGGGATGCCACTGCTGTAATTACTTTACATTGTGAAACACCCTATCTGCTAACAGACTGGCTCTACAGCCTTCCCCCAACTTGAAGAAGCAAGCAGCATGAAGTAAGCAACCCTGTTGGAGAAGCCTATGTGGCAGGGAACTGTGGGTAACTTCCAGGAGCTGCAGGTGGCCTCCTGCAAGAAGCCAAAGCCCTGAGTCCTCAGTTGCAAAGTCCTGAGTCCTACAGCTGAGAGGTCTTGGAAGAAGATCCTTCCTCTAATGGCCTCTAGTGAAACTGCAGTTCCAGCCAGTACTTTGCCCCACGCCTTGACAGTGAGAACCACATATTCTGTGTCTGGACTTCTCACCCACAGTGAAATAACTGGTGTGCCTTGTGTTAAACCAGCAACTTTGTGATAATTTGTTATGCACCCAAAAGAACTAATGTATTCATGTTCCAGAAAGAGAAAATACCAAGGAAATTAGCCATAAGAGGCAAGCACTAGACACCTTCACCAATTTTGAAGAGCTTTTCTGGATGTCCCATTGACCATCATTTTTCTTTTTGTCTCATCGGCCATAATTAATTGCGTATGTATCTATCTATCTGTCTAATCTGTATATATCTATCTCTGTATCATCTAATGCCTATTTATCTATTATTTAATCTGTCATTGGAAGTGATAAACTAAATCTTACTAAGACACCATACCCTGGTGAGTAAATTCAGGATTCTGTCACCAAAGAAGAGAGAGAAATATATGTTGGTGCTCAAATTTTCAATTATGTCATAGTCTCCATTTATTACTTAAATAATCCCTTCCTGCAGCCATTAACTTTGTACTGCGACCCCCCTGTCACCCCTAGCAATCTAGCTCACTAACCCTTAATAACCTGTACTACTTAAATTTCTTTTTTTGTCTATGGTAAACAGTGTTTTCCAAAGATAATTTGTACTTTTGTTTTGCATATGACCTTGACATAATCCAATCTGTTAACAGTCTATTTCTCTACTGTCTCTACTCTCAGTTTGTTTAAGGCGCTTTGCCTGCTTTTTTTAAATTTAATTTTTTTATTATTTTCTTTATAAATTGTATTTAAGCTATATGCGTCATGTATATATATGCAGATTTAAGAACATAGTGATACTTCGCATCCTATCCTCCCTCCCACCTGCATTCCAACCATTCTTCCTCCTTCCTCTCCTATTCCCACTCTTAATTTTTACAATAATCTATTTTCAGTTAACTTTATACTCATAAGGTTAACCTTACACTAAGTAAAGAGTTCAACAAATAATGTGAAGAAAAAAACACTGTTCCAAAACAGTAGAGACAAGGACTGTAAACAATCATCAAATATCAAAATGTCAATTTCACTCCAATACATCACATTTTAGGTACTCTATTAGTTACCCCAGATGAGGGAAAACATGGTATCTGTCTTTTTGGGATTGTCTTATTTCACTTGATTCGATCAAATACGGTAACAGAATCACAGTGCTGTGTCTAGACATGGCCTTTATTAGAGTTGGCACTCTGTTTCCAGCTGATTAGAAGCTAGGCACTATGAACAATGTACTTGGGAAAGTGAAAGCTGAAGCACTTTGGTCACCCAGGATGGAGTTCCTGGCTCCTGTCCTCAGCCTAGCCCAGATCTGGCTATTGTAGCAACACGGGGAATGAACCAGTGGATGAAAGATCTGTCTTTCCTTCTCTCTCTCCCTATCTCTTTCTCTGTTGGTATCTTTTAAATAAATAAATAGAATCAATCTCTTTCAAAATAAAAAGCAGAAACCTGGATATCAATGAGCAGTATATTTGGATATTCTAAAAATATATTCATTATAATATATTGATTCCATGCATCCTGTACTTCTATTAATAAAATTAAATTTAGAAAATTCATTCATCGGGGCAGGCACCATGGCTCACTTGGTTAATCCTCCGCCCGTGGTGCCGGCATCCCATATGGGCGCCAGATTCTAGTCCCGGCTGCTCCTCTTCCAGTCCAGCTCTCTGCTGTGGCCTGGGAGGGCAGTGGAGGATGGCCCAGGTGCTTGGGCCCCTGAACCCACATGGGAGACCAGGAAGAAGCACCTGGCTCCTGGCTTCGGACCCGCACAGCGCTGGCCATGGCGGCCATTTTGGGGGTTGAACCAACAGAAGGAAGACCTTTCTCTCTGTCTCTCCCTCTCACTGTCTGTAACTCTACCTGTCTAATAAAAAAAAAAAAAGAAAGAAAGAAAGAAAGAAAAAGAAAAAAAGAAAATTCATTCATCAAGTTAGAGTAGCATATGCACTCCTGGAGCTGGAATGAAAGTTCAGTGGTTTGATGCAAAGGTCTGGTACACATTAGAATGTACCAGAAATGAGACTTCTCAAAAGATTATACTGGCATACATTTTTTTTATTTAACAGTACATCTGAATTTTATTAATTGTGTGGAAAATTCGAGAACGAATCTAAATTTATGAAAAAATTGCGATTCACAGTTCAAATTATTTAAGGTTTTTAGCTCTCAGTTTCCTCAATTGTACAATGAAAATGAGAATCTAGGAGTGAGCATTTGGCGCAATGGTTGAAACGCCTCTTTGATGCCTCTCATATCAGAATGCTGGTTTGAGTCCTAGCTCCTCTGCTTCCAATCTATTTTCCTAATAATAAATATCCCAGGAAATATAAACTGATCCCTGTCACCCACATGGGAGAACCAGATGGAGTTCCTGGCTCATGGTTTTGGCCTGGTCCAGCCTTGGCTGTTGTGAGAATTTGGGGAAGATGGAAGATCTCTCTCCAGATGGAAGATCTCTCTCCAGATAGAGGATCTCTCTCCATTTATTTCTGTCTTGCTATCATTCAAAGAAAGTGAAAATAAATAAATATTTTTAAATGAGCCTCTATATAATTTTTTAAAACAGTGAGTGTTCAATTAGTCTGATTTTCAGAAAGGATTATCAGAACTTGCCTTTTGCATTTGCTTTTATAACCAAACTTTACTTTTTAATATTTTTTAGATAACATGTTTTTAATTTACATACAGTTAAAAGCTTATTGACTCCACTATATAAAGCAAGACATCAACAAATAAAAGATCACAGTCCAGCAGAAAATCAGCCTCTTGTATTTGGACTTGAATGACTACCACGCAAAGAGATGTCGGATGTCCATGTACAGAGTCACAGGGTCTGTACTCAAGATGAACAGTAAAGACTGAAGGTGGCACAAGCTGACTTCATTAGTTAAACATTTACATTTTACCTTACTTCTCCATGCCTGTGATTTATATGCAGGAGATGGTCTAATTCCAAAAGTCAATTTTAAGTGATGGGGTTGCTTGGAAGGACAGGAAGGCAAATAAAAATTTGTCATCAAATAAAAATTTGAAAGGGAATGATTTTAGGAAGATTTGCAAAGCCAAACAAACATAAAAAAACTTAGCAGACAAAAAATTTATTCTAATCTGAATTATCTATGGGATACAGAAAGTTGCATTTAGGTCGGGTAGAATTCACCGTCTCTGAAATTTTAATGCTAGCACAGGCCAATTTCAACAGCTACTGTCATACACCAGCTCTTACTTTTCTTTCTTCTTTTCAAATATTTGTGTGTTTTTTGTTTAGGAGACAGAGAGACAGACTGGCAGAAAGCTCCAATCTGCTGATTCATTCCCCCAATTGTCTCCCATGAAGTGTTGGGCCAGGCTGAAGCCAGGTACTGGGAATTAAATGCAGATCTCTCACGTAGCTGGCAAGGATTGAATTACTTGAGTCATCACTGTTACTTCCTAGAGTCTACATTAGCAGGAAGCTCAAGTCAGGAACCGATCCAGAAATTGAACCTTGGCACTCCAATGTCAGACACAGACATTTGAATTGGAATCTTCACCACTAGACCAAATGTCCACCCTGCATTTCTTTCTTTTTAAATATAGGAAGGTGCTTCCAATATGGAAGTCAAAGGGAAGTATATTTTGGTGCAATAAATTTTGAAATCTATGCATAGGTTTTTCATATGCATTTCCATGAATTTTTGAAGACACTGCATGTGCATACCCCCATAAATGTTTAAGCTTTTAAGAAGTTACTTGCTTTGTATTTAGTAATTAAAAAATCAGTATGATGACTAAATTTAATGCCATTATTCTCTTTTTCCATAATAAAAAACTAATTAGTGTGAGAAGACATTTGTTAATATTTATCAGTAAATCAGACTAGAACAAAAGGCCACTTTCTTTATGCCAATGCTAAAATTCTTGATCGTAGATAAAGGACAACTGCTGTTTTTATGACAGAGTTTGAAATATTCTGGTTTTTGTTTTGTTTGCTTTGTTTTTGGCTAAGCCTGATTAAGATCAAGCCCTTCGTAAATAATGAAAGAAACTTGCCAATACTGATGACTTGGGTTCTAATTAGAATGTTGTCCTAAATTTTGAGAGACTTTTCATAGACATTGCAATGCCTGTAGCATGCCTCCATAGTGTAGAAAGTATAGACATAAAGAACTGTTTCACATTGTTCACTGGGAGGGTGAATGTTTGACTCAGTGGTTAATCTACTGCTTGCCATGCCCACATGGGTTTGAGTTACAGTTCCACTCCCCAAACCCGCTTCCTGCAAGTGTGCAACCTGGAAGGCAGCAGCTGATAGCTAAAGTCATGGAGTTCCTGTCACTCACATGAGAAGATTGGGTTTGGGATTCTAGCTTTGGCCTGATCTAGTCCTGGCTATTAGGGGCATTTGGGGATTGAACTAGTAGATGAGACATCTCTCTTTCTCTCTCTCTCTCTCTACCTTTCTCCCTGTCTCTTTGCTTTTCAAACCATTATATTTTTAAAGTACAATTTTAAAAAATATTTGTTGATAAGTTATGTAAGGATACTTATAAATAATACT
Organism: Oryctolagus cuniculus; assembly: GCF_964237555.1. Lineage (NCBI taxonomy): Eukaryota > Metazoa > Chordata > Mammalia > Lagomorpha > Leporidae > Oryctolagus > Oryctolagus cuniculus. The sequence continues at coordinate 8,635,713 of NC_091439.1, read as the reverse complement.
AAGTCACAGTAAAAAAAAAAATCAAAGCTGTGCTAGCTGCCTTTGCTGCCTCTGCTGCTTATTCGCAATTGCCTGCTCTCCACTTCTTTTCAAGATGGGATGCCTGTATGTATTAGGGTGAATCAGAGGGCTCAGAGCTCAGCCATTGGGAGAATTGTGTCTCCACACTGAGCAAGGGCCCTAGCAACTGAACTGTCTTGTTTTTCATAGTGCTGTTCGGTTTAGAAACAAGCTGGTTAGGTAAATTCCTCAACACACAGTACCTAGACACTCAGGAAGCCTGTCCAGTTGCTGGCATGCAGACACAGTGACATGTCTCAGCCCTTCTTGCCCTGTTATAACAGATTACCTGAGACTGCGTAATTTGTAAGGGACAGAAATGTATGTCCTTACAGTTCTGGGAGTTGGGAAGTCCAATAAAAGATGCTGGCATCTTCTTAGGGTTTTCTTGGCTGCTTCATCACATAAAAGGTGTTGCATGGCAAAGGGGAAACAAGAGGGAGATAAATGGGGGCCCAAACTCACCCTTTTATAACAGCATTCATCCCCCCTAGTAGGGCAGAGCACTCACAACCTAGTCAGTTCTTTTTCTTTTTTTTTTTTTCCAAGATTTATTTATTCATTTGGAAGTTAAAGTTACAGAGAGAGAGGGAAAGAAAGAGACAAGAGATCTTACATCCCCTAGTTCACTCCCCAGATGATTGCATTGGCCAGGCTGAAGCCAGGAGCCAGGAGCTTCTTCCAGGACTCCCACATGGGTACAGGGGTGCAAACACTTGGGCCATCTTTTGCTGCTTTTCCCAGGCACATTAGCAGGGAGCTGGATGGGAAGTGGAGCAGCCAAGATATGAATCAGTGCCCATATGGGATGCTGGTGTATCAGGAAGCAGCCTTACTTGTTATGCCAAAATGCCAGGTGCCCTAATCAGATTAGCTCAGAGACCCCCCACCCCCGCACCCTGCTCCAGCCCTTGATGCTGTTACAATGGCTGCTGAATTTTAAGATGAGTCTTGGAGGGGACAGGCATGGAAGCCATAGCAGGCTCTTAAGCTTTCCCCTCTGCTGTCTTTAAGTCACAAACCCTGGCACACACACCTCACGCCCCTGTCCTGGAAAAGGAGTACAGTTTTGGTCTTCAGCAGAAACTTCAACAACAAAAACCAAACACCTGCTGATGATCTTTGCCTCTTTGTCCTTTCTCTTTCTCTTTTCTCTGCTTTCACTTTCTCTTGTTTGCTGCCTTCGTTACTTTTCCCGGTCCTCACTATCACATCTTACTACCCTCACCTTTCTTCTCCTACTCCTCCTGCTCTCCATCTTTTGTTTTTTCTTTTCTACTTCCCACCATCACTCTTACTTTCCTTCTCTTTTCACTTTGGCCACTCCACTAAAGCACGTATCATACAAAAGACTTAAGATCCCATCCTGGCTCGCGTGGCTGGCGCCGCGGCTCACTAGGCTAATCCTTCGCCTTGCGGTGCCGGCACACTGGGTTCTAGTCCCGGTCGCCGGTTGCCCCTCTTCCAGGCCAGCTCTCTGCTGTGGCCAGGGAGTGCAGTGGAGAATAGCCCAAGTGCTTGGGCCCTGCACCCCATGGGAGACCAGGAAAAGCACCTGGCTCCTGCCATCGGATCAGTGCGGTGCGCTAGCCACAGCGCGCCAGCCGCGGCGGCCATTGGAGGGTGAACCAACGGCAAAGGAAGACCTTTCTCTCTGTCTCTCTCTCTCACTGTCCACTCTGCCTGTCAAAAAAAAAAAAAAAAAAGGAAAAAAAAAAAAAAAAAAGATCCCATCCTGCACAGAAATTCCGGACAAATGTGTTCAGAGATAGAGCCGTCTAACTTTATTTTTTCAGTAGTTGTTTCTAATTGAAGTTGTGTCTTCCATTCCTCTTAGCTGAAGCTAACAGTTTTATCTCAGAAACATCTCAATTTATATCAGAGTCAATAAATCAGTCCTGAAAATCCTGACAATGAGTTATTTCAATGAGACTAACACATGTGACAAAAAATGGCTGTTTATCCCTGTCCAGACTGCAGCTAACCAGAACATGTTAAAGGAAGACTTAAGAAATCTTGAGAGGCATTCACATAGAGAGAGAGAGAGAGAGAGAGAGAGAGAGAGAGGGAGAGAGTTAGAGCACAGAGAGAGGGAGAGAGAGAGCGAGCATTTCCATCTGGTGGTTCACTCCCTAAATGGCCACAACAGCCATGACTGGACCAGGCTGAAGCTGTCAGCCAGGAGCTGCATCCAGGCCTCCCACATGGGTGTCAGGGACCTAAGTCTTGAGTCAGCACAGTTATCTTTCAGCATATGCATTAGCAGGAAAACTGGAATCAAAAGCAGATCTGAGACTACCCCAGGTAATAGCTATGTTAATCACACACTCCTGAAGGAAAATTGTTTTAGTAAAGAAATATGTCTGACCTCCTCATACCCATTAAATTGTAGACCTAGAGTCTACTCTTCATTCCACCTTCATAAGCATTTCTGTTTGCCTGCTGTCAGAGGTCAAATAACTTCACTCTCTGCTTAGCCAAGAAAACAATGAAGTCCGATCCTTTCTAGAAACGTTCTAGACTTTCTAATGTGAGATGAATGAGTTATAGGAGGAATTATTAGCTCTTGATCAGAAGAACAATTAATTCAAAACAGATTTAAATCAAGGCAGCCATAGGGCATTAGGATGGGAGAGAAAAAGCAAAGCAAAAAATGGCTTTGTGTTTAAGTAGATAAATTTAGGGAATTTCTTTCAAGCCTAAAAATCACAACCAAAAGACACATAATGCTTAAATGCAAATAATAAAACTATATGATTCTTGGAAAAGATACAGTATCCTTTTTAAATAAGATAATCAGTGCATATAAGGCATCAACTGTAATGCTATAATATTTATGAGATAAATGTAGAATAACATAGGGCAGTGTATCTATATTGGATCAAAGTTGTGCTAAACACAACACAAGGTTGACCTGAGAAGTGAGCATCCATTCATAACAACAAAAATAATGTCATCCAACTGGTCCTTGAATGAAACAGGAGCAATATTTGTTATACGCTGATGTCAGTAATTTACATAATTAAGTGAATCTATTTTTTCAGTCTTGTAATAATATATGAGAATGTCAAGTAAATGTGACTCCATATTTCAACTAAGAAAATAGGTCTTAAGAATCTTCTCTAAACTTCATGGAGCTATGATATTTATACATGTACAAAAATATTTTAGAGGCTAGTTGTTACAATGGACATGTTGCATTTCTTATGTTTTATAAGAAATGTGCTGTCTATAAAGGCATAAAGTCATCTATATCAAAATATATTACAATGCTAACTTTTTATTTACTTTGTAAATGTCTAAATCATTTGTAAGAAACAATAAACTGCTTCCTTTGGGTTTTGATAACAATCTATATCAGAATTCCCAAATTAATGGAACAAAATAAGAGAAAGTACTTGAAACCATAAGTTATATTTAGGTATTTGTCAAGATGCCAGATTCCATTGGTTTTGTATATCTGACCCTTTGGCATCTTCCCACATAATCAACCCTTTAACCCAGACTTGGAGTAAAGGGAATAACAGTATTTTTTCCCTTCTCTGTTTAACTTGGCTTAACTTTCTGTAGAAACTCCTCTTTCCCACAGCCGAACTCCAAACAAATTGTGATGTTAACAATACCCTCATCACAGTTAATTCAGTCATTTTGCCAGTTAACATGATGAAAGGCCAACAATTAGACATCATTTCCTTTTTAGGCGAGAAAGTAATTAGGAATTTCAACCTAATTTTGACTTGTATTCTTGTTAGTGAATTTCCTTCCTTCTCTTCCTCCTCCCCCTTTTCCACTGCACTTGAACAAAAATTCCCAGTCATGGGGAGGTCCCAACAAAAAGCCATGAGGGAAATAATATCAAATGATCTAGAAAAATTCCTTCTTTCTTCCTAAGTCCCCAGTAAGTACTAGAATGTTAAGAAATGGGCTGCAAATCCTTAAAATTGTAATTTTTTCAAGGGAGAAATCAGAAAGTGTTGAATGACTTGTTGCTTCTTCGTAGACCTCAAAAATGAAAACATAAGAGTTTGAGAAATCATTTCATTTCCTACATCTGGAGAGAACCAGTGAAAGACCTTCTCTGAATTTGAATAGCAAAGAGAGGAAAGATGGGAATTGAAGAAGCCAGGCTGGCTAAACCTGCGTAAGGAAAGGAACATGACAGTTTCAGGAGATGAAGTACTTCAGCCTTGTTCTAGGCTTGCTTAGCTCATTTGACAAAACAGCAGTAACCAGCAAATGCCTCACAAGTCATCCGTAATGGAGCATGGGAGGTCTGGGATTGTGGATCTGCTGCAAGCAACCCTGGGCAATGCGGCCAGCCAGCCTCAACGTCAGCATTTTACATGGTGGGTTCAATGGAAGATTAAAGTTCCATAAGATATCTAGGTGGTGTCCACAGCAGCGGAGGTAAGGAGTTGTTATATGATAAATCGTGATTCAGTGTTATGTGATAAAACATGATTTAGGAAAGCTATTGATCTATTAATAGTTTTCAAATGAACTCTTAAGCAAATGCTTTAAATTTTGCTTCATCCAACATTTCTCAAATAAACTTCCCAAGCAAAAGATTTTTCTCTCTTCCCCTGATTATAAACTCACACACTTCCCCCATAAACCTTAAGAATAATGGAACAGAAGTGTCCTGCAAAAAATACATTTTGGTAAATGCCTTTTGTCTGAAAAAATGATTGAGTAGGTTGAAAAGAAAAGAGAAAATACTAAGGAGGGAAGTCCTAGGATTTATTCAGCGACCTAACATTATTGATGAAGATTGAGGAAAATCTAAAATGTTATTTCACTAAGCACCTAACAATGAATCCCATGGGAGCTTAACATTCAATCATTTACAGCACCCTATGCTGCCTGACACAAAAAAATTTCTTCTGTCTTTCTCTGTATCCAAAGCAGATATCTGACATTTTTAGTCAAGCCTCAGTAATCATAAGGATCTATATTTAAAGCCTTTTCTTCCCTTCTTTTTTCTACTTAATTAACTTTCAGATGTCCTCTAGGGCATTAGATATTTTCTATTACTGTGGGTCTTCCTAGTTCCCATAGAAAATTAATTTTCCCAACTTTAGTTGGGAATCCCCAGAGCAAAACATGACCCAGAATTCAGTTAGGAATCTTCTTTGCAAATGTTTTTAATTAAATTGCTTTTATTATTATTATGAGAGAGAGAGAGAAAAAAAAAAAAAAGAAGAGAGAAAGAGCACTTCCATCTGCTGAACTGCATTCCAAAAGCTTGCAAAGGAGACAGGAATTCAACCCAGGTCTCCCGTGTGGGTGTGAGGGACCCAACTACTTGAACCATCAACACTGCTTCCCAGGATGCAAATTCACAGGAAGCTGAAACCAGGAACCAGAGCAGGGACTAGAACCAAGGTAGCCCAATATGGATGTGGACATATTAACCAGTAGGCCAAAAGCCCTACTCCACATATATTCATAAATACAATTAATGAAAATGGAATTCTGTTTAATATAGTATATAAAGTGGAAGACCAGACATTTTTTTTTTTTGATAAACTGTGCATCTTACTGGTCAACTACAGGATGAAATAAATTTCTGGGAAGGGCAGAACTGGGAGGGTATTGTGGAGAAAGGTATAAACATGAAGTCTTTTGAAAGTCTTCTCTGACTCGGAAGTGAAGTATTTTATTCTTCACTTCTGTGTATTCCAATTTAGTAATACAATAGCCCAACTGCAAGCCACTCTTTTTGGTCATTTTATTTTCTATGACAACCCTATAGTCTAAAGATCTACGCTGTGACTGGAAAGTGGGCAACCCTGACACAAGCAATTTGACAGAAATACAGTACCGAAAATACAAAAGTATTCTCTTTATTGCAGCAGGAGATGGCCTGGAAAGCTATCTGTAAATACTGTTATTCTTCACTTAGCATCATACGTGAATAGAGCAGTCATTGCATGCTTCTTATTTTCTGATGTAGTTTTGTGGGACGTTTGTCATCATGAACTGGATTTTGAAAAAAAAAAATAGATTACTTTATTTCTTTGCAATAGTATTACATCATAGTTCTTCCACAGTTTTAGAACCATGCTAAGAGGCATTTTTTTCCTTCTTGTCCTCACCAAATCTCCCTAACTTAGTTTTGTCAAATAATACATAATTTTTTATTATTATTTATTTGACAGATAGAATTAGACAGTGAGAGAGAGAGAGACAGAGAGAAAGGTCTTCCTTCCATTGGTTCACTCCCCAAATGGCCGCTACGGCCAGCACTATGCCGATCCGAAGCTAGGAGCCAGGCACTTCCTCCTGGTCTCCCATGTGGGTGTAGGGGCCCAAGCACTCAGGCCACCCTCCACTGCCTTCCCTGGGCCACATCAGAGAGCTAGACTGGAAGAGGAGCAGCCAGGACTAGAACCTGGTGCCCATATGGGATGCTGGCGCCTCAGTGGAGGACCAACCAAGTGAGCCATGGCACCAGCCCCAAATAATACATAATTTAAAAAAAAATCACTCAATTACCAAAAAATTTTTTTTAATTTATTTTTAAAAGGCATTTATTTATTTGAAAGTTAGAGTTACACAGAGAGAGAAGGAGATGCAGAGAGAGAGAGAGAGAGAGAGAGAGAGGGAAAGGTCATCCATCCATTGGCTCACTCCCCAATTGGATCCAATGGCCAGAGCTGCACCAATCTGAAGCCAGGAGCCAGAAACTTCCTCCGAGTCTCCCACTTGGGTGCAGGGGCCCAAGGACTTGGGCCATTCACCACCTTCCCAGGCTACAACAGAGAGCTGGATAGGAAGCATAACAGCCAGGACTGGAACTGGCACCCACATGGGATGCCGGCTCCACAGGCAGCAGCTTCACCCACTACGCAACAGCACCGCCCCCTCCCCCCCCAAAAAAAGCTTTTTTTAAAGATTTATTTATTTATTTGAAAGTCAGTTGCACAGTGAGAGGAAGAGATGAAGAGATAAACACAGTGATCTTCCATCCACTGGTTCACTCCCCAAATGACCTCAACTGCAGGGGCTGCGCTAGGCCGAAGCCAGGAACCAGTAGCTTCTTCCGAGTCTCCCACAGGGGTACAGCATCCCAACTGCATGGGCCATTCTCTGCTGTTTTCCAAGGCACCTTAGCAGGGAACTGTATCAGAAGTGGGGCAGCTGGAACTCGAACCCATGTCCGTATGGGATACCTTCATTACAGGTGTCAGCTTTTATCTACTACATCACAACACTGGTCCCCCAAAAAAGCTTTTAAATAAAGTAAAGAAATTATTTGTTTAGTCTCAAAGATCTTCAGACTTGTCCCTATATATACAGAGTCCTGAGTAATTAAATGATGACCGCCATATTCCAAAAGCAATTTGCTAATACAGAAGTAAGACTATTCCTTAGCTATCAAAAAATAAATGAAAGACAGATTCATTTTATTAACTTTTTATATCCAGGATACTTACAAGTGCCTTAAATAATGTCTTAAATAAGTTTCTTTATCTTCAAATATATATACCCATACATACATATATACACACATACTCTAATTAAAATCATCCTACATAAAGGTTGGCATTTTGTGCTAGATGCAGAGATTTTCATTGTTAGTCTGTTTGGGAAACTTCAAATTTCACAGTTCTATAGATGCAAAGAGATTTCTACTTATTCCACCTTGGAATTTTTATAAAGTAAGTTGACATGAAATTACTGACATAGAAATAATACAATCAAGGTATTTTCTATAGATAATATTCATCCATTTACTCATTCACTTGCTCTCCAATATTCATTTAGTACCTACAATATGCCAGGCACAATATCAAGAGTTAAGAAGGAAATGGTGACTCTAACAGACTAGGAGCTCTACGAAGCCATGGAGCCTACCCTATGTATACAGCCACTAAGTTCAAGTTTTCTGTCAAGTAATTAACTGATAGCATGTTATATTTTAGTGGTTGTTTTATTTTAGAATTTATAGTTTGATTTTTTGTCATCTTTAGAATTTAGAGTTAAAATTCAAATTAATTCAAAATGTACATGGAACAAAATCAAGCAAGAATCTTATGGAATCAATAAGAGCAACATTTTATGAAATTATTGACAACTGTGAAATAATAATTTGCTAACCATCCCCCATAAGTATGATCAATCCATCTGTAGTAATAGTAAAGGCAAAAAAACACATTAAAACTGTTCTATATTTAGTCAAGCAGCCTCTAAAGGCCTTTATAACAGAAATATGTTTCCTGATGGAAAAATTAATGAGATCTGCTAAAATATGTCAAGTAAACTGATGTATTGCAAATGGCTTTCAGACACTGGCTAGCCATGTTTTCTTAATATTTATAAAGAGTTTTCAAATGCTAAAGTTATTTCCCTGTTCAAGTGTTGGGAAGAATTGAGGGAAATGCCCTCTTAATAATCATCATCTTAGTTTTGCTCATGCTTTTTAAATTTCAAAAAAGTGATGCTAAATATAATCCCTTCAAGCAGGTAATGGCAGTGTTTCGGTTGTTTTTTCCTGGTGTAACAGTTTATCTCAATGTGATAGTGGTACAAATGAAGAGGATGCTAATGAAAACCCATTATACTGTCACGTAATGTGTAGACATCAGTACTACTCATTTCAGAAGCTGTCATGATTTCCTACTCCTTTCCCATCAGTCCACGTTGTTACAGAATTCCCCCCAAGGACGCTATTTTGTTTCCTAAATTTCTCCCCATGATGTTTGTGTCCCATGTCTCATACACGAGCATCCTTTAACCAAGTTTGAAGATCCTTAATACTTTCCAGCTGCTCAAACTTAGCCATATTTGTAGGCCCCTCTACTCCACCAACCTCTCATTTCCAGATCTGCTACGGGGTAACATCTTACTTTTCACAGTCTCCTCTGAGATCACCAAAGATAGCTTCATCGTGACAGAACAGCTCCTCTCCCGCCCTTACTACCCCTAGTACTGAGGCTGCTTGCAGAAACTGACAGCTCTCAAGACTACCAGAAAAAGGATGCCGTCTCACTTTGTATTAGATAAGGTGCTTGGTTGCAAGCAACAGAGACTGGCATTGGCCATTATAATCAAGAAAAATAAAATCTAGCTATAAAAGGGAACTCATTGTCAATGGAAAGTTGAAGACCTGGCCAGCAAAACTGACAAGAACAAAGGGATCCTGGTAGCAACAGCACCGGTGGCCGAATTCCTGTGGCCGAAACAGTCTCATACTCCAGATGCTGTGTTCAACCTCCAAACTTCTCTAGGTAGGAGTCAAGTCCTATTCTTCAGGCAAGAGTCAAAATCCAATGACAGCATATGATTGGAAGCCATCCTACATTGCCACACTCCCTTCCACTTCCAGGCCTGGTTGTTCCAGGCCCAGCACTCCTGGAAACTGTGCCACTGCTATTCGGAGAAAAACAGCTCCAACTGTGCCTTCTCTGCTCCCTTCCTTTGCTAGAAGTGTTAATTGTGCACACAGGCTTCCCTCTCTCACCCAGCTCCATCCTTTCTCTGCAAGGTCGCACTCACTGCTTCAAGGGTTTCTTATCCTGTCTACCCACAGCTTTCATCAGCTCTGAGGAAACTACTTGAGAAATAGTCACTGAATAACAGAAAGAAAGGGAAAGGGAGAGGTAATGAATTGGAGAGGAAGAGACGATGGAGAGAAGGAAGGAAAATAGCATGGTCTAAATAAAAGAGCACACAACAAGAATTTAAGAGACCTGGATTGTACTCCCATACTTCCCACTAACGTATTCTAGGTCTAGGAGACCATTAAAAGCATCTGCTTTAAGCGTCTTCCTCTAAGAAATAAAGCATTAGTCTGTATGGCATAAAAGCAGTTCCAATCTTAACTTTTTATGATTTTATTCAGAAGCCTCTGTTTTCCAGACTGTGACATTTTAACTAAATTATCAGAATCCCTTAGATTCAAGTGAGGTTCTCAACAAGAAGCAACAGCTGTTCATGGTGCGGGAGTGGAGAAGGACATGTGATTCTCCAAGTTTCCTTCCTAATAAATCAGAGCCAGAAATGCTGAGCCAGAATCAGGGCACAGCATCTCAGAGTCTGGGTCACTTATGTGATAGGCCGTCTCTCTCACAAGAAGTACATTGTGTGGCATAGAGAGATAATCAAAGACATCCTTTCAGGAGGAATGGGAATCAAGAGTGAAGTAAACCACCGAGACAAATTGTCAATCGTAAATGGGTTAGGCAAATAGGGAGAAAATGTCTAAGGTGCTCCTGTGTGCTTTTCTGTAAACCAGTGACGAACGTCCACCAGTAGGAGACACAGGGAAGGCCCAAGTGAACAGTTTGTTACCCTCACCTGTGCTAGAGAAGGAGTCACTGCAGGCCCCTGCCACACAGAGTCACAAGGGAAGTATCAAGTTTAGGTCAGGACACAGGAAGTGTGAGCTGGGAGCAAGCACAAGGGCAGAGCCTTGACTGGGATTTCCAACTGGTAAGAAAAGGCAAAGCAGAAGAAGAAGTATGGAATTGGTTGGCTTGAATAATTTCAGCAGTCTCTGGGCCAGAGATGGTCCCTAGTTGTGTGGTTCTGGGACCAGGGATCATGAAGGCAGACAAACAATGCCTGCTGGAGTGCACAGTCTACACGGAGGAGTGTTTGCTCTGGACTGGTTAGCCAGCATGTCAGAGGCGTGCTCCTGGATGAGTCCTCTGTTATCTCCAAGAATGGACCAGCCCCTGGGAAGGCCATCCTCAGGAGGGACATCTTTGGATTCTAAGATATCAAAAGAACATCATAGACAGAGGATCACAAGATATTTGCACAATATAGAGGCAGGTAGTCTAGGAAATTTCCCTCAATAGAATATTGTCAGAGGATTTTCATGACCTCAGCCTGAAATTTTTGTCTTGGCTTTATGTGTGTGTGCGTGGAGTATCAAAGATGAAAACTAAGAAATCTTAGAAAGTGGGAGTTTAAATCTATGTTATTCCTTGAATGTTTTCAAGACATTTAATGGGGGGAAAGCATAAGTACTAGCAAGAAAAAGGTATAGATTGGAAACAAATATATATTAAAAACCTATTGCATAAATGATGCTAGAGTTGGAAACAGATAATACACAGATGGACTTAAATGTATGCTGTGATTTTAATGTAAAACCAAAATTATCACCAGGGTACCTCAAGAAGTTTGTGGAATAATAAAATTAACAATAAGCTAGTTTGGTATAAAATAATTGAAATCTATGCATGTCATAACAGACATTTTGATGAGATTTTAAAGATTCCTCCTAAGCATGGTTTTCAAAATTTTTTTCACCAAAATAAGCTTATCTTTCACTTCATTTCCCAGGTTTTTGAAATATCCACATACTTCCTAGTGTCTCTGATGAAACCACCCGTTAAGAAGAGAACAGGTGAATAAACCAGATTAAGGGAGATTTTTATTTACCAATCTTCCACATAAGCACTTTTGTAGTTCTGCCTTAAACAGAATGTCCTCTTTTTTTAAGGTGTTTATTTAATGAATACAAATTTTCATGTTTACAGCTTTTAGGGACATAGTGTTTCTTCCCCCCATACCTGCCCTCCCACGTGCACTCCCATCCCACCTGCCACTCCCTCTCCCACTCCATTTTTCATTAAGATTCGTTTTTAGGCCTGGAAGAGAGGCAACCGGGACAGAATCCGGCGCCCCCACCAGGACTAGAACCCGGTGTGCCGGCGCTGCAAGGCGGAGGATTAGCCTAGTGAGCCGCCGTGCCGGCAAAAGATTTATTTTTTAATTGACTTTATATGCAGAAGACCAACTCTATACTAAGTAGAGATTTCAACTATTTGCGCCCACACAGACACACTAAGTATAAAGTTGAATGACCTCTTTTTAATGCTTATGAATTTATTTTCATCTACTGGAAAAGCAAAGTGACAGAGAGAGGAAGGAGGGAGAGGGAGAGAGACACACACCCAGAGAGATCTTCCATCTGCTAGTTCACCCCCAACTACCCACAATACTTATAGCTGAACTAGGTTGAAGCCAGGAAACTGGAACTGCATCAAATCTCCCTGTGGTTACAAGGACCCATATATTTGAGTCATTATCTCTTGCTTCCCAGGATGCATTAATAAGAATTTGGATCATAAACAGAGTAGCTGGGACTTGAATCAGTATTTCAGTCTGGGATACATGCACTCTCATATGGGATGCAAGAATCACAGGTGGTAGTTTAGCCTATTGGTCACAATGTCCCCTTTACTTTCTCACATTTTTGTTCCCAGTATAAATTGTGCTTTATGGTTAGTGGATTTGTTACTGGGCATGACCACAAGAATGAAATTGAACACATTCAAGTAACTCATGGAACAAAAATGTAATCTAGGCTACAATTTATGATTAAAACTGTTCCCAGAGCTCTGTGAATGTTTGCAAGTGCGTGATACCGGAAAGTTGGAGGCCAGTGGTAACAAGTTTTTCTTGCAGCGTTCCATCTGTCACCAAAGCAAGGAAAGTTCTCAAAGAGAGCTGTTCTTCACACAGCTCTGAAGCTGAAAATCTTTCCCAGCATTTGGGGATGTGTAAATTGATTTCTATTAATTACTTTCCTTCATTTTAAAACAAATCATTCATACATACAACATAGATATGGCATGACATTTATGTCTTGGTTACTAAAAGAAAGGAGTAAGACCATAAGAAATAAATGGGCTATGTCCTTAAAGAGTTGACCATCTAATAGGAGACACAAGCAGTAACTGAGGAAATACAATGCAGAGCCATCACCATTATTCAGGAATCTACAGAGCACCCAGGCAAGGAGTTAGAGAGACAATTTACAGTGTTAAGAGAATGAAATCTCAGCTGAGACAAGAAGACGTGAGTTAGCTGTGCAAAGAGAGAGAAGAGGATCCTTCTAGGTAAATGTGTCAGTAAAAATAGGCTAA